>NC_140581.1:1156476498-1156958998 GCF_964204655.1 Triturus cristatus | reverse complement strand
CCTTAACCCTAGATGTCGGTTCGCAGAGCGGGGAGGATGGGTGGGTCGGTGAGGAATCTAACTAACTAATGTTTCTTACAGATACATCGTTACCGAAGGTAAGTAACTTGTTCATCTGAAAGAAACACGTTAGTTAGATTCCTCACCTTAGAATAGATACCCCAGCAATACCAACCCCGGTGGAGGGTCTGCGAACCAAGATCACACCAGAAAGTCCCGGAGAACAGAACGGCCAAAGAAGACATATCTCCGGACTTGGCT
Organism: Triturus cristatus; assembly: GCF_964204655.1. Taxonomy (NCBI): domain Eukaryota; kingdom Metazoa; phylum Chordata; class Amphibia; order Caudata; family Salamandridae; genus Triturus; species Triturus cristatus. The sequence continues at coordinate 1,156,958,737 of NC_140581.1, read as the reverse complement.
GTCCAGGCAATAGTGCTTGGCGAACGTGTGCAGTGAGGCCCACGTCGCCGCCTGACAGATGTCCTGCAAAGGAACTCCCCGTCCCAGGGCAGTAGTCGCCGCCGTGGCATGGGTGGAATGGGCTCTCAGCCCAACAGGAGGGTCCTTTTTCGCCAAGGAGTAACAAACTTTTATACACAAGACGACCCACCGTGAGATGGTCTGTTTGTGTACGGCTCTCCCCTTCTTAGCACCTACGTATCCAACAAAAAGTTGGTCGTCCACCCGGAACTGTCTGGTGCGGTCCAAATAAAAGGACAGCGCACGTTTGGGGTCCGGACGGTGGAGCCTCTCTCGAAGGATGCGTAAAGAAGATGGGCAAAGTGACCGATTGCCCGACGTGAAAGGGGGTCACCACTTTCGGAAGAAAAGAAGGACGAGTCCAGAGGACATCCTTGTCCGGATGAACAGAAAGAAAGGGAGGCTTAGATGACAGAGCCTGGAGCTCACTCACCCGAGGTGATAGCTCCCAGGAAAGCAGTCTTAAGAGTCAGAAGACGAAGTGGACAATTGTGAAGGGGATCAAAGGGAGCGCACATCAGAAAGGTCAATACAAGATTCAAATCCCACTGAGGCATTACGAAGGGAACAGGAGGAAACATGTGAGTAATGACTTTAAGAAAACGCGAAACAGGGGACTTGAAAAGAGAAGGCTGATCAGGAAGCCGTAAGAAAGCAGAGATTGCAGAAAGATAACCTTTCAAGGTGCCCAGAGCAGAGCCCTGCTGGGCCAAAGAAAGAAGAAAAAGTAGAACCTCAGAAAGAGGGGCGGAAAGGGGATCCACAGCCTTTGCTGTGCACCATGCCACAAATTTGTTCCACCTGCAGGCGTATACCAATTTTGTGGAGGGACGCCTGGCTGCCAGAATCACATCACAGACTTCAGAAGGCAAGTCAAATGGCATCAACTGTCGCCGCTCAATCTCCACGCATGGAGGTGGAGACTGGACAGGTTCAGGTGGAGGACCGTCCCCTGCTGCTGCGACCGAAGGTCCTCCCGAAGAGGCAGTCGTATCGGAGGATCGATTGACATACTGAGTAGCTCGGGATACCAGTACCTTCGTGCCCAATCCGGAGCCACTAAGATGACTTGGGCCCGGTCGCGCCTGATCTTCTTCAGCACTCTGGGCAGAAGTGGTATAGGCGGAAAGGCGTACAACAGACCGCAACTCCACTCGTGACGAAAAGTGTCTCCGAGCGAGTGCCGCCTTAGAAATTCCAACGTGCAGAACTGCTGACATTGTGCGTTCTCTTCGGTGGTGAATAGATCTAACCAAGGCTCTCCCTACTGCCGAAAGAGAGCTTGCGCCACGTCCGAGTTCAGACGCTATTCGTGATCCATCATGCACCGGCGGCTGAGTTCGTCTGCTCTGGCGTTCAGAGAGCCCGCCAGATGTTGAACCACCAGGATGATGCCCTGGAGTTCCAGCCATGTCCAGAGGCGCAGAGCCTCCTGTCAAAGGGTCCACGACCCCACCCCACCCTGTTTGTTGCAATACCACATGGCGGTGGTGTTGTCCGTGAACACCTGCACAACACTTCCCCGGACAAAGGGAAGGAAGGCTTTCAGTGCAAGCCGGATTGCTCTCAGCTCCAAAAAGTTGATATGGAGTTGAGACTCCGCCGGAGACCAGAGGCCTCTGATCTCCGCCTCTCCCATATGGCCTCCCCATCCCAGGAGGGACGCGTCCCGTCACTACTACGTGCTCCAGTTGGGGTAGGGAGAGGCATCTGCCCCTGACCCCATCGCGGTCCGTGAGCCACCACTGCAACTGTTTCGCAGTGCCCTCCGAGATCAAGACATGGTCGGACAGGTTGCCTCGATGCTGGGCCCACTGAAACTTCAGGTCCCACTGCAGAGCCCACATTCGCCACCTGGCGTAATGCACGAACAGGATGCAGGAGGCCATCAGCCCCAGAATCCGCAGCACCAACCTGACCGAAACCCAGGATAGAGGCCGAAAGATGGGAATCAGAGCCTGAATATCCCGGACCCGCTGTTCCGGAGGATAAGCCCAGAACTGCGCCGAATTGAGAACCGCTCCGATGAAGAGGAGCTTCTGGGAGGGTCTCAGGTGTGACTTCTGCACGTTGATGGAGAACCCCAGCAAATGCAGGAGGTCAGCCGTAGTCTGGAGGAGGGAGACGACTTGCTGGGGCAAACCCGTCTTCAACAGCCAGTCGTCAAGATAGGGGAAGACTGGAACCCCCGATCTGCGCAGATGAGCTGCGACCACCGCCATCACTTTCGTGAACACCCGAGGGGCACTGGTGAGGCCGAAGGGGAGCACGGTGAACTGAAAGTGCTCCTGACCCACCGTGAACCGCAGGTAACGCCGGTGGGCCGGCAGGACAGGGATGTGAAAATAGGCGTCCTGCAAATCCAACGCTACCATCCAGTCTCCAGGGTCGAGGGCATCCAGAACCTAAGCTAAAGTTAGCATCTTGAACCGTTCCTTCCGGAGGAAGGCGTTGACGCTCCTGAGGTCCAAGATAGGGCGTAGGCCCCCTTTGCCCTTCTTGGGAACCAGAAAGTAGTGGGAATAGCAACCACGGCCTACTTCTGGACCAGGAAAGCGCTCGACAGCCTCTTTGGCCAAGAGGGCCATTACTTCCTCCCGCAGAAGATTCAAATGATCCTCCGATACACTGTGGCATGGCCGGAGGGGTCATCTCGAAGGGGAGGGAGTAGCCCCTTCGGACGATTTGCAGCACCCACCTGTCCGAACTGATGGATCACCAGTGGAGCAGGTGATGGCGAACTCTGCCGCCCACTGGCGTGGAATGGGCCTGAAAGCTCGGACTAGGAGGGCTTTGAGGCGGATGCTGCCGGGGTGGATGTGGACTGACCGGAACGTTGCCCTCCAGTACCGCCACGGCGGAATCCACGTCTGCGTGCAGGTTGGGTCTGCGGCCAGTGGCTAGGCGGACGTGAGGAGGCGCCCCTTTCGTGGCCACGAAAGGGGCGAAAGGCGGAAGTTTGCGGCCGTGGGGCTGAGAGACCCAAGGACCTGGCCGTAGCTCGGGAGTCCTTAAAACGAGCCAGCGCACTATCCGCCTTCTCACCAAAAAGGCGAGTGCCACCGTGGTGGAAATCACCCTACCCAGCTAGTCCGTGGTGTCTAGTCCACTCCGTATGGCATGTCGTGCTGCCATCTCGCCCGTCAGCAAGCACCTGGGAGAGACGTGTCCGGGCCTCCTCCGGACACAGGGGCAGCACGTCCTCCACCGTATCCCACAGAGAGTGGGAGAAACGGTCCAAGAGGCAAGCGGTGTTCAAAGACCGCAGGCCCAAACTCAGGGAAAAGAACAGCTTCTTTCCGAACTGTTCTAGCCTCTTGGATTCCCGATCCGGAGGGGCGGACGGGAAGGAGGATTGGGAAGTGGAGGCCTGGATAACCAGACTCTCTGGGTTGGGGTGTTGGGACAGGAAACTGGGGTCGCCCGGAGCAGGGCGGTGGCGCCGGGCCACGTTCCGATCCACGGGAGGAACTGTGGAGGGCTTGGACAAAGTGCCCTGCAGAACGTCTATGAGGGCCTCATTGAACTGCAGCAGAGTCTCAGTGGAGCTTGCTGATGGTTAAAGCACCTCTGTGAGGACGTTAGTCCTCACGGCCACAGCAGGCAGCTCGAGCCGCAGGGCTGCGTTCGCCTTGCGCAGCACCACTGAAAAAGCTGCACCTTCCTCCGAGGCCACAGTGGGAGGAGAGATGAAACCAGCGTCCGGGGAATTGTCCAGACCACTGGCATCCCCCAGTTCGTCTGCCCAGTCCTGTGAAAGTTGGCCCTGTATGGCCATAGGGTCCTCAGACCCCTCCCAGTCGCCCCCGTCATCAGATTCCTGATAAACAGGAGGAATGATCAGAGCCAGGCGGTAGATAAAACGCTCATCCATCGGCGTCGGGTGCGGCGTCAAGCGGCGCCGCGTCGGTGCTGGGCCCGGACAGGGGCTAAACCGGGGAACGGCGTCGTCCGGAGACGGCGCCGGGGGCGGAACCGGTGTCGGCGGAGGAGGCGTCGTGAGGTCGACCGGCGCCGGCAGAGATCCAGGCCTGGATCCCTCGGGGACCTGCGGCGTTGAGACCGAAGTCGTTGACGGCGCCGGGGCCAGAGCCGCCGGCACAAGAGGTCGCCCAGTCGAGCCCGTGGGGCCCGAAGAAGCGCCGGCAGGCGTCGACGGCGGAGCCAGGCCCCTCATGGCCGAGAGGAAGGCACTGACCTCCGCCGGAGTCGCGTCAGTCCCAGGGACCGGCGGGTATGGGGACGGACGCGGCTCCTGCGGAGCCGCGGGGGTGGGACCACCCTGACCCTCGGCCGAGTCGCGCGACCGGCGAGGGGAGTCCGACGAGCGGTGTCGCCTCTTGGACTTCTTAGATCGCTTCGATTTACCCGAACACTTCGAGCCCGACGAGCGATGATGGTGACTGCGGCCGAAGCTCGAGAAGCTTACGGGACCGCTCCCACCTAGCCTTCGAGGTCAAGGCCTGACAATCGGGGCACGACTCCGCGTCGTGGTCGGCCCCCAGGCAGTAAAGGCACCGGCGATGGTGGTCCGTCACCGACATCAGTCGATGACAGGAGTCACAGGCTTTAAACCTGGGCATCCTACCGGCACCAGAGTCGAGTCGACAGAAGACCAAAAAGAGTCAAAAAAGCTTAGTCAAAAATTGACTAAGGGGTAAGCTCTTCCCGGATCGGCGCTGTCTGGCGCGGAAAAAAGAAGAACTGACGTCAGCGCCCAAGGGCGGCGTCTAAGTACTCCGACTACGTCATTCTGGCGCGCAACGACGGACGCGGAGCCGCAGACGCCTAGCGACGCGCAAGGGGTATTGCTACAAAAGAAATTTCGGATCCAGCCGGACGCCTGGGGATATTCTAAGGTGAGGAATCTAACTAACGTGTTTCTTTCAGATACTTAAAACATTTAATTTACAAAGGAACAAAATGAGGGGGTTCATTTTGGCATAGAAATTATCATTAGTGCTGCAGAAAGAAAAATTAGGGCACATTTTGACTTCTCAAATCCTCTTCTATTTCATAACAAAAATCTTACATGCAGACTGAAACATGTACTTTGAATACCAGCAGCAGACTTCCCTGGTGAGCAGTAGCTTTACTACAGTGATCTAATGAGCAACTAGAGCGCTAACATTCAGAATTTATGGCAAATGTGTGACACATCTGAATGCCTTCTTGATGGAACCAAAGTAAAAAATTGAAAGTATTTCCTACTGAGGAGACTGCAGTAAATGAGGACATTAGGAAACTTCAGAACAAATAAATCTCCCAAGATGGCCACCAGAGACAAAAGAGCCCAAATGTAGCCCAAATATCACACACATGTAGCCCAAGTATAGCCCAATGACAGAATGTCCCAGAGTGTTCTTAAAAACAACTAGAGCGCTTACTGTCTTACTTATGACAAAAGTACGGCACACCTGAAGCCATCTTGATTGGAATAAACTGGTAACACTTAAAACATTTAATTTAAAAAGGAACACAATGAGGGGGGTTCATTTTGCCATAGAAATTACGATTAGTGCCGAAGAAAGAAAAACGAGGGCACATTTTGAGTGACTTCTCAAATACTCTTCTATTTCATTAAAAAATTCTGATATGCAGACTGAAACATGCACTTTTAATACCAGCAGCAGACTTCCGTGGTGAGCAGTAGCTTTACTATAGTGCTCTAATGAGCAACTACAGTGCTAACATTCAGAATTTATGGCAAATGTGTGACATATCTGAATACCTTCTTGATGGAATCAAAGTAAAAAACTGAAAGCATTTCCTACTGAGGAGACTGCAGTAAATGAGGTAATTAGGAAACTTCATAACAAATAAATCTCCCAAGATGGCCACCAGAGACAAAAGAGCCCAAATGCAGCACAAATATCACCCAGATGTAGCCCAATGACAGAAGTGTGCAAAACACTTTTTTTGTGTGTTTTGCAGTTTTATATAGTGCAGACTATAGGTATTGTAGTGCTTTACATGAGCATTGGTTACATCACACAAGATCAAAATCATTTTGGTTGTAGACATGGGGAGATTAAGTGATTTGACCAGAATCACAGAATGTTGAGCTGAAGCAGAAACTCCAACCTGGTTCCCCAGTTGCAAAGTCTGCATCTCTGGAAGTAACACCACATCCTCTCCCCTAGGTCCAACATTTAATCAAGTGGTCAACTGGATAAAAAAACAAAGATTACAAATAATTTATAAGTTCTTGGTCGCTATTTGAAAACTCAGAAAATATGTTCTCATTTTAGTTTTTTAGAGCACTAACCATAATTTTGATGCAAATAAGACCCTTTCATATATGTAATTTCTAAAGGAAATGCTCTAGGTATTACAGTTTTGATTACATCAAGATGACGTCAGGTGTTCCACACTTTTGTAATAAATATAGAATGTTAGCAATCTAGTTGTTCATTGGGATACTGTTGAGAGGCAGAGGCCAGGGGCACGGACTCTGAAAATTGAAGGCAGGTAGGAGAGTGCAGAGGCAACAATTTGACCACACTGCTCAGGCAGGAAGGGCAGTGCCCGCACAACAGACTATGGAGGGCAGTGGAAAGGGGGGCAGGGGCAACAAACCAACAATACAGGACTGGCAAGAGAGGCTATGGCAATATAATAAACCATTGTGGGCAGAAGGAAGAGGCAGTGGTAGTACAACCATACATGCCAACAGATCCGTTCCAGCCAGGAAACGTCCAATGTTTTTAAGCTCAAATGGCCTTTATTTGATCTGTCTCCTGTCTACAATCTCCTCTTTTTCAATGCAACTCAAAGGGGAAAATCAATACCCCAGTTTTTTTTCAAAATCTCCCTCCTACCAAGTTCAAAATGTTGGCAAGTATGGTACATTGGATCATGGTAGGCAGGAGGAATTGGGGTAGGGACATGGACTCAGATAACAGAGGACAGGAGGGACATGGAGAGGTGCACCAAACTGACCCTACAGGGCAGGCATCGGGGTTTGCAGCAGCACAATACACCACACAGGGCATGCGGGATGGGAGTGCAGCAGAACAATCCATAGAAAGCAATAGGGAGGGGACAGGACCATGCACATGGACAACAGAGAACAGAGGGGAAAGAGGCAATGGTAGCTAGCTGACCATAATGGACAGACAGGAGAGAAAGCTGCAGCATAACAGACCATAAAGGGCAGGAGGGACGGATCAGGGGCATTACAATGGAACAGACAAGCCAGGAGGGAGGGAATAGGGGTCTGCTCATGGAAACAGAGGGCTGGGGGCAAGGGGGCAGGAGCAGCAAGATGACCATGGAGGTCAGGCAGGATGGGCACTAGAAACAAGACACACCATGGAGAGCAACAGTGAGACTATGATGGCATACACACAGACCATGGAGGGAAGGTGGGAGGGGGTCAGGGGCAGCTAGCTTACCACACAGGGAAGGTGGGAGGGGCCATGGCAGCACAGAAGACCATGCATGGCAAGTGGGAGGGTTAGTGGCAGCACAATGGCTATGATGGGCAAGAAGGAGGGTGCAGGGGCATGCACAAAGGACCATGGAGGATAGAAGGGAGGGTCAGGACCTGGGCACAGACAAGAGAGTTCAGGGGAAGGGGCCTCACAACAGACAGCGCGGGGCACGCAGGAGGAGCAGTTGCAGCACAACAGACCAGGGAGGGCAGAAGGGTGTGGCAGTAAAATGGACCATTAAGGACAGGAGAAAGGGGATAGGGGCATGGCATGTGGAGGTGGCAGGGACAGGTTACAGTCATCTGACAATGCTAGGCAGGTGGGAGGGGAGTGACAGAACACTCAGAGAAGATAGGAGTGGCATGTCCATGGAACATGGTGGGCAAAAAGGATGGAGCAGGGGCATGCAAAAAGACATCGGAGGGCAGGGGAAGGAGAATAGGTGCAGCAAGCTAAGCACAGAGGCTAAACAGGAAGTCAATGATGGGCCATAGAATTGGGCAATGGAGGGCAGGAGGAGTGGACTGGTACATCATGCTAAATTGAGGGCAGTGGCAGCACATCAGACCATGCATGGCAGGAGGGAGGAGGCTAGTCCATGGATTCAGACAACAGAGGATAGGGAGGAGGTGGATGGGGCAGCAAGCTAACTGTGCAGAGAAGGTGGGTTTTAGGAACTTTATTGTTTTTAAAATGTGTGTCTGTGCGAACTACTTAAAATATGAACAAGTATGCAGCATAATATCACTTTTATTCAGGAAGAAGAGGACGTTTGTGCCTGTGACTCCGGGCTCACTTGGCAGAAACACCCCCTGACCCTCCACCCCCATCGCAAAATGTAATGCCAGTGAAAAGGGTAGGTGGACGCAGTGTTATATAGAACATAGTCCTGAGAGCACGATTGAAAATGAAAACTAGATATAGTATATGGTATAAACTATGCACCAAAAAGTGTGATATAAGATGAACCGGGGCGTGAAATATAATATGCAATACATTGTGCGCAGTGATAGATTCATTGGAGAGTGCGAGATAGCACAGGCACTAGCGCGTGCTATGCGATATGCGCCTAGGAGTGTAATATGCACAGGGCAGTGTTGTGTAACCTAACTAGTCTCTAAAGTTGTAATATAAAATATGTGCTGGGGAGTGTAACGTTGCATATGCACTGTGACAAAGATATGGATCCCAGATTGTAATATGTATGGCATAGCGCTGTGCGTTATAACATAGGCATCGAGGAAGGCACATTAGATAGGGCAATATAACCCGCGCGAAGGCAAGTGTGGCATGACATTCACGGGGTGGTGTTACAGTGCACATGGGCTAGAGAGTGTCATAGCATACGCACTAGCTGGTGGAATACAACACAGAGGTGTGTGGCACTCGGCGGACACTGGTGAGTGTAACACAGCATTGGGCTCAGCCAGGAGCACGCTGTGACTCAAGTGAGGTTTGTCTCCTTTCCAGAGAGTACAATAAAAAATATTACACATCCGGCGGGGGATGTGTGTTTTATTAACCGTGAGGGGGGTTTCTTGCATAGTTTGGTCGAATTTTTGTCGAATCCCCTTTGAATGGCTTGATGTGCGTGTGTATTAAATGTGCCGTCAATAGCTACCCATGTTTGTATAAATAAACGACAAGGGTGTCTACTTGGAGAGTACCCACCGGCGGGTCGCCGGGATTAGGCACGGTAGGGCGTCAGACACGTCAGAGCTTCACTAGCGGTGTAAATACATTCCACGTGGATTCATTGTATGCATAGTCGCCTTTTAATGAATATAACGCAAATCGTCATGGTGATAGGTACATACGGTTTGTCCAGCATGTCCTAGGTGTTTCTAAAAATATATATATAAAAAACCCAAATAATAAAAAATAAAGGCCGGCGGGGTCCGCCGGGGCCATAAGTGGCCTAAGGAGGGGGGCAACGCAGCCCCCCTCCTAAAGAATTAAAAAAAAAAAAAAAAAAAAAAAAAAAAGGCCATGACCCGGGGGTTGGGGTCCCCGGGGCCGATTAAGGCCTTGGGAGGGCCAAATGTATTTTTTTCAACAAAAAAAATTAGGTTGCAGGCCCTGGAGGGATGGGGTCCCCAGGGCCAATAAATTAGAAAAAGAAGGGGGGCCACACAGCCCTCAAAAAAATTAAATAAATAAAAGACCGGTATCGCGCCAAAGGCCACGCCCCCTCCTTGCAGCACTCTGCAAACGCGCGCCCTGGCCAGTTGTAAGTTGGAGAATTAATTCCCCTTCAATACTGTGGGTCCCTGAGGGCCAACTAGCCCAACAAGTATCTCCAGTATGCACCAGGGAGCTGCGTTGCAGACAGGTGTTCTGAGGCCACGCCCCTTTTTACACCTCTATGCAACGCAGCTCTGTGGCGCTTACTGGAGGTACCTAGTGGGCTAGTTTGACCCTAGGGACCCTTAGGATTCAAGGGGACTTAATCTCCCAACTTAAAAAACGGCCACAGGGCGTGTTTACACAGTGGGGAAGGGAGGGGATGGGGCCTGAGGTGACGTGTGCAAACACGCCCTCTGGAGCGTTTTAAGTTGGGGAAATAATTCCCTTTCAATCCTGAGGGACCCTGGGGGCCAACTAGCCCACCAGGTGCTTTCAGTAAGCGCCACTGCTCTGCGTTGCAGAGAGGTGGTGCAGGCCGTGCCCCTTTTTACACCTCTCTGCAATGGCGCTTACTGGATGTACCTAATGGGCTATTTTGCCCCTAGGGACCCTCACGATTCAAGGGGACCTAATCTCCCAACTTAAAAAACAGCCACAGGGCGTGTTTACACAGTGGGGAAGGGAGGGGACGGGGCCTGAGGTGACGTGTGCAAACACGCCCTATGGCGCGTTTTAAGTTGGGGAAATAATTCCCCTTCAATCCTGAGGGCCCCTGGGGGCTTACTAGCTCACCAAGTGCTTCCAGTAAGCGCCACTGAGCTGCGTTGCAGAGAGATGGTCCAGGCCGTGCCACTTTTTACACCTCTCTGCAACGCAGCTCTGTGGCGCTTACTGGAGGTACCTAGTGGGCTAGTCGGACCCTAGGGACCCTCAAGATTCAAATGAACTTATTCTCCCAACTAAAAACGGCCACAGGGCATGTTTACACAGTGGTAAAGGGAGGGGACGGGCCTGAGGTGACATGTGCAAACACGCCCTGTGGTGCGTTTTAAGAGGTAGTTTTAATCCCCTGCCCTATTATATACTAGGGGCTTACAGAGGAGGTCATGCTAATCACAGGGGGACCACAACGCATAGTGTTCCCTAGTGTATGTAGGTGTTTTCACTGTATTCTGAGTGTCTTTTAACATAGCACTGGCTCTAGGACTGGTTAGTCAGACTCAGTTACCACCAGTATCCGTCTGAAAAAGTTGAGGGTACAGGATGATTTTGCAACAAGGCTTCTTTCTGCTCTTCTGTTTGGTCTTTCTGCACGTTATCCTTCTTCCTGCACTTTTCTTCGTCTTTGAGGACTTCTGTTGCTTCTTTCTGCATTTCTTTTTTTTCTTTCTGTGCGTTTTTTCTTCTTTCTTCACATGTCCTATCTCTCATAGTTAGAAATTAGCATTTAAAAAACCTTTGAAATTCACTGAAAAAAACATAGGTTTCAGGGGCGTTATAGTTAGCTGGACCTTTCACTCGTACAAAACCATTGAAATTCCCCCGTTATAGTTAGTTCAGCTAACTATAATTTGCGCGCCAGCAATGCACTGCTGATGACGTCACATATTACATCACTCATGACATGGTCAGTGACATCACTCATGACATCACTGATGACATCTCAAATGACATCACTGATGACATCATCCTTGTGATAGTGGCAGACCTCCTCTCCCCCTAATATAACCTTTGATACACACATTCAAAAATAGAAACTAAAATTTTCAAAACAATAGACATACCAATACCAGTTACAACAACCTATTCAGTAATTCTAAGATCCACATACACATCCACTCATTCACCAACAGTCCTATACAGTCACTCATAAATGTACTCACTCATCACATGTACTCATACACCTATACATCCTGTTACACAACGCCACTCATCCATAATGTTACTCACACACATAGTCACTCATGCTAATTAAGAATCAAACATCCATTTACTTGCATATACAGTTATACACACACCACCACACTTACTTCTACAGAAACTTACACATACTTGGTCTTTCAAACAATCACTTATAGAAACACATACTTATTCATACAGGAACTCTTTCAATCTCTCACTCTCACATATACTCACTTATATACACCAATAGTCACATATACTAGTTTAAAACATATGTATTTACTCATAAAGACACTACTGAGACAGTCATTCACTCACTAACCCACCCATGCACACACTCATCCATCCATACAGTCCTGCAAACAACGTGTCTTCAACACATACAAACAGTGAGTCACTCATTCATGCATCTATGCACTACGTAATACCCCCCACTGAACCATACAGACACTCAGACACTCGTACTGATACTCAAAAAACCAATTAATAACCTATATACACACTCATGTAGCTACTCACCAACCCATGCAGCCACTTATACACAAAGTGAGAGACTGATACAGATATTTACATATTTAAACATTGCTCACTAAGCCATGTATTCACTAAGATACACTTAATCAGTCAGTTATACAATCAATTTTTCAAAAACAAATCATCCATTTAGACACTTATATACCCATTTATTCTTCCATCAACCTTGAGATATGCATATATAAAACATATGGAATTTTCAGAAAAACACATTCACTGGATGATGTCATGAGTGATGTCATTTGAGAGGTCATGAGTGATGTCACGAGTGATGTCATGAGTGATGTCACTGACATCAGTGATGTCATGAGTGATGTCACTGACCAGGTCAAGAGTGATGTAATATGTGACGTCATCAGCAGTGCATTGCGGGCGCGTGAGTTATAGTTAGCTGAACTAACTATAACGGGGGAATTTCAATGGTTTTGTACGAGTGAAAGGTCCAGCTAACTATAACGCCCCTGAAACCTATGTTTTTTTCAGTGAATTTCTAAGGTTTTTTAAATGCTAATTCCTAACTATAACGTGCCTGAAACCTATGTTTTTTTTAGTGAATATATATATATTATATATATATATTCACTGAAAAAAACATAGGTTTCAAGTACGTTATAGTTAGTAGAGCTAACTACAACTCGTGCCCCCGCAATGCACTGCTGATGACTTCACATATTACATCACTCATGACATGGTCAGTGACATCACTGATGACATCATCCAGTGAATGTGTGTTTTTGTAAAGTTTAAATATATTTTGTATATGTTAATGCCAAGGTGTATTGAAGAATGAGTTGAAATAGGTGTGTGACTGACTGTATAAGTTAGTGATTAAATGTCTCTTACTGAACGCATGGGTTAGTGACTAAACTGTGCGAATGTATCAGTCTCTCAGTTGTTGTATACGCTGCTGCATGGGTTGATTAGGTACATGACTGTATATATGGGTTACTTATTGGTAGCATAAGTATTTGTATGGGTGGCTCAGTGTTTGTGTGTGTAGGTGGGTGGGAGGTGTGTGACTTTCTGCCAACATGTGTGAGTGCCTATTTTACTGGGTGTATGGGTTCAATAGTGCATGTGGAAATAGCTGTTTCGGTGAGTGAGTGTGTGTGTATCAGTGTGTTGGTGAGTGAATGTGTATCTCACTGGTATATATGTGAGTAACTACATATGTGAAAGGCAGTACATGTGAGTGTTGGAGTATATAAATGACTATATGTGATAGTGAGTAACTGTGAGAGTGGCTGTTTACATGAGTGTGCTTGTGTCAGTGATTGTATAAGAGAGCAAGTATATGTTAGTATCTGTATGAATAGGTTAGATAGTGAATGTATAACTGTATAGGTGAGTAAACAGCAGTGTTACAGATTCTTTTCATGACTAGCTAGGTGTGTCAATAACTAGGGATGAGTGACGGTGTATGAGTGTTTGTATAGGTGTATGAGTACATATAATAGTGCTGTATTGATGAGTGACTGCATGTATGAGTTACTGTATGGGTGAATGAATGAATGTGTGTATAACTACGAAGTAGTCAGTGGGTATATAGTAACTGCTATTGATTTGTCTATGGTTTAGAAAATGGTAGTCAGTACTTTAGAGTGGGTGTATCAAAGGTTATATTAGGGTGTGAAGAGGTGCATCAGATTATCACGTGGATGATCTCATCAGTGAAGTCATCAGTGATGTCACTGACCAGGTCGTGAGTGATGTAATATGTGACGTCATCAGCAGTGCATTGCGGGGACGCGAGTTATAGTTAGCTCTACTAACAATAACGTTCGAATTTCTCTGTGTTTGTATGAGTGAAATGACCAACTAACTATAACGTCCCTGAAACTATGTTTTTTTCAGTGAATTTCAAAGGTTTTGTAAATGCTAATTTCTAACTATAACATCTGTAAAATTATGTTTTTTTCAGTGAATTTTAAAGGTTTTTTAAATGTTCATTTCTAATTAAAATGTTCATTAAACCTATAGTATTTTCAGGGATTTTAAATTACCACTCCATTCTCAACCTGGTTAAAACAGCCGATATCACCAGTTTTCCAGCAATAGCTCCCGCCAATTTTTTTTGCCGCAAATGAGAGCAACAACGAACGCAAATAATATGCAGAGTAGGCTTTCCTGTACAAAAATAACACGAAACCACCACTTCCCGATATTTTCAACGAGCAGCCAAATCTGCGTGCGTTCCAAAAACAGACGATAAGCTGCGTTAGCAGTAGGAATGCAACATCTGCCTTTTACTGGTGTAAAGTAGGACTACCAACAGTGTGAAAGGGAGCCCAGCCCAGAATCATATCTGAAGACCAACACATGTCATAGAACTACTGTTCATGCACCTCCGACACCCAAGAAGGCCACAAAACTCACTGCACCCACCCTCAGAACCTCCCCCTGACCACCCCCCCTACTACCACCGAGGCAGCGCACAACAGGACAGCGGACCTTCCAAAAACGGCATGGCCCTTCAGCCACACAATAGCTGAATGTAGCGAGATGTGGCAACCAAACATGTGTGAAGAACGCAAGTCACCCACCAATAATAATGCACACAATACCAAGAGTACAGGGTGACACATTGGCGCTTGTGGCCCGTGTGGCGGCAGCACTACAACAGGGACACCTGCATCAATTGATTCCTCATATAGCCCGGGACGGAACCACGCCCAGAGTGCAGGAGTCATTGTTTACAGCCTCACGCAGGACTGACATATGCCAGGCCAGTCCAATCTGTTTACACATACAGGTAGGGACAACAACGCTACATGGCCCAGCTTTTCATTGTAGTGATCTGCTGCTCACAGGTCTAGTTGTCAGTACATAGAACAAAGGAGTTGAACGCGCACAAGCAAGCTGTGAAGTATCAAAAGGTTATAGCGTGCCACGGAGGTATCACTCTCTGATCATGGGAGTGTTGATAGTAACTACATATGATGCGTTCTCTGAACGTAGGGAACGTACCTCCTGGCGCAGCTGCGGAAGAATCGCATGAGTGATATTCAAAATGTGATTCCAATATAAATCAGCAGTTTGAAAATGGTGATGTGGGTTATTTCAAATCTTTATTCATTCCATAAAGATAATTGAACTTCTTTTTGCTAGCGAAGTCATCATTTGCAGAGTGCCAACAAAGTTAAAGCATGATCCCAATGCATTTCGGGCTTAACATTAGCCCTTCATCAGCGGAAATCTAAAACGCAAAGAACATGAAGGATAATAAATGAGAAGTCACGTCATGATAACTCTAATCAAGTTGTGGTGTGCATTATCATGCGAAAGTGCCAAAGACAACTAATCTACGAGTGTGAAATGAGGAAGGTTTGGGAGGTGTGCCGCGTTGTTTAACGAAAGTGCCAGAGACAACTAGTGCA
The DNA here is from genome assembly GCF_964204655.1 of Triturus cristatus. Lineage (NCBI taxonomy): Eukaryota > Metazoa > Chordata > Amphibia > Caudata > Salamandridae > Triturus > Triturus cristatus. The sequence goes on along the minus strand of NC_140581.1, from coordinate 1,156,943,301 downwards.
GGTGTAAAATAAAGTGAATATTAGAAGGTGTGCCGCAAACAAATCTGAAGTCATGCATCGATTTCAAAACATTGATACGTCCTTATCAATCGGGCAATTTTCCACACGCAATAACGTGGTGATCTGTAATAAGAGTGCCAACGCTTACGAATAAGAGGCGTCAAAAATGGTGTTCACAAACGGCTTATCTGTGAGGGTGCACGCCGTTTAAGTGAGAAACGTTATTCATTAAAAAAAAAAAAAGAGTACGGGCGTGCCTGATTGAGCGCAAACGTACATCGACGACATTTTCGTCTTATGGAAAGGTACACAGACTTCTTTGACCTCAGCATTGAATGACTTGAATACCATTAACAACCACATTCAGTTCTCATTCAACTTTGATCAGACCACTATTGCATACCTCGATGTACTACAGATTAAACATGGCAACCGTCTAGAAACCACAATGTTTAGAAAATTGACAGATTGGAACACCATCTTGCATTATCAAAGCTTTCATCAACCTTCACTCAAAAACCATCTACCTTTCTCGCAACTATTTAGAGTTAAGAGAATAGTATCGGAATCCACTGATCTACAAACGCTAACAGACAACATGTTAGTACGATTTCAAGAACGTGGATATCCTAACAAAATATTACAACAAGCTAACACCAAGGTGATCAGCAAATCAAGATTTGAATTACTGCAACCATCAATCAGAAACAAACAGTTGTGCAAGGTAGTGGTATCTAAGTACTTCACCATGAGTTACCGTTCTAAACAGAGCATTAAATCTCCCTGGTCCATGCTAACCTTAGAACCTGATTTCAAAGGCATTTTTCAGGATCCTCCAAGGTTTGCTTACACCAGAGGCAAAAACATACAGGAGCTCATTAAATCAACCACCCCTGACAACCAATCAAAAGGCCCATACAAGGGGACAATCCCCTGCATAACTGCAATAACATCATTAAAGGCAGTTCAATAACACACCCCATGACAGGGACTCCCATCAAGCAGCATGTTAATGCAACCTGTGACACCATCAACGTAATCTATTTGTTGAAATGCCTCTGTGGCCTGATTTATGTGGACAAAACTGAAAGGAAAATTAAAACACGAATCAATGAGCACAAGAGCAGTATTCGTACAAAAAAATTGAAATCGGTAATAACATCCCACTTCATTGATCACCAGCATAACATTTTTCACATTTGAAGTTCACTGTTCTTGAAATCATAGAGAAAAAAGAAGGGATGAACAATAAGGTTCTCTTACAATGAGAAAATTATTGGATTGACCGTCTTGAATAGATGAAACCGAAGGGACTTAATGATCGAATGGAATTCGCTTGTTACCTTTGAACTCTTATGACTTGTTACCTTAAAATTTTCGTGAACGTTATTTTGAATTATCACGCCGAGTTACAATTGTTTGCACTCACCATTGATTTTATTTTTCACTGTTTTCAGTTTTTTGCATTATATGATTATGACATTACATGGACGCCATGTTCTACACTTCTCTATTAGAGATGCATGCACCAATAGTCCTCTGTCTGTGTTTAGCCACAATCACAGCCCGTCAACAATGTCTTGCACCCTTCATGAACGACCACGCTCACAGTGGCTATTAATTTTCACGCTAACATCCTCCTCCTCGGGAGGCAAGAGAATTACTTCATTCTAAACAACTGCACAAAAACGGTAAGCTCACGCCTGATCGTGGGACTTGACTTACAATTTGACTCAAGGTACACGTTTGCGCTCAATCAGGCACGCCCGTACTCTTTCTTAATAAATAACGTTTCTCACTTACATGGCGTGCACCCTCACAGATAAGCCGTTTGTGAACACCATTTTTGACACCTCTTACTCGTTAGCGTTGGCACTCTTATTATCGATCACCACGTTATTGAGTGTGGAAAATTGCCCGATTGATAAGGACGTATCAATGTTTTGAAATCGATGCAGGACTTCAGATTTGTTTGCGGCACACCTTCTACTATTCACTTTATTTTACACCTGCACTAGTTGTCTTTGGCACTTTCGCATGATAATGCACACCACAACTTGATTAGAGTCATCTCTAGATGATGTGACTCCTCATTTATTATCCTTCATGTTCTTTGCGTTTACATTTTCCCTGATGAAGGGCTAATGTTAAGCCCGAAATGCATTGGGATCATGCTTTAACTTTGTTGGCATACTGCAAATGATGACTTTGCTAGCAAAAAGAAGTTCATTTATCTTTATGGAATGAATAAAAAAATTTCAAACTGCTGATTTATATTGGAATCACATTTTGAATATCGCTCATGCGATTCTTCCGCAGCTGCGCCAAGAGGGACGTTCCTTCAGTTCAGAGAACGCATCATATCTAGTTGTCAGTACGCCACAGCCACTCCCCGATGGCTGGTTTACACCCACACCACACCCATCAAGCACAGGCGTCACAGGACATGTGACCCTCCCAATAAAAACGACCGGACGCACGTGCTCCACGCCATTTCCATTTCAGACTTGGTGCACTGGATGCACTGCGGCCGGCACAGGCACACTGCCACGGGACGGTGAATTTCAGTCCACTGAGGTAGGGGCATTGTAAGTGCTGAGCGGGCGTGCAGACTGCGATGATGCCCCGTCCCGGTGGTCCAGGCAGCTCATGTTTTGAGTGCCCTGCTGGACCGCAGTGTAGCCCTGAGCCATCGAACAGCAAGGGCCTCCCGCCACGTGCGTGGCCTCACTGGTCACTGAGTTAGTGGCACTGCAAGTGCTGAGCGAGTGTGCAACCTGAGATGATGGTGGGTGCACTGGTATGTCCTCTGCCATGGCAAAATCAAGACGCAGCACCAAATGTATGACCTGTTGGCCTGCGGAGCGGGGCTGCATGATGTGGAGGGTGCCATGTCCACGAAAAGGTGAGCAGTGAGGTCTGGGTGCGCAGGGGCGGGCATACACCTCTGGGCGGTGGGAGTGGATGGGGCGCAGCAGCCTGGGTGCGCAGCGGCGGGCAGACACCCCAGGGCAGTGGAAGTGGATGATGTGCCGCAGCCTGGATGCCCAAAGGCGGGGCAGCGATTTAGGCATGCGTAGTTGTATATACTCTGCCATTCCTGATTCTGTACGATGTTTCAGATGTGGGAGCTTGAGGGTTCCACTAGGTCCCAAGACGTGGTTGGAGACACAGCAGTGGCGTAAAGGTGAGCTGTGAGGGTTTTGTCCACAGTGTGGGCACTCACTGTCCCTCCTCATCTCTTCCTTTCTCTCTCTCCCTCACACTCACTCACTCTCTCAAACAGTTTCTCTTTCTCCCTCTCTCTCTTCCTGTTTCTCTCTCTTCCTCTCTCTCACTGTTTCTCACTCTCTTCATCTCTCACTTTCTCTCACTCTTTCTCTCACTCTTACTTTCACTCTTTCTTTTTCTCTCTCTCATCCTCTCTCACTTTTTCTGTCGCTCTCTCTCTCCTTTGATGGACGGATGACGCACATTCTTATCTTGCTTTGTGTCTAACAGTGTGTAATTCACGGATTGACGTTCCCCCCCCCCTCCCCCAACACAGAACTCCTGCCACTCAGCGCCACCAGAGCTGAACAGTCTGAATTGTGAGCTCTGCTTTCCCGCAGGTACGCAATGCCTGAGAAGGTTGCTTCAGCATGTGGTGCACCCTCTTACACACACGCTGGTGGCAGAACGTGAGCAGAGAGGCTTGTTTCCGCAGCAGCGGGCAGTAACCTCTGGGCGGGGGGAGTGGATAGTTTGCAGCAGCCTGGGTGCACAAGAGCAGACAGACACCTCTGGGCACTGGGAGTGGATGGGGTGCAGCAACCTGGATGCGCAGGAACGGGCAGTCACCTCCAGGCACAGAGTGGATGGGGTGCAGCAGCCTGGGTGCACAGCAGCGGGCAGACACCTCTGGGCAGTGGGAGTGGATGGGGTACATAAGCCTGGGTGCGCAGACGCGGGCAGACACCTCTGGGCGGCAGGAGTCGATGGTGTGCAGCAGCCTGAGTGCGCAGGCCAGACAGACACCTCTGGCCGACGGTAGTCGATGGGGTGCAGCAGCCCGAGTGCGCAAGGGGGAACAGAGAATTACGCGTGTGCAGTTGTATGTACTCTGCCATTACTGTTTCCATACTATGTTTCAGATGACTAAACTTGAGGGCTGCATTATATCCCGGCATGTGGTTTGAGACACACCGGTGGCAGAAAGGTGAGCTGTGAAGATATTCTCCACAGTGTCAACACTCGCTCTCCCTCTCTTCCTTTCTCTCTCTCACATTTTCTCTTTCTCCATCTCTTCCTCTCTCTCACACTGTTTCTCTCTTTCTCTCTTCCTTGTATCTCACTCTTTCTCTCTCTCTATCACTCTTTCTCTCACTCTCTCTCTCTCTCTCTCTCTCTCTCCTTTGCTGGACGCATGATGCACCATCCTATCTTTCATTTTGTCTTGCAGGCTGTGATTCACAAATTGTCGATGGATGACACCATACCTGTAACTACTTTTATTTTGTTCTTTTGTTTAAATAAAATGTTTTACATGTAAATCCATACATGACTAAGATTCTTATTTGTCCAACCTCACAAGCATCATCTTTTTAATAATTGTACGACATTAGCCAATTTTTCAAGTTCCAGATTACCTAACGTGAATGTCACATTTGTTTGTGGGGGGTGGGGGTGAGGGGGGATGGCGGACAAAGAGCTGCTGCTGGGGGGTGTCTGAGCAGTGTTGGGTGTCCGACCTGCATGATCGTTGGCTCCACTGCATCTGTTCTCAGAGACTTGCGAGCCGGCGGGCTGGCTCGTAGATGAAGAGATGCAAGCCGACTGGCTGGATCGTAGAGGGAGAGCCGCAGCCCGTCAGTTCGCAGAGGGAGAACTGCGGGCCAGTTTGCAGAGGAACTGCTGCGGGCAGACAGATATAGGGAAAGGTGCGGGCCGTCGGCTTCCAAAGGGATAGCTGAGGAACAGTGATGTGGGGAGAGGGAGCGTGAAGGGGTATCTCACAGAGAGAGAGCTGCGGTATATTTCCAGTCTTGGATTCACAGATACAACTGCGGGCCAGAGAAGTCGCACCCCAAGAGCTGCGAGCCGACCGGTGGTTCGCAGAGGGAGACTTGTGGGCCCAAGCAGGTTGTTGGGGGTATGCTGGTGATGTTGGAAGAGGGTGCGTTACCTGCTGATGTGGGGAGAGGCTGCGTGAAAGGGGTATCTCGAACAGACAGCGCTCCGGTATGTTTTCAGAGTTGCCTCGGACAGATGCGAGCCGACGGACTGAATCACAAAATGGCTTTTCAATGCTCATATATCGCACCCCGGCTCCTCGCAGAGGGACAGCTGCGGCCCGTGGGCTCGACTCGCAGAGGGAGAACTACAGGCCGTCCGCTCCCAAAGGAACAGCAGTGTACTAGCTCGCAGAGGTAGAGGCACAGCAGCGTACTAGCTCACAAAGGTAGAGAGCTGCGAGCCGACGGACTGGCTTCTCGAGGCATAGCTGGGAAGTGGTGATGTGGGGAGAGGGAGCGTGAAACGGGAATCTCGCACAGACATAGCTCTGGTATATTTTCAGTATTGCCTCAAAGAGGTAGAACTATGGAGAGATAAGAGCTGACTGACTGAATCACAAAATGGCTGCCAACACTTCCTAGTCTCAACAGTTTGCAGCCAATGAGCCGCAAGCTCGTGCTCGTAACGCCTAAACCAATCAGATGTCAGAATTCTCAAATATCGATATCTGTACAATATGATATTTCTTAAAATACTACTGAACAGATTTACCCCATTTAAACAAAAGCGTGCTTTCTGGACCACGACCTTTCTCCCTGCCAAATGTGGCGTGTCCGCTGGCAAAGAGGCACAGCAGCATACTAGCCTACAAAGGTAGAGAGTAGCGAGCCGACGGACTGCCTACTAAAGGCATAGCTGCGAGCTGGTGATGTGGGCAGAGGGAGCGTGAAAGGGGTATCTCGCACAGACAGAGCTCCGGTATATTAAATTGCCCCCGGCACCTTTGTTTTATATTTTCACTCGATGCGAGGCACAAGATGGCTGCTAACACTCCCTGGTTTGAAGTGTTAGCAGCCAATCAGAGGACACTTCCTGGTTTGAAGAGATAGCAGCCAATCGGAGGAAAGCTAGTGCTCGGGAGTTAGACTCCTCCCAGATATATATTTTTTCCTTTAATATCTCAAAAACGACTGAACGGATTTACACCATTTAAACAAAAGCGTGCTTTCTGGACCAAGACCTTTCTCCCTGCCAAATTTGGCTTAATTCTGATCAGCAGTTTGACCTGTAGCCTTCTCTAAAGTTTCCTATGGAAAATGCATTGAGAAAACACATTTTGGGACCCAGCCCCCCCTTGACCAATCACCCCCAAACTTTCAAGATAGGAGCTAATCAAAAAAGATAAACTTTTTGGAACATTTCGTAAAGATTCGTCAAACGACGCCAAAGTTATAAGCACATGAACCAATGCTTTTCCTATGGAAATGTGGTCCTAACTATAACTATCTACTGGCGACTGCCAGTAGAGATATATATATTTTTTATTCTTTAGTCGCCATAACGGGTTTCGGCTCCTGCACGGCTTGTTCACATGATATGTATATATTCTTTCCTAAACCCTGCTTTGTTACCATTATTTAATTTCCCTTAAACATTTCCCTGATTACTTGTGATGTGTTTAATGTTACTAACGAACAAGTTACTAACCTTCGGTAACGATGTATCTGTAAGAAACATTAGTTAGTTAGATTCCTCACCTTAGAATATCCCCAGGCGTCAGACTGGATCCGGAAGATTTTTCGTCAGCAATACCCCTTGCGCGTCGCTAGGCGTCGTCTGTGGCTCCGCGTCCGTCGTCGGCGTCGTGCGCCGGGATGACGTCGTCGGAGTACTTAGACGCCGCCCTCGCGCGCTGACGTCAGTTCTTGTACATAGCCTTCCGCGCCAGGAACGCAGAGCCATGCAAAGACCGACACTGGTGCCAAAAATAAAATCTAGGGGCCTGAAAGGACAACCTTAACCCTAGATGTCAGTTCGCAGAACGGGGAGGATGGGTGGGTCGGTGAGGAATCTAACTAACTAATGTTTCTTACAGATACATCGTTACCGAAGGTTAGTAACTTGTTCATCTGAAAGAAACACGTTAGTTAGATTCCTCACCTTAGAATAGATACCCAAGCAATACCATCCCCGGTGGTGGGTCTGCGAACCAAGATCACACCAGAAAGTCCTGGAGGACAGAACGGCCAAAGAAGCCATCCCTCCGGACTTGGCTGTCAAGGCAATAATGCCTGGCAAACGTGTGTAGCGAAGCCCACGTCGCCGCCTGACAGATGTCCTGCAAAGGGACTCCCCGTCCCAAGGCAGTAGTAGCCGCCGTGGCCCGAGTAGAATGGGCGCGCAGCCCAACAGGAGGGTCCTTTTTAGCCAAGGAATAGCAGATTTTTATACACAAAACGACCCACCGAGAGATGGTTCGTTTGTGCACAGCTTTCCCCTTCTTAGCGCCCACGTACCCAACAAAAAGCTGGTCGTCCACCCGGAACTGTTTTGTGCGGTCCAGATAAAAGGAGAGCGCACGTTTTGGGTCCAGACGGTGGAGCCTCTCTTCCTCTTTGGAAGGATGCGGAGGCGGAAAGAAGGTGGGCAAGGTGACAGACTGCCCAAGGTGAAATGGAGTCACCACTTTAGGAAGAAAGGAGGGACGAGGCCGAAGGACAACCTTGTCCGGATGAACAGATAGAAAAGGAGGCTTTGAAGATAAAGCCTGGAGCTCACTCACCCGTCTAGCCGAGGTGATGGCTACCAGAAAAGCAGTCTTTAGAGTTAGAAGACGAAGAGGGCAATTGTGAAGAGGCTCGAAGGGAGCGCACATCAGGAATGTCAAAACCAGATTCAAGTCCCACTGAGGCATTACAAAAGGGACAGGAGGGAACGTGTGTGTAATGCCTTTGAGAAAGCGTGTAACCACAGGGGACTTGAAAAGAGAAGGCTGATCAGGAAGCCGCAAGAAGGCGGAGATGGCAGCAAGATAACCTTTCAGGGTGCCCAGGGCAGAGCCCTGCCGGGCCAGAGAAAGAAGAAAGAGGAGAACCTCAGAAAGAGGGGCGGAAAGGGGATCCACAGCCTTTGCTGTGCACCATGCCACAAATTTGTTCCACCGGCAGGCGTATACCGACTTTGTGGAGGGACGCCTGGCTGCCAGAATGATATCACAGACTTCAGGAGGCAAGTCAAATGGCATCAACTGCCGCCGCTCAATCTCCACGCATGGAGGTGGAGGCTGGACAGGTTCGGGTGGAGGACCGTCCCCTGCTGCTGCGACAGAAGATCCTCCCGAAGGGGCAGACGTATCGGGGGATCGGTCAACAGACTGAGTAGCTCGGGATACCAGTATCTTCGTGCCCAATCCGGAGCCACCAAGATGACTTGGGCCCGGTCGCGCCTGATCTTCTTCAGCACTCTGGGCAGAAGTGGTATAGGCGGAAAGGCGTACAACAGACCGCAACTCCACTCGTGACGAAAAGCGTCGCCGAGCGAGTGCCGCCTTGGAAATTCCAACGCGCAGAACTGCTGACATTGCGCGTTCTCTTCAGTGGCGAATAGATCTAACCAAGGCTCTCCCCACTGCTGAAAGAGGCCTTGCACCACTTCGGAGTTCAGACGCCATTCGTGATCCATCATGCACCGGCGGCTGAGTTCGTCTGCTCTGGCGTTCAGAGAGCCCGCCAGATGTTGAACCACCAGGGTGACGCCCTGGTGTTCCAGCCATGTCCAGAGGCGCAGAGCCTCCTGACAAAGGGTCCACGACCCCACCCCGCCCTGTTTGTTGCAGTACCACATGGCGGTGGTGTTGTCCGTGAACACCTGCACGACACTTCCCCTGACAGAGGGAAGGAAGGCTTTCAGTGCAAGCCGGATCGCTCTCAACTCCAACAGGTTGATGTGGAGACGAGACTCCGCCGGAGACCAGAGGCCTCTGATCTCCGCCTCTCCCATATGGCCACCCCATCCCAGGAGGGACGCATCCGTCACTACGACATGCTCCGGTTGGGGAAGGGAGAGGCTCTTGCCCTTGACCCACTCGCGGTCCGTGAGCCACCACTGCAACTGCTGTGCAGTACCCTCCGAGATCAAGACATGGTCGGACAGGTTGCCGTGATGCTGGGCCCACTGAAACTTCAGGTCCCACTGCAGAGCTCGCATGCGCCGCCTGGCGTGATGCACTAGTAGGATGCAGGAGGCCATCAGCCCCAGAAGCCGCAACACTAGCCTGACCGAAACCCGGGATAGAGGCCGAAAGATGGGAATCAGGGCCTGTATATCCCGGACCCGCTGTTCCGGAGGATGGACCCGGAACTGCGCCGAATCGAGAACCGCTCCGATGAAGAGGAGCTTCTGAGAGGGACTCAAGTGTGACTTCGGCACGTTGATGGAAAACCCCAGCAAATGCAGGAGATCCGCCGTAGTCTGGAGGTGGGAGACGACTGCCTGGGGCGAGCCCGCCTTCAACAACCAGTCGTCGAGATAGGGGAAGACTGGGACCCCTGATCTGCGCAGATGAGCTGCGACCACCGCCATCACTTTCGTGAACACCCGAGGGGCACTGGTGAGGCCGAAGGGGAGCACGGTAAACTGAAAGTGCTCTTGGCCCACCGTGAACCGCAGGTAACGCCGGTGGGCCGGCAGGACGGGGATATGGAAATATGCGTCCTGCAAGTCCAACGCTACCATCCAGTCTCCAGGGTCTAGGGCAGCTAAAACCTGAGCCAACGTTAGCATCTTGAACCTTTCCTTTCGGAGGAAGGCATTGACGTTCCGGAGGTCCAAGATAGGGCGCAGGCCCCCCTTGCCCTTCTTGGGAACCAGAAAGTAGTGGGAATAACAACCACGACCTACTTCTGGACTCGGAACGCGCTCGACGGCCCCCTTGGCCAAGAGAGCCGAAACTTCCTCGCGGAGAAGATCCAAATGATCCCCCGAGATACGGTGGTGCTGTGGTGGCATGGCTGGAGGGGTCGTCTCGAAGGGGAGGGAGTAGCCCCTTCGGACGATTTGCAGCACCCACCTGTCCGATGTTATGGACCGCCAGTGGAGCAGGTGATGGCGAACTCTGCCGCCCACTGGCGTGGTATGGGCCTGAAAGCTCGGACTAGGAAGGCTTTGAGGCGGATGCTGCCGGGGTGGATGTGGGCTGACCACGTCGTCCTCCATTTCCGCCACGGCGGAAGCCACGTCCGCGACCGCGCGCAGGTTGGTTCTGCGGCTGGTGGCTTTGCGGACGTGAGGAGGCGCCCCTTCCTTGGCCACGAAAGGGGCGAAAAGCGGAGGTGTGCGCCCGCGGAGCCGAGAGGCCCAAGGACTTGGCCGTAGCCCGGGAGTCCTTAAAACGGTTCAGCGCACTGTCCGCCTTCTCACCAAACAGGCGAGTGCCATCAAAGGGCATGTCCATGAGGGTGTTCTGGACATCCCCGGAAAATGACGTGGACCGCATCCAGGCGTGGCGGCGGAGCGCCACCGTGGTGGAAATCGCCCGACCTAGCGAGTCCGTGGTGTCAAGCCCACATCTTATGGCGTGCCGTGCTGCATCCCTCCCATCGGCCAAAGCCTGGGTAAGACGCGTCCGGACCTCCTCCGGACACAGGGGCAGCACGTCCTCCACCGTATCCCACAGGGAATGGGAATAACGGTCCAAGAGACAGGCGGTATTTAAGGACCGCAGGCCCAAACTAAGGGACGAGAACAGTTTCTTGCCAAACTGCTCGAGTCTCTTGGAATCCCGGTCCGGCGGAGCGGTCGGGAAGGAGGACTGGGAAGTAGAGGCCTGGATAACCAGACTCTCGGGGGTGGGGTGTTGGGACAGGAAACTGGGGTCGCCCGGAGCAGGGCAGTGGCGCCTGGCAACGTTCCTATCCACAGGAGGAACTGTGGAGGGCTTGGACCAGGTGCCCTGCAGAACGTCAGTGAGGGCCTCGTTGAACGGCAGCAGAGGCTCAGTGGAGCTTGCTGAGGTTTGAAGCACCTCAGTGAGGATGTTGGTCCTCACAGCCACGGCAGGCAACTCGAGCCCAAGGGCCTCAGCCGCCTTGCGCAGCACCACAGAAAATGCTGCACCCTCCTCCGAAGCCACGGTCGGAGGAGAAGTGAATCCAGCGTCTGGCGAGGTGTCCAGTCCGCTGGCCTCCCCCAGTTCATCTGCCCAGTCCTGAGAAAGCTGTGACTGAACAGCCAGAGGGTCCTCGAACCCCTCCCAGTCGCCCCCTTCTTCCGATTCCTGATAAACAGGAGGAATGATCGGAACCGGACTGTAGAGATGGTAGGTCTCAAGCGGCGTCGGATGCGGCGTCGGCGGACGCCGTGCCGGCGTCGGGTCCGGATGAGGGCTAAACCGGGGCGTCGGCGTCACAGGCGTCGGCGTCGGTGGCGCCGGTGACGGCGTCGGTGGTTCAGGCGTCGGCGCCGGTGGAGGAGTGACAAGGTCAACCGGCGTCGACTGGGGCCCAGGCAAGGGCCCCGCGGGGACCTGCGGCGTCGAGACCGGAGTCGTCGACGGCGCCGGGGCCGGAGCCGCCGGCACGCGAGGTCGCCCAGTCGAGTCCGCGGGGCCCGAAGGCGCGCCAGCGGGCGTCGACGGCGGGGCCAGGCTCCTCATGGCCGAGAGGAAGGCACTGATCTCCGCCGGCGCCGCGTCAGCCCCAGGGACCGGAAGGTATGGGGGCGGACGCGGCACCTGCGGCTCCGCCGGAGCCGCGGGGGTGGAACCACTTGGACCCTCGGCCGAGTCGCGCGACCGGCGAGGGGAGTCCGAAGAGCGATGTCGCCGCTTCGACTTCTTAGAGTGTTTAGACTTACCCGACGACTTGGAGCCCGACGAGCGATGGTGGCGTCGGCTAGGGCTCCGCGAGCGATCCTTGGACCTCCTCCTGGACCGGGATCGCGCACGACGCGGAGCCGAGTGGCGAAGCTCCAGAAGCTTGCGGGACCGCTCCCGCCTAGCCTTCGAAGTCAGGGCCTGACAGTCGTTGCACGACTCCGCGTCGTGGTCGAGGCCTAAGCAGTAGAGGCACCGGCGGTGGTGATCGGTCACCGACATCAGTCGATGACAATCTTCACAAGCCTTGAACCCAGGCATCCTACCGGCACCAGATGTCGACAGACAAGGATCAAAAATGATCAAAAAGATTTAGTCAAAAAAGACTAAAAGGGGTAGCTCTCCCGGATCTGCGCTTACTGGCGCGGAAAAAAGAAGAACTGACGTCAGCGCGCGAGGGCGGCGTCTAAGTACTCCGACGACGTCATCCCGGCGCACGACGCCGACGACGGACGCGGAGCCACAGACGACGCCTAGCGACGCGCAAGGGGTATTGCTGACGAAAAATCTTCCGGATCCAGTCTGACGCCTGGGGATATTCTAAGGTGAGGAATCTAACTAACGTGTTTCTTTCAGATATAATATTAATGCTTAAAATACTTATCTGTGATATAACGTCGCCTGCAATGTACTGACTCTTGCTGTAATTGTATTAAAAACGTAACTGCAATGTACTGACTTCCAAGAGAAGTGCCTGCAATGTGGACACCTCTTCATTCTACCCCATATAGACCATCAATCCCCCAAACAGCTGTGGAAGTCATTTCAAAGCTCCTCAGTGTCAATACACTCCTAATGAGGATTTGTGTCAGGTTTCTCAGAGAGAACCAAGTAAATACAGCAGAAAAGTAAATAAAGGAGTAAGCACTGTTTGCTGGCTTGGACACCAGATTAAGAGATGACAAAGGATGTGCACAGGCAAGCATGCCAAATCCACAATCACCAGTCACACACGTATCCTAAATAAATCAACATATAGGTTCTACGGCCATATCCTTGGTGATGAACACCATTATATTGCCTTCTGCAAAGTTGAACATTATGTTAGAAGCCATTTAAGGAGGCCTACACAGTTGCAGGAGGGGTATGAAGCCTTACCTGACTCCAGAGACAATGTGAGGTCGAGGGATTAAACGGACCCAATACTGTTGTCAAATCACTTAAAAAATTATAAGTTAGGACAGCTGTACAAAAACGTTTAGCATTCACAAACCGCCTGAATAAGCAAGAGGGTTTGCAAATGCATTAACAATTTGTTTAACGTAATATACAAATTTAGCGTTGAAGAAAGGTTTCTCCAAATCGCTACATGGGTTTAGAAATTAATACTGAATTGCAATTAAGAAGGAGCATGTTTAGGGAGTCCTTTCTAAATTATGATTATGTATAGTATCCAACTGTTTGCAACCGGAATGCTGGTTGCAAACCATTGAACAGTTAGTGACCCACAGGAAGGGGTGGTAATTCATTTACAAAAGGGAAGGGTCCCCCCCTCTCTTTTCAACCCTTCCCCTTTGTGAATTGTGGAAAAACGTTCTGTGGGAGTACGGAAGTGGTCCACAAGACCACTGCCAACTATTAAAGATACTATTTATATTTCTTTTAAAAAAGCCATGTTTCCTTAAGGGGAATTTGGTTGCTTAAACAAGTTTATTTATTTGAATGCAAACACATATGGTGATCAAGCAAGGGAGTGAGTGGCAATTTTTAACCTACTTTATGAATATTAATCAGTTACGTCTGATTGCTGCCCACTTTGATTCTGATGGGTCTCTTCACAAAATCCGATACTAGCTGCACATTGTGACCATTACAAAGAAACATTGAGCCCTTAGTTTACTTAGGAGTGGGCAGCTGCGGGCAGAGTATCTGCAGGAACACCATGAACACCATTTTTATCTACAAAAAATATATTTTTTTAAAGAAATAAAATCGGATAACTAAGCACGGTGAAAAACATGCGTAGTAAGCCGAGGAGACCTGGGGTTGACCAATGGTTGAAATTAGAGCAAGGTAATTTTTGGGGGGAGATATAGATCAATATTAACCAATGAAATTCTCTGGCTGATCGCAAAGGTGAAAGCCCAGAAATAAGGGCTTCCTATTTATTTAGCTTTGCAGCAATCGTGCCTGGATCCATGACCTCCACATACACAAAAAGCAATTTGAATATTTGTGACCACATTGAGTCCGATTCTCCAGAGCATTTCTGGTCCTAAATTTACTTTTATAACTGCAAATAAATTAATATATGGCTGCAAAGCATTTAAAAAGGTGAATTTGCTAGTTCAGTCATTAGATCCTAAATGTTAATATAAGGTGGCCCATGCAATGGGTGGGGGAGAGGGTGGATCAATATGCGATTTGTCTTGTAGTATGTTTTGAACTCCCACAACCAAGAACTGTTTTTGAGTATTCACAATATACTCTGACACATTGCAAGTCTGTTAATGGTCATAAATTTACACCAATCAGGGACTAAAGAAAGTCCCTTTCCAGCACTCCCAACTATAGTTACGGTGTGGGTGAAGGGGTTTCTTTATAGGGAAAAGGTGTTCTTTTTCTGCAAATAAAAAAATATTTATAAAAATTGTAACTGCCCTGTACTGCTGGCATTCCCCACCGTGTCTACAATTTTCTGTATAGTAGAGATGATAACACCAGAAAAATTCAAATTACTTTCCCAGAAGTATGCCTAGAAAAGTGTGGGCCTAGTTTTCCAGGCATACCCTTGGCAAGGATTCGGATTTCTAAAAAAAAAATAAAAAAAAAAAAATAATGAAATAAGTTTAAGCATGTTCAAGTGGAAAAGTAAAACTTGGAAAGGACGAACTTTTCTTTATGAATCGGTTGACTATTTGTACAGTGGAAATAGTATACAGCTAATGCTTATTCTCAAATTGTTGCTAACAACGTGCCTTCACAGGGAACTCTGTTCCTCACAGACAGAAACATGTCACACCTCTGAATGTACAATAACATAATGGCGAGACATCCCGTTTCAGTCTGTGGCTGCTAAGCTAGGGTCCACAGACTTAAAAAACAAAATAAAAGGCTCAAAGTATGGCAAGATGGGTCTTTGCCTTAAAATTATACGAAAACTTGTTGAGAGCTATGTGCAATTATAATAAACTTAGTTAAAAAAAATTTTTTTTTAAAGGTATGGCGCCTCTGGCCAGTCCCAAATCAAGGATAACGCAGGTGGCAGGACTTCCTGTTTCTGGTAAGTAGGCATTAAGTTTGCAACTAGACAAAATGTTTGTATGGAAAGTCATAATCTTACTGCTTGAAAAGTTAAATATCCCTCTATTTAAGTAGTGCATGTATGATTAAAAAAATGCTTTAGTGCATTTTCATCATTCCGTGCTGAGAAGGAGACTGAATAGCAGCCCTTTGAGACTTCAAACAGCTGATGGGTACCATTTCTGGAAAGGACCTACTGCAGTACCACCTTATTGGCAGCACAACAAGGTGATTAAATCTCAATTATCAACAGGACTCAAGAAACTGATACACCTGCAAAGGAAAAGGCATTGCATGACTTTTAACCCACTGACCCGGTAAAAAATATGTGAATGCTCAGAAAGTAACATGTAAACTATGCAAGCAAATTTTGAGCCCTGGCCATACAGAATTATACTACTTTGGAACACGCAGCATGCAAAGCCATCTTGGGGAAAACATAATAAGGAGTTCTCTAAAGAACCACTAAATGTAAAAGCTTGTACTCTGGTCTGGGCAAAAGTTATTTGTATACCAAAAGATCAGAATGATGATGAAATATCAAACTTTTTTGGGGGCATCACTAAGCTCAACATAATGAAATGTAAAACCCATATCTGCTTTATGGAACAAAACACTAGGATCGATTCACTGAGTCTGAATGATAATATCTAAAAGTTTCACAAGTATCTTTATTTGTGCCGCAGATTTTGAAGTTGGCTTGCTTCACTAAAGTTCTTTTGGGAAAACCCTGCAATAATTGTTTTTTAGAACCAACTACTGCTGTAAAAAATGGAAAAAATGGTTCCCCTGACAGTATTCAATATCCACAAGACTAATTTTGAAAGCTCCCTGGCAGTGCCCGGATGCATGGATATCTGGACCCAGGTACTGATTTTTCATCATGGATGAACATGGATTGTGCCTGTGTGCCATGACCTAGCCTGTTCCCTAGTAATGCAGGCTTGTTAGATGCAGAGGAGAGCACAAAACACTATCCTTGTAAAGAGAGAGGGATACTGCCCCTACGACCAGTTAAGCGACACCAGCACGCACCAAACGCTACCCTTGTAATGAAAGAGGGCTACTGCCCCTATGACCAGTTAAGTGACACCAGCGCGATGTTGACCTGTTTTGCGTTTAGTAATGAACAGGTCCTTTTACATGAGTCATACGAGTACTTCTATGGGCACAGTCATATAAAGTTCGGCTGCTGTGTATTTAACTCACCCAAGGTCTACATAGTGATTGTGTGCAGCGCCACATAGCGGGTGATAAATGCATGTATGTGCTGGGAAGTATGTATGTCTGTGCAAGGTGCTTTACATGGGAATCTGTGGGTTCCATTTGTGAAGCCCAGGGTTTGAAAAGACTACCAGAGGTGAAGAGTGCAATCCCTAGACAGATGTGGATTGCTGACATACCGAAGGATTAGTTACTTACCTGTAATCCTAGTTCTCATCCAGGGGGACACTCATCAATAGTCATAATGAACAAGTTACTTACCTTCGGTAACAATGTATCTGTAAGAAACATTAGTTAGTTAGATTCCTCACCTTAGAATATCCCCAGGCGTCAGGCTGGATCCGGAAAGATTTTTCGTCAGCAATACCCCTTGCTCGTCGCTAGGCGTCGTATGCGGCTCCGCGTCCGTCGCCGGAATGACGTTGTCGGAGTACTTAGACGCCGCCCTCACGCGCTGACGTCAGTTCTTGTACATAGCTTTCCGCGCCAGGAACGCAGAGCCATGCAAGAGACAGACACTGGTGGCAAAAAACTATAGGGCCCAAGAAAGGATAGCCTTAACCCTAGATGTCGGTTCGCAGAACGGGGAGGATAGGTGGGTCGGTGGGGAATCTAACTAACTAATGTTTCTTACTGATACATTGTTACCGAAGGTAAGTAACTTGTTCATCTGAAAGAAACACGTTAGTTAGATTCCTCACCTTAGAATAGATACCCCAGCAATACCAACCCCGGTGGTGGGTCTGCGAACCAAGATCACACCAGAAAGTCCTGGAGAACAGAACGGCCAAAGAAGCCATCTCTACGGACTTGGCTCTCCAGGCAAAAATGCTTGGCAAACGTGTGCAGCGAGGCCCACGTTGCTGCCTGACAGATGTCCTGCAAAGGGACTCCCCGTCCCAGGACAGTAGTAGCCGCTGTGGCCCGGGTGGAATGGGCTCTCAGCCCTACAGGAGGGTCCTTTTTAGCGAAGGAGTATCAAGCCTTTATACACAATACGACCCACCGTGAGATGGTCCGCTTGTGTACTGCCCTTCCCTTCTTAGCACCCACGTATCCAACATAAAGCTGGTCGTCCACCCGGAACGGTTTGGTGCGGTCCAAATAAAAGGACAGCGCCCGTTTTGGGTCCAGACGGTGGAGCCTCTCTTCCTCTTTCGAAGGATGCGGAGGCAGAAAGAAGGTGGGCAAGGTGACCGATTGCCCGATGTGAAAGGGAGTTACCACTTTTGGAAGAAAGGAACGACGAGTCCGGAGGACAACCTTGTCCGGATGAACAGAAAGAAAAGGAGGCTTATTCGGTAACGCCTGGAGCTCACTCACTCGTCTAGCCGAGGTGATAGCTACCAGGAAAGCAGTCTTAAGAGTCAGAAGACGAATGGGACAATTGTGAAGAGGCTCAAAGGGAGCGCACATCAGAAAGGTCAAGACTAAATTCAAATCCCACTGAGGCATTACGAAGGGGACAGGAGGAAACATGTGAGTAATGCCCTTAAGGAAACGAGAAAGAACAGGGGATTTGAAAAGAGAAGGCTGATCAGGAATTCGTAAGAAAGCATAGATAGCTGATAGATAACCTTTCAAGGTGCCCAGAGCAGAGCCCTGCTGGGCTAGAGAGAGAAGAAAGAGGAGAACCTCAGAAAGAGGGGCGGAAAGGGGATCCACAGCCTTTGCTGTGCTCCATGCCACAAATTTGTTCCACCTGCAGGCGTATACCGTTTTAGTGGAGGGACGCCTGGCTGCGAGAATAATGTCACAGACTTCAGGAGGCAAGTCAAATGGCATCAACTGTCGCCGCTCAATCTCCACGCATGGAGGTGGAGACTGGACAGGTTCGGGTGGAGAACCGTCCCCTGCTGCTGCGACAGAAGGTCCTCCCGAAGAGGAAGTCGTGTCGGAGGAGCTCGGGATACCAGTACCTTCGTGCCCAATCCGGATCCACTAAGATGACTTGGGCCCGGTCGCGCCTGATCTTCTTCAGCACTCTGGGCAGAAGTGGTATAGGCGGAAAGGCGTACAACAGACCGCAACTCCACTCGCGACGAAAAGCGTCTCCGAGTGAGTGCTGCCTTGGAAACTCCAACGCGCAGAACCACGGACATTGCGTGTTCTCTTCGGTGTCGATTAGATCTAACCAAGGCTCTCCCCACTGCCGAAAGAGGCCTTGCGCCATGTCAGAGTTTAGACGCCATTCGTGATCCATCATGCACCGGCGGCTGAGTTTGTCTGCTCTGGTGTTCAGAGAGCCCACCAGATGTTGAACCACCAGGGTGATGCCCTGGTGTTCCGGCCATGTCCAGAGGCACAGAGCATCCTGACAAAGGGTCCACGACCCCACCCCGCCCTGTTTGTTGCAATACCACATGGCGGTGGTGTTGTCCGTGAACACCTGCACCACACTTCCCCGGACAACGGGAAGGAATGCCTTCAGTGCAAGTCGGATCGCTCTCAGCTCCAAAAGGTTGATATGGAGCCGAGTCTCCACCGGAGACCAGAGTCCTCAGATCTCCGCCTCCCCCATCCCAGGAGTAACGCATCCGTCACTACTACGTGCTCCGGTTGGGGTAGGGAGAGGGATCTGCCGCTGACCCAATCGCGGTCCGTGAGCCACCACTGCAACTGCTTCGCAGTGCCCTCCGAGATCAAGACACGGTCGGACAGATTGCCATGATGCTGGGCCCACTGAAACTTCAGGTCCCACTGCAGAGCCCGCATTCGCCACCTGGCGTAATGCACCAACAGGATGCAGGAGGCCATCAGCCCCAGAAGCCGCAGCACCAACCTGACAGAAACCCAGGATAGAGGCCGAAAGATGGGAATCAGAGCCTGAATATCCCGGACCCGCTGCTCCGGAGGATAGGCCCAGAACTGCGCCGAATCTAGAACCGCTCCGATGAAGAGGAGCTTCTGGGAGGGTCTCAGGTGTGACTTCGGCACATTGATGGAGAACCCCAGCAAATGCAGGAGGTCGGCCGTAGTCTGGAGGTGGGAGACGACTGCCTGGGGCGAGCCCGCCTTCAACAGCCAGTCGTCGAGAGAGGGGAAGACTAGAACCCCTGATCTGCGCAGATGAGCTGCGACCACCGCCATCACTTTCGTGAACACCCGAGGGGCACTGGTGAGGCCGAAGGGGAGCACGGTGAATTGAAAATGCTCCTGACCTACCGTGAACCGCAGGCAACGCCGGTGGGTCGGCAGGACGGGGATGTGAAAATAAGCGTCCTGCAAATCCAACGCTACCATCCAGTCTCCTGGGTTTAGGGCAGCCAGGACCTGAGCTAAGGTGAGCATCTTGAACCGCTCCTTCCGGAGGAAGGCGTTGACGCTCCTGAGGTCCAAGATAGGGCGTAGACCCCCTTTGCCCTTCTTGGGAACCAGAAAGTAGTGGGAATAGCAACCACGACCTACTCGACGCGCTCAACGGCTTCTTTGGCCAAGAGGGCCGTAACTTCCTCCCAGAGAAGATTCAAGTGATCCCCCGACATGCGGTGGTACTGTGGTGGCATGGCTGGAGGGGTCGTCTCAGACGATTTGCAGCACCCACCTGTCCGACGTGATGGAACGCCAGTGGAGCAGGTGATGGCGAACTCTGCCGCCCACTGGCGTGGAATGGGCCTGAAAGCTCGGACTAGGAGGGCTTTGAGGCGGATGCTTCCGGGGTGGATGTGGACTGACTGGCACGTTGTCCTCCAGTACCGCCTCGGCGGAATCCATGTCCGCGACCACGTGCAGGTTGGTTCTGCGGCCGGTGGCTAGGCGGACGTGAGGAGGCGCCCCTTCCTTGGCCACGAAAGGGACGAAAGGTGGAACTTTGCGGCCGCGGGCCGTGAGACCCAAGGACTTGGCTGTAGCCCGGGAGTCCTTGAAACGAGCCAGCGCACTATCCGCCTTCTCGCCAAAAAGGCGAGTGCCATCAAAGGGCATATCCATGAGGGTGCTCTGGACATCCCCCGAGAAAGACGTGGACCGTAGCCAGGCGTGGCGACGAAGCGCCACCGTGGTCGAAATTGCCCGCCCGAGCGAGTCCGTGGTGTCTAGTCCACACCGTATGGCATGCCGTGCTGCACCTCGCCCTCAGCAAGCGCCCGGGTGAGCCGTGACCGGGCCTCCCCCGGACACAGGGGCAGCACGTTCTCCACCGTATCCCACAGAGAGTGGGAATAATGGTCCAAGAGGCAAGCGGTATTCAAGGACCGCAGACTCAAACTTAGGGAAGAGAACAGCTTCTTTCCGAACTGTTCCAGCCTCTTGGATTCCCGATCCGGAAGAGCGGACGGGAAGGAGGATTGGAAAGTCGAGGCCTGGATAACCAGACTCTCGGGAGTGGGGTGTTGGGACAGAAAACTGGGGTCGCCCGGAGCAGGGCGGTGGCGCCGGTCCACGTTCGGATCCACAGGAGGTACTGTGGAGGGCTTGGACCAGGTGCCCTGCAGAACGTCTAGGAGTGCCTCATTGAACTGCAGCAGAGGCTCTGTGGAGCTTGCTGACGGTGGAAGCACTTCTGTGAGGACGTTAGTCCTCACGGCCACAGCAGCCAACTCCAGCCCAAGAGCATCGGCCGCCTTGTGCAGCACCACTGAAAAAGCTGCACCTTCCTCCGAGGTCACAGTCGGAGGAGAGATGAAACCAGCGACCGGGGAGGTGTCCAGGCCACTGGCATCCCCCAGTTTGTCTGCCCAGTCCTGTGAAAGGTCGGCCTGTCTGGACATAGGGTCCTCAGACCCCTCCCAGTCGCCCCCATCATCCGATTCCTGATAAACAGGAGGAATAACCGGAGCCGGGCGGTAGATGAAATGGTCATGCATCGGCGTCGGATGCGGTGTCGAGCGGCGCCGGACCCGGACCGGGGCTAAACCGGGGAACGGCGTCATCCGGGGACGGCGCCGGGGGTGGAACCGGTGTCAGCGCCGGCGGAGGAGGCGTTGTGAGGTCGACCGGCGCCGGCAGAGATCCAGGCCTGGATCCCTCGGGGACCTGCGGCGGCAGGAACCGAAGTTGTCGACGGCGCCGGGGCCAGAACCGCCGGCTTGCGAGGTCGCCCAGTCGAGCCCGAAGGCGCGCCGGTATGCGTCGACGGCGGAGCCAGGCCCCTCAAGGCCGAGAGGAAGGCGCTGATCTCCGCCGGAGTCGCGTCAGTCCCAGGGACCGGCGGGTATGGAGACGGACGCGGCTCCGACGGAGCCACGGGGGTGGGACCACCCTGACCCTCGACCGAGTCGCCCGACCGGCAAGGGGAGTCCAAAGAGCGATGTCGCCTCTTGGACTTCTTCGAGCGCTTTGACTTACCCGAAGACTTTGAGCCCGACGAGCGATGATGGTGACTGCGGCTCAGCGACCGGTCCTTGGACCTCCTCCTGGACCGGGAACAGCACGGAGCCGAGTGCCGAAGCTCGAGAAGCTTACAGGACCGCTCCCGCCTAGCCTTCGAGGTCAAGGCCTGACAGTCGAGGCACGACTCCGCATCCGCATCGTGGTTGGGCCCCAAGCAGTAAAGGCACCGGCGATGGTGGTCCGTCACCGACATCAACCGGCACCAGAGTTGAGTCGACAGAAGACCAAAAGGAGTCAAAAAAAGTTTAGTCAAAAAGTGACTAAGGGGTAAGCTCTTCCCGGATTGGCGCTGTCTGGCGTGGAAAAAGGACTGACGTCAGCGCGCGAGGGCGGCGTCTAATGTACTCTGACGACGTCATTCCGGCGCACGACGCAGACGACGGACGTGGAGCCGCAGACGACGCCTAGCGACGCGCAAGGGGTATTGCTGACGAAAAATCTTTCTGGATCCAGCCTGGGGATATTCTAAGGTGAGGAATCTAACTAACGTGTTTCTTTCAGATCTATGAATAATCCCCGCCCATGTGCGGGATCCCGGAGCATATAGAAAATACATATATATACACATATATATATATATATGCATATGTGAAAACATATACATGCAGCCTAAAATGTTTCCAACATGGCAAAAATGCTGAAATTACATAGGTTTGCATTGTAGTACCCCTACCTTCCTAACCCATAAGGAAAAAAGGAAGCACTAAACAATTGTCATACAATAATGCTTTATTGCCATAAAGCAAACTTGTAATTGCAGGCATTTGCCCGTAGACTGCAGCAAAGTACCAAGAAACAAAGAAAACTGACACCTTGCCTTTAAGGCATTAGAGTAGGGGTACCGTGCCTTTGAGACCTGCAGGAGACCCCTTGCTCCCATGATGCACCACAGGTGGCAGTTTGGTCAGTTCTTTTTGACGGTGCATATGCATCTGAGTAGATCTGCAATTAATAAACAATAACTTGAAGAGAAAGCTTGTCCGGGGAGGTGGGTGGGTCGCTTATGACTTTGATGAGTATACCCCTGGATGAGAACTAGGATTACAGGTAAGTAACTAATCCTTCTCATTCAGGGGATACTCATCAATAGTCAATCTATGAATAGAGTAGCAAGCCCATACCCAAAGTCTTGCGGACGAGCATATAGAACATGAAGTAACATCACAATCAAACAGCAGTTATGCAAACAAATTCCTCAAAGAGGCCTGCCCCACCTGGGCATCAGAATCTAGGCAGTAATGGCGTGTAAAGGTATGTATCGAGCGCCATGTAGCCGCCTTGCAAATCTCAGATATAGGAATGTTGCGAAGGAGAGCTGTAGTAGAAGCTTTCCCTCTGGTAGAGAGAGCTTGTGGTCTGCCCTGCAGAACCTTGTTGGCTAGTTGATATGACAAGGTTATTCAGGAGACGATCCATCTAGGAATAGATCTTTTGGAAGCAGCCAGCCCGATATTTGTTGAACCATAATTGACAAAGAGCCGGTCAGACTTCCTAAGTGGAAGGGTTTTATCAAGGTAAAACTTCAATACCCTTTGGAGGTCTAGATAATGTAAAGCTCTCTCCGGGGGAGTGGTTGGCTGAGGAAAGAAAGTGGGCAACGTGATAATCTGATTATTGTGGAAATCCGAGAACACCTTGGGCAGGAAACTCGGATGAGTCCACAGCACCACTCTATTGGCGTGGAAAACAGTGTAAGGCTCCTTGCAGCACAGGGCTGAATCTCACTTACCCTGCAAGCTGAAGTGATGGCTACTATGAAAGCAGCCTTCCAGGTCAAATGCTGCAAAGATGCCTTATGAATAGGCTCTAAAGGAGCACCCAGCAATTTGGTGAGGACAATGTTAAGCTCCCAGGGAGGCGAAGGGGATCTCACTGGTGGAAACACTTTCTTAAGCCCCTCTAGGAAATCTTTGACCACAGGCAGTTGAAAGAATGAGGTCTGGGTAGGAGACTTTCTATAAGCTGTGATAGCAGCTAAGTGGACCCTGATGGAGGGGTACTTCAGGCCTGACCTTACCAAGTGCAGTAAGTATGGAAGAATCACTTGCTCTTGACCTGGAGTCGGATCAAGAGCGTTGTACCTACACCAAAGATAAAATCTCTTCTGTGGTAAGTTGGCCTGATATTTGATGTCACTAGTTCTAGTGTACACCTTGTATCAGTCCAAACAACCCTTATGGTGATTGGTTGTAAAGTCAACCTTATAGACCAGCTATCCTAGTGGTAGCATGGACAAGAGCAGTCTTAGGCTAAACTCTGTATGGCATGTGAAGCCAGCTGTTATACCATTTGCAATCCCTTGAATACCAAATGAAAGGACACCACAACAGATATATGAAAATAGAATGTATTTATTCTAGTCAATATACCCTCAGCACTCTTTATGAGATTCGACGTAAGTACAACACAGTCTTATTTAAGCATACATAAGTCACACAGGTAAGTAATACAGTTAGGCCCTAGGGGCCACGCAAACCATATACTAAGTAAGTGGTATAAGGACCACTGTCACGAACACAGGTTAGGCCTAGGGAATCGCTGGGGCTACACTATACTACCGGTTGCTAGGCAGTGGGAGGCCCACGGGATTCAGGTGCAGAGTGGAAACACTCACGCGTAATGCGTTAAAGTCGATAGAAATAGTGATGTTTAGAAATAAAGAGTTTTAGGACACTTCGGAAAGAGCTAGGAGTTAGAGACTTGGAAACTAGACCTTAGGATAGTCAATACCCTTGTAAGCACCGGAGTACTCAGTTTACCTAGCCCACGGGCTGCGGGTGAATAGGTGTGAACTTGCGTCGGGTTTCGTCGTCGACTCCTATGGATGCCTGAAGAAAAGGTGCTGACAGGCAGTCAGTGAAGAGTGTCCGGTAGATTCCAAGGTTGGAATCAAGAAGGAGGGTACCTGCAAGCAGAGGGGACAGAGTCTAGGTCACCAGCCAGGAGCCGGGAAGGAACCAGGCGATGTTGTGAAGATGCAGGTGAAGAGGTGAAGCTTGTCGCAGCAGCCACAGGTACCAGGAGGCGTCGAGGACGACCAGAACCAGGAGGCGAGCTGTCCCATGAGGGCTCTTGCTGTTGGCGGCGTCGTTGTCGAGTTCGGACCGAACAAGCCTTGGCAAGCGCAACCCACGCAGGATGAAGGATTCGCTTCTGTTGCAGACCAGGAAGGCCTGAGGTGCTTCTCTTTCACAGGGAAGCAAGGGCCAGTCTGGAGGAGCCAAACCAGCGGTGGAAAGTTAAGGGTTCATCGTCACTGAGGCTACTAGCCAATGGGCAAGCAACCGGACAGACGCTTTGAGCAGGAAAATGCAGAAGGGCCCCACGCAGAACTCGTGGTGTGTGGAGGGCTGATCTTCGGTGCAGATGGTGCTCGGGGTTGGGGCTTCTCAATCCCCAGAGCACAACTTCGAGGATGCCTCAGAAGCTGCGCTGGAAGCTAGTAGCCAATTTTCCCAGGTAGCCGGTCCCACGTCTCTCGTCGTCTCCACGGATCTCAGCTTTGCTGTGGATGTGGATCAGGGTCGGAGAAGTCTGGAAGTAAAGGCGCTGGTCGGGCTCTGCAGTCGGTTCCTCGTAGAACTTGGGCAAAGCAAACGGCAGGTCACTTGATGGTGCCTGTTTGCACAGGGTGGCCACTCCTTGGCCACAAGGGAGATTCTTCAGTCTTCTTCCGTAGTCGAATGTCGAAGGTCCAGAGTTTCTGTTCAAGTTGCAGTTTTTCAGGATAATCCAAAGTCCTAGGGACTCAGCTCCCACTCTTACACTAATCTGGGGGGCTGGGTTACCTGCTAGGTCCCTCCTATGGGTGGGACCAGGGAGGGGGGTGGTTACACCCCCTTCCCTTTGTCCAGTTTCGCGCCAGGACTAGGGCTGGAGTGCCCCAGCACCGGTTTGAACCGGACTATGCATGGGACACCTTGTGTGCCCCAGGCAGTGTCTCGTTTCTTTCATCCCTCCCTGCCCCAATACACTAAGTCCTGTCTAGAGTGGTGCTAGCACCTCCCAAGGCAGGAAACCTATTGTCCAAGCCTCCCACGCTGGAAGGACTCCCAGCAGCAGGAGGTCAGAATTGTGTCTGTGGCAGCAGCATCCATTTTGTGATGCTGGGGCTCTGGTTAACTTTAACCGGGTAATAGGTCTTCAACATGTCTTCTCCCTCTAGAAGGGGGGAATACTATCCTCATCGCCAGAAATGGTGTGGGGGTAGTATTCCAAAGAGTTAGACACCTTACACGACATGTTTTGATAAAGCCAAACTATAGTTACCATAACCGCGAGGATTATAAGGCACTTTAAGAGTATATGGTAGGCGATATCATAGAACAGCTATAGGGACATGGTTCCGGAAGCTGCAGACAGGCTCAGCTCATGCTAGAGCACCATCTCACATGTTACCAAGCACTCTGCCTTCAGGATTGTTAAGGCCTGCCATAGGAGTGACTGAAAGGTTACCCATGTGTCTATATATACGGTAGGTATAGGAATACTATACCTAAGCAAGGGGCGATTACACGACCTTGCCCCAGCTGAGTGATCAGCCAGTTGTGTCACGATGGGAGGTCAGCCAGGGGTGGCATAATACATGCTGCAGCCCCTGGTAGGCCTAGGGTACACCCATGCCCTGGGTACCTAAGGTACACTGTACAGGGCCCTAGAGGATGATCCCTACCAATTGGGTTATGTACCTAAAGTACATAGTGTGAATTTAGAGAGAGAACAGCTGGGCTGTGGGTCTGATTAGCAGGCCCACAGCCACATCTAAGTCGAAAACCAGTGAAACAAAAGCAAAAAGTGGGGGTGACCATAGAAAGCAGACCCTACTCTCCTACATCTTCCACTTGAAAGCATAAGACTTTCTGGTGGAGGGCCTCTTTGCTTCTCTAAGAATGTCCATACAGACAGCCGAAAGGTCTAGATGTCCGTACTGGATGACTTCAGCAGCGATGCATGTGAGAAGTTGGCCTGATATATGATGTCACTAGTTCTAGTGTACACCCTGTATCAGTCCAAACAACCCTTATGGTGATTGGTTGTAAAGTCAACCTTATAGACCAGCTATCCTAGTGGTAGCATGGACAAGAGCAGTCTTAGGCTAAACTCTGTATGGCATGTGAAGCCAGCTGTTACACCATTACAATCCCTTGAATACCAAATGAAAGGACACCACACCAGGTATATATAAAATTAGAATGTATTTATTCTAACATATACCCTCAGCACTCTTTATGAGTTCAGAGGTCTAAGTACAAACAATTTCTTAAGTAGCATACGTTAAATTACACAGAAAAATACAGTTAGGCCCAGGGGCCACGCAAACCATATACTAAGAAAGTGGTATAAGTACCACGTCACGAACAGGGAGTAGGCCTAGGGCATTGCTGGGGCTACACTACCCTACCAATAGTTAGGAAGTGGGAGGCCCACGGGAGGCGTGTGCAGTGTGGAAACACACACGTGGGTTACATTAAAGTCAATGGGAATGTAATAGTCAGAAATAAGTAACTAGGAGGAAGCAACTAAAGACTTAGACACTTGGATAGTCAATATCCACTGGAGCACCGGAGTACTCGCTTTACCTCACCCACAGGAGACGGGTGCATAGGTGTGAAGATGTGTCGGGTGTCGTCGCTGGATCCTATGGATGCCTGAAGAACAGATGCTGGCAGGCGGCCAGGAGGAAGATGTCCGGTGGACCCAAGGATGGATCTTGAAGGAAGAACACCTGCAAGTAGAGGGGACAAAGTCTGGGTCACTAGCCAGTGACCGTGTGGAACCAGGAAGGAACCAGGCGATGTCATGCAGAACACAGGTGATGTCTTGAAGCTTGTCTCTGCAGCTGCGTGGAGCAGGAGGCGTCGAGGACGACCAGAACCAGGGTACGAGCTGTCCCACGAAGGATCTTGCTGATGGCGGAGTCGACGTCCCGATTGGAGTCAACATGCCTTGGCAAAGGCAACCCACGTGGAAATGGAAATTTGCTTCAGGTGCAGACCAGGAAGGTCTGAGGTGCTTCTCTTTCACAGGGAAGCAAGGGCCAGTCTGGGGGAGCCAAATCAGCGGTGGAAAGTTAAGGGTTCGTCGTCACTGAGGCTACTAGCCAACGGGCCAGCAACCAGACAGACCCGTCGAGCAGGAAAATGCAGAAGGGCCCCACGCAGAACTCGTGGAGGGTGGAGGGCTGATCTTCGGTGCAGATGGTGCTTGGGGTTGGGGCTTCTCAATCCTCAGAGCACAACTTCGAGGATGCCTCAGAAGCTGCGCTGGAAGCTACTCGCCAATTTTCCCAGGTAGCCGGCCCCACGTCTCTCGTCGCCTCCACGGATCTCAGCTCGGCTGTGGATCAGGGTCGGAGAAGTCTGGAAGTCAAGGCACTGGTCGGGCTCTGCAGTCGGTTCCTCGTAGAACTTGGGCAAGCCAAACGGCAGGTCGCTTGTTGGTGCCTGTTTGCACAGGGTGGCCACTCCTTGGCCACAAGGGAGATTCTTCAGTCTTCTTGTCGTCGAATGTCGAAGGTTCAGAGTTTCGTGTCTAGTTTCAGTTCAGGATAATCCAAAGTCCTAGGGACTCAGCTCCCACTCTTCTACTAATCTGGGGGGCTGGGTTACCTGCTAGGTCCCTCCTTTGGGTGGGACCAAGGAGGGGGGTGGTTACACCCCCTTCCCTTTGTCCAGTTTCGCGCCAGGGCTGGGGCTGGAGTGCCCCAGCACCGGTTTGAACCGGGCTATGCATGGGACAACTTGTGTGCCCCAGGCATTGTCTCGTTTCTTTCATCCCTCCCGGCCCCAATACACGAAGTCCTGTCTGGGGTGGTGCTAGCACCTCCCAAGGCAGGAAACCTATTGTCCAAGCCTCCCTCGCTGGAAGGACTCCCAGCAGCAGGAGGTCAGACTTGTGTCCGTGGCAGCAGCATCCATTTTGTGATGCTGGGGCTCTGGTTAACTTTAACCGGGTAAGTAGGATTTTAACATGTCTTCTCCCTCTAGAAGGGGGGGAATACTATCCTCATCGCCAGACAGTGTGTGGGGGTATTGTTCCAAAGTGTTAGACACCTTACACAACATGATTTGATAAAGCCAAACCATAGTTACCATAACCGCAAGGATTATAAGGCACTTTAAGAGTATATGGTAGGCGATATCATAGAACAGCTATAAGGACATGGTTCCGGAAGCTGCAGACAGGCTCAGCTCATGATAGAGCACCATCTCACATGTTACCAAGCACTCTGCCTCCAGGATTGTTAAGGCCTGCCATAGGAGTGGCTTACAAGCTACCCATGTGTCTATATATAAGGTAGGTATAGGAATACTATACCTAAGCAAGGGGTGATTACGCGACCTTGCCCCAGCTGAGTGATCAGCCAGTTGTGTCATGATGGGAGGCCAGCCAGGGGTGGCATAATACATGCTGCAGCCCCTGGTAGGCCTAGGGTACACCTATGCCCTGGGTACCTAAGGTACACTGTACAGGGACCCATAAGGTGATCCTTACCAATTGGGTTATGTACCTAAAGTACATAGTATGAATTTAGAGAGAGAACAGCTGGGATGTGGGTCTGATTAGCAGGCCCACAGCCACATCTAAGTCAAAAACCAGTCAAGCAAAAGCAAAAAGTAGGGGTGACCATAGGAAGCAGACCCTACTCTCCCACAATGCAGTCAACCGGAGGGAGGGGAGGTTGGGATGAAACACTCTCCCCCTCGTTCTTGGTCAGTAAGTCCGGGCGGCAGGGCAGCCTCTGGTGTGGAACCTCTGACAGTTGGAGGAGATCCGGGTACCACCACTGGCGTGGCCACTCTGGCACTATCAGGATCATTCTGGTGTTGGTCCTGTATAACTTCTTAGAGGGAGCAGAGGAAAAGCGTACAGCAATGTCTGCGACCAGCTGATCAAAAGTGTGTTCCCTGCTGGGGGAATCTGGACGCGAAGACGGGGCATTTCGTGTTTGCCGCGTCTGTGAACAGATCGATGTCCAGCACTCCCCATTGCCGAAAGACCTCCTGAGCGTAGTCTTCGTTGAGCACCCAGTCGTGCGCTTCTACGAAGTCTCTGCTGAGGCCGTCTGCTTGCAAGTTTAGGGTTCCTGGAAGGTGGACTGCGACGATTGAGAGACCTCTCGCCAAATGGATTGGGCTTCCAGAGACAGGACTCGTGACCTGGTACCTCCTTGCTTGTTCAGATAGAACATCGTTGTTGTGTTGTCTGTCTGAATCTGAATGTGGATGGATTGAAGAGACTGATACAGGGATTTGAGCACAAGATGGACCGCCCGTAGCTACAAGAAGTTGATGTGATAACTTCTTTCTGTCTCGGACCAGAGACCTTGTACCTGAAACTGGCCCATATGAGCTCCCCAGCCTTGCATTGAGGCATCTGTGACCACTGTCTGTGTTGGAGGCGTCTGATGAAAAGGGACCCCTTGCAGCAGGTGAGAACGTTTCATCCACCATCTGATGGAGTCCCTGGCAGCTTGGTAGAGAGAGACACGATCTTCCCAGCGACCTGACCTCTGAGACCATTGATCTTCGAGTGCCTGTTGTCGAGTCCGCATGTGAAGGCGTGCATTGGGCACAATGTAGATGCACAAGGCCATCGATCCCAGTAGTGAAGACACTTGCCTGGCTGTGGGAAGTGCAGTGTCGATTAGAGTGTGGCACTTGAGAAGCATTGATGACAACCTCTCCTCCGAAGGACACACGCTTGCCTCTGCGGAGTCCAGGGAGGCGCCCAGATAGTGTATCCAATGAGTGGGGTTGAGGACCGACTATTTGTAGTTGAATTGCAACCCCAAGGAATGCAGCAAGTTGAGGCAGTATGAGAGATGGCTCTGGAGTAGCACAGGTGTGGAGCTTTTCACGAGCCAGTCGTCTAGGTATGGATAGACTAAGATCTTCCGCCTGTGGAGGAAGGCAGCCACCACCGCCATGCACTTGGAGAATGTCCGTGGGGCAGATTTGAGGCCGAACGGAAGCACTCGATACTGGCAGTGGTGACCTGAGAAATGTGCGATGTTTCACTGAGACAGGAATGTGAAAGTAGGCGTTCTGCAGGTCGATGGCACAAATCCAGTCTCCCTGGTGAAGGTGCGGAAAGATTTGATGCAGGGCTAGCATTTGGAATTTTTCCTTTCTGATAAACCTGTTCAGCAGGCGCAGGTCTAGGCTAGGTCTGTACTCTTTGGCTAATCCTCGCTTTTGGACTAGGAAGTAGCGGGAGTATACCCCCTGGTTTCTTTGTAGAGGTGGGACCTCCTCTATGGCCCTCTTGGAGAGGAGGATAGATACTTCGCCCTGTAAAAGCCGACTTTGAAGTAGAGGAAGGAACTTTAATTGCGGGGGCATTTGCGGAGGGGGAGACTTGAACCTTAGCAAGTAACCATGCTGCACAATATTCAGCACCTATTTGTCTCTTGTTATGGTTTCCCACTCTTCCAGGTGAAAAACGATACTCCCTCCTATCGGAGTGGCGAACGTGTGCGGAGGAAGCAATGCCTCACTGTTTGGGAAGCTGCTTAGTGGTGGACTGTTGTTGCTTGTTGTTCCCTCTTCCTCTGCCACGACCCCTCTGCTGGAATTGGGGCCTCTGCTGGTTCTGGGAGGACCATTGAGGGGTTTGAACCCTCTGCTGGAAGGAACGTTTGTCGCCCTGACGAAAGCGCTTCCGGTATTCTTTGCGCGTCTCCAGACCTACAGCCTTGACAGTATCCAGCTCTGCCTTCATCTTATTCATCTCCTCATCGGCGTGTGCCCCGAACAAGTAGGAGCCATTAAATGGAAGATTCAGAATCTTTTTCTGTGCATCAGGCTTGAGGCCTGTGAGGCGCAGCCAGGCTGAGCGCCGGTAACAGACGATATGGGAGTAACCATGCGCGGCGAGATCTGAAGCGTCCGCTGCCGCATTTATAACTTGATTGGCTACTAGCCCACATTCTAGCGGAATTTCGCTGAAGTCCTGCCGGTCTTCTTTGTTGAGCTTTTCGGTGAACCTTGACAGGGAGTCCCAAAGAGATCTGTCTTTTCGCCCGAGAAGGGCTGAGGCACTTGCAACCTTCATGGAAGAAGCCGACGTATTGCACATTTTCATGCCATAGGAGTCCATCTGCTTACTATCCTTCTCAGGGGGGACAGAAGATGACACAGACGCCGAATGAGACCTCATGGCTGCCGCCACAATGACGAAGTCCGCTGGTGGATCAGCTCTGAACAATAAGGGATCCTCGGCTGGGGCCTTATACTTTTTGGCAATCCTGGATGGTACGGAGCCCACCGTAACAGGGGTGAGGAATGTGGCCATAGCTGGTTCCAAGAATCCTGGCACCAAATGAAGCAGTGGTCTAGGAGCTGTGCGATGGTGTAAGGTGTCGAAGATGATAGATGTCGGAACTACAGGGGTATGCAAAGTGATGTTTAGTTTCTTCGCACCCCTACCCAGGACATCGGAGAAGGTTGTGATGTCATCTATGGGAGACACCCGCGATGGAGGAGTCGGAGAATAGTCCCGGACCGAGGACCTCGTGGAGGAAGACCCATGTGCGCGATCTCGTGCGTCTTCGCTTATGGGGACTGTCGTGATGAGAGCTGACAACACCCCTGGACCTTGATCGGTGCCTGGAAGGTGATCTTAGTCTTCTGGGAGGAGGCTGATGACCCCTGTACCGTGATCGGTGCGTGGACGGTGATCTTGGTTTTCTGAGGGGAGACTTGCTTCTCTGAGGAGAGATCCTAGCAGGCGAGTAAGTGCGAGAGTAGTCCGAGCCCAGGCCCGATACCTTCCAGCCAGCGAGGCGACAGACCGTACTTCTCTCCAGCGTTGGGAGATTTCTCCAGTGAAATTTGCACAATATGCAGTCCTGGGGTTGATGACTGGTCCCCAGATGACGTCTCCTCTGTGGCCGCTGCACTTTTTTTCCTCGACGTCGAATGTCCCGACGTCGATGAAGTCTGCGTCACCATCGGCATCGATCGAGGGGATCTGCTATGGGAACGCCGTCCCGCTTTAGACGTCGATCGCCTACGGTGATGTGAAGACCTCGACGTCGACTTTCGCCGTCGGCCTGGTGATCTCGACGTCGATCTCCCATGGCGCTGAGTTGGCGTCGATCTTCTTGACGTCGAGTGATGGGACTTCAACGAAGCTCTCGACGTCGACAAGCCCACTTGCAGCGAGACGTTCGCCGTCGTGACTCTCGACGCCGACCCCCTCGAGGGTGGCGGAGTGTGCCTCGACGTCGACGGAAGCCTCGACGTTGACGGAGACTTTTCAGGACTCTCAGGACCCACAGCCTTCGAGCCCAAAGTGCTGTGCCTCAACGCTGACTTACTTGCATGCGGCGGAGAATCTCGACATTGAGATGGTGATTAGTCTCTCGACGCTGAAGAGTGTCTGGGTCTCTTAGACGGCGACT
Organism: Triturus cristatus; assembly: GCF_964204655.1. NCBI lineage: Eukaryota > Metazoa > Chordata > Amphibia > Caudata > Salamandridae > Triturus > Triturus cristatus. The sequence continues at coordinate 1,156,910,230 of NC_140581.1, read as the reverse complement.
TCGACGGCGAATCTCCGGTCACCTTCTTTCTGGACTCAGGAGAGGTGGTATGTCACCATTTTCGGTGTTGTTTGCTTGAAGAAGGTGGTTTGAAGACTCCATGGTCACCTCCATGATGGCTTCTGTTCCTCTCCAGCTGGGCATGAAGTTTTATGCGTTCTCGGTCACGCAGAGTCTGCCTGGAAAATTTCTGGCAGTGGGAACACTGGTCAGGATTGTGTAAGGATGGAAGACACACAATACACACAGAGTGTGGATCTGCCAGTGCCATCTTATTGCCACAGGAATGGCATTTCCTGAATAAGGCAGGCATTATGACTGGAAAAAATTTATGGTAAGACCAAAAAACCAGTAGAATAATCCTTTAGGAGTCAGAAAATGTCGAGTTATCTGAGAAAATATCAATTAAATCATTTTCAGTAAAAAAACTGAAGAGCTCAAGCTCCAGGATCCTCATAGAAGGAGCCGGAAAAAAGAACTGACTTAACTGCCACCTGTGGTGCATCATGGGAGCAAGGGGTCTCCTGCAGGTCTTAAAGGCACGGTACCCCATCTCTAATGCCTTAAAGGCAAGGTGTCAGTTTTCTTTGTTTCTTAGTACTCTGCTGCGGCCGACAGGCAAATGCCTGCAATTACAAGTTTGATTTATGGCAATAAAGCATTATTGTATGACAATTGTTTAGTGCTTCCCTTTTTCCTTATGGGTACTACAATGCAAACCTATGTAATTTCAGCATTTTTACCATGTTGCAAACATTTTAGGCTGCATGTATATGTTTTCACACACACACACATTATATATATATATATATATACACTGAAAAAACCATAGGTTTCACACATGTTATAGTTAGCGGAAATTTTACTGATAAAAAAACCAATGAAATTCCCCCGTTATAGTTAGTGCAGGCAACTATAACTCACGCGACCGCAATCCTCTGCTGATGCTAATACTGTATTTAGACACTTATTTGCCCATGTCTTCTTCCATACATTTTTAGCTATACATATATTACAAATATTTTTTTTTCATAAAGACACATATGTCATCAGCAGAAGATTGCGGTCGCGTGAGTTATAGTTGCCTGCACTAACTATAACGGGGGAATTTCATTGGTTTTTTATCAGTAAAATTTCCGCTAACTATAACATGTGTGAAACCTATGGTTTTTTCAGTGAATTTGCAAGGTTTTTTAAATGCTAATTCCTAACTATAACGTGTGTGAAACCTATGTTTTTTTCAGTGAATTTGTACGGTTTTTTAAATGCTAAGTTACTTTACGCCATTCGTGGCGTGCGCGCCCACTTTACGCAGTTAGTGCCGTGCACGCACGGTGGGCACGCGGTGCGATGACAAAGCAAGAAAGCACGTCAACAAATCTGTTTCTGCTTTCCTCCGTGACTATGGTATGGGTGCCATTTACCACAACAACTTGCGTTATGACATGCAAGACATTTATAGAGGAGATGGTGTGCACTTCAATGATGAAGGCAACAGAGTCTTCCTCTTGAACCTTAGACTCTGCATCGGTACTTACTTGTAGGTACCACTAAAAAATCATTTCATAAACACAACGGCTCTTTTTAGAGCCCCCTAATATCTAAACACTTAAATCTGATTTTCATTTTTTTTTTTTTTTTTTTCTACCGTACGCTTACCGTAAGCTTACCGTACGCGTACCCCGTGATTTTTTTTAAAATCAATAAATGTTTTTTTTGTACTTTTCTGTCCTTCTTTGACCCCCTTACAAATGTTAGGGGGTCTGTAACTCTCCTCATTGCCCCCTTTCCTTGTTTTCACTCTTTTTTTTCAGAGTGAAATACACAAAATGGCGGCCGCCGCTTCCTGGTTTCGGCCGATTCGAATGTTTACTAAGATCTAAGAGCCAATCAGAATCGCGCTCGCGCACGCCACCGTACGCTTACCGTAAGCGTACCGTAAGCGGGCTCAGATATATATATTGATTTAAAGGCTATTTTCTCAGAATCTACTGAACAGATTTACACCAAACCTACAAAAGGCACTTCCTTGACCTAGGGACTACCTCTCTGCCAAATTTTGAGTAATTCTGTTCAGCCGTTCGGGCTGTAGCTCGTTCTAAAGGTCCTATGGAAAAATGCATGGGAAAAACGCGTTTTGGGACCCCCCTTTTATCTCAGCCCCCGCTTGACGGATCCCCCCCGAGACTTTCAGGGTAGGAGCGGAGCGTAGCGCCCCACCTATTTTGAGAAATTCGCGAGGATTCGTCGACCGGCGCCAAAGTTATTCAAAATAGAATGTTGAGGTTTTCCTATGGAAACGTGGTCCTAACTATAACTACCTACTGGCGACCGCCAGTAGGTAATATATATATATATATATATATATATATATATGCTCCGGGATCCCGTACATGGGCAGGAATTATTCATAGATGACTATTGATGAGTATCCCCTGGATGAGAACGAGATATCTCTCTCTCTCGAAAAGTAAAGCATCCTTTGTGTACGTCAATGGTTTATTTCATTCCAGCAAGAGTTACTGGTCAGAGGGCCTGGGCTCACTGTCGAAAGATGGTGGGTCTAATCAGGTTGGCACTGGAGGACCTGCGAATCATGAAAAAGAGGAAGGCTTAGACCTCTGAAACTTTGTAAGGTCTATTTCAGTGGAAGCTGACAGCCAGGTGTGATGCTGGGGTATCTCCCTTGGCCTATGTTGAAGTGTCAGAAAAAAATGGAGTTGCTCCTGTTGTGGTAGACTTTCCGTTTGACAAGGAACAGGACAGAGGACAAAGGAAAAGTTACTTACCATTGGTACCGATGTATCTGTAAGAGACATATGTAGTCATAGATTCCTTACCTTAGAATTACCCAGAGGCGTAAGACTGGATCCGGAGAATTTTTTTCGTGGCAGTACCCCTATGCTTTGGTAGGTGGCAGCGATCGACTTCGCGTCGGTGTCGTGGACGCCGGGATGACGCTGCGGTGTCTACTTAGACACCGCCCCTGCGTGCTGACGTCAGTTCTGACACGGCTTTCCACGCCAGAAGTGCAGAGCCATGCAAGACACTGACCACTGGTGCACATAAGTAGGGCCCTGTAAGGGAGTCACTATCCCTAGAAGTCAGTTTGCAGAAAGGGACGGATGGGTGGGGCGGTAAGGAATCTATAACTACATAGGTCTCTTACAGATACATCGTTACCGAAGGTAAGTAACTTGTTCATCTGAAAGAGACCATTAGTTATAGATTCCTTACGTTAGAATAGATAACCCAGCAATGCCAACCCCGGTGGTGGGTCTGCAAACTAAGTTCACACCAGAAAGTCCTGGAGAACAGAAAGGTCGAAAAAGCCGTCTCTCCGGATTTGGCTGTCAAGGCAGTAATGTTCTGTGAACGTGTACAGGGATGCCCACGTGGCTGCCTGGCAGATGACAGCCAACGGAACGCCACATCCCAATGCAGTAGTGGCTGCCGGCACCCTGGTAGAGTGGGTTCGCAGTCTTACTGGAGGTTCCTTTTTTGGCAAAGAATAGCAGATCTTGATTCATAGGACAGCCCACCAAGAGATGGTACGTTTGTACATGGCCTGACCTTTCCTGGCGCCCACATAACCCACGAAGAGTTGATCTTCCACCCGGAAGTCTTTAGTGCGGTCAAGGTAGAAGGACAGTGCACGTTTTGGGTCCAGATGGTGGAGTCTCTCCTCCTCCTTGGAGGGGTAGGGGGCAGGAAGAAGGTGGGCAATGTGATGGTCTGACCTATTTGGAAAGAGGTAACCACTTTGGGCAGAAAAGAGGGCCTAGTACGAAGGATCACTTTGTCCCAATGGACAGCAAGAAAGGGAGGTTTGGAGGACAGAGCCTGAAGCTCACTCACCCTGCGAGTAGAGGTGATGGCAAGCACGAAAGCAGTCTTTAAAGTAAGAATACTTAGAGGACAATTATATGGGGCTCAAAGGGAGCACACTTAGGATAAGTAAGGACAAGATTTAAGGCACACTGGGGCATTAAGAAAGGAGGAGGAAGAAAGGAGGAGGAAGAAAGAGGAGTAATGCCCTTCAGAAATCTGTTTACAATTGGGGCTTTGAAAAGAGAAGGCTGATCAGGGAGGCAAAATGGTCGAAATATAGCCTTTAAGGGTGCCCAGAGCAGAGCCCTGTTGGGCCAAAGAGAGAATGAGGAGAAGAACCTCTGAAAGAGGGGCAGAAAGGAGATTCACAGACTTTGCGGTGCACCATGCCACAAATTTGTTCCATCTACGGGCGTATACTGTCTTAGTGGAGGGACGCCTGGCAGCCAAGATTACATTACAGACTTCAGGAGGAAGGTCGAAAGCTATCAACTGTCGCCACTCAATCTCCACGCAAGATGTTGGAGGCTGGACAGGTTAGGGTGGAGTACCATCCCCTGCTACTGCAACAGAAGATCTTCCAGAAGAGGCAGGCTAATCGGAGGATCGATGGCCATGCTCAAGAGCTCGGGGTACCAGACTCTTTGCGCCCAGTCCAGAGCCGAGAGAATGACTTGGGCCCGGTCGCACTTGATCTTCCTCAGCACTCTGGGTAGAAGTGGTACAGGCAGAAAAGTGTACAGGAAGCTGCAATTCCACTCGTGATGAAAGGCGTCGCCGAGCGAGTGCCTCCTTGGAAACTCCAATGTGCGGAGCTGCTGACATTACGCATTCTCTTTGGTGGCGAATAGATCTAACGAAGGTTCTCCCCACTACTGAGCGACACCTTGCACCACCGCTACGTGAAGACATCATTCAGGATCCATCATCTACCAGCGACTGAGTTTGTCCGCCCTGGCATTCAGTGTACCTGCCAGGTGTTGAACCACCAGAGATATGCCCTGATGTTCCAGCCATGTCCAAAGGCGAAGAGCCTCTTGACATAGGGTCCGCTACCCTACCCCGCCCTGTTTGTTGCAATACCACATGGTGGTGGTGGTGTCCCGGAACACCTGCACTACTCTTCCTCTGACAAAAGGAAGGAATGCTTTCAGTGCGAGAAGGATCACCCAGAGTTACAGAAGGTTGATGTGGAGCCCAGACTCCGCTGGAGCCCAGAACTTCAGGTTTCACTGCAGAGCCCGCATATGTCATCGGGCATGATCCACCAACAGTATGCAGGAGGCCATGAGGCCCAGCAGCCTCAGGGTCATTCTCTCAATATCCGGCATAGAGGCTGAAACATCGGTATCATAACCCAAATATCCTGGACTCGCTGCTTGGGAGGAAAAGCCCGAAACCTCGCTATATCCAGAACTGCTCCATAAAAAGGAGCTTCCAGGAGGGAATCAGGTGCGACTTTGGCAAGTTGATGGTGAACCCCAGGGAATGCAGGAGGTCCGCCATAGTCTGGAGGTGGGAGACAACAGCCTGGGACGAGCCAGTTTCAACAGCCAGTCGTCGAGATAGGGGAAGACTGGAACCCCTGATTTACGCAGATGAGCTGTGACCACCGCCATCACTTTCGTGAACACCCAAGGGGTACTGGTAAGGCCAAATGGGAGCATGGTAAACTGGAAATGCTCGTGGCATACCTTAGGTAACGCCTGTAGGCTAGCAGGAAGGGAATGTGGAAATAAGCGTCCTGCAAGTACAACGCTACCATCCAGTCTCCAAGATCGAGGGTAGGAAGGACCTGAGCCAACGTGAGTATTTTGAACTTCTCTTTCTGGAGGAAGCGGTTGAGGGCCCTTAGGTCTAAGATAGGACGCAGACCTTTGTCCTTCTTGGGCATCAGGAAGTAGCAACCATGCCCTACCTCTGGCACAGGGACACGTTCGATAGCTCCCTTGGCCTAGAGAGCCGTAACTTCCTGTCGGAGAAGGGCCAAGTGATCCTCCGACATGCAATGTATTGCTGGTGGCATGGAGGGAGGAGTAGTCCGGGAGGGAAGGGAGTAGCCCCTTCGGACTATGTGCAAACCCCACCTGTCCGATGTGATGGTTTGCCAGTGGGAGAGGTGATGACGAATCCTGACACCCATTGTCCTCTGGTGGCCCTGAAAGGTCGAACTAGGAAGGTGTGAAGGCTGCTGCAGGGGGCGGGGTATGGGTGGACTGGCCCGCCCACTGGCCCCCAGACCCACGTCGCTGGGTCCCACGTCCATGGTCAAGCATTTACCGGGTGGTCCTGTGGCTCGCTTGGATGGAACGTGGTGGGGCACCCCTTCCGTGGCCACTAAAAGGGCGAAAGGCAGATTGTGTGGGGCAAGAGGTTGCCCAATGCCCAAGGATCTGGCTGTAGCCCTGGAATCTTTGAAGAGCTCGAACGCTGAATCTGCCTCGTCACCAAACAGGCAACCGCCATCAAAGGGCATGTCCAGAAGGGTGGATTGGACATCCCCTGAAAAACCAGACATCCTCAACCAGGCATAGGGCCTCAGGGCTACCAACGTGGAAACAGTTCTACTCAGAGTGTCGGCGTATGCAGCCCACACCGGATGGTAAACTTCGTTGCATCTCGACCCTCAGTCACTGCGCGGGTGAGAATGGCCCAGGCCTCCTCCGGGCACTGTGGAAGCACTTGTGCAACAGTATACCACACTGTATGGGTATAACGGCCCAAGAGGCATGCAGTGTTCACCAACCACAGCCCTAAGCTGGCGGAAGAAAACATCTTCCCAAGGTGGTCCAGCTTCTTGGATTCCCTATCTGGGGGAGCAGTAGGGAATGCGCCTCTCAAGAACGAGGCTTGGACCACCAAGCTCTCGGGGAGGGGTGTTGGGAGATGAAAAGTGGGTCACCCAGGTCCAGGCGGTGGCGTCAGGCAATCATCTTGTCCACAGGAGCCCCTGTGCCGGGCTTGGACCAAGTACCCAGAAGGATTTTGGTGAGGGCTTCATTAAAAGGCAGCAGGGGCTCAGAAGAGGCCATTGATGGCTGAAGCACCTCTGCCAGGAGGATAGTCCTGACGGCCATCGTAGGAAGCTCTAGGCCAAGGCCTCAGCCGCCCAACGCAACACCACAGCGTAGGAATCTCTTCTCCGTAGCCACTGTAGGGGATAGCATGCCAAGGTCTCGGGAGGTATCCAGAACACTGGCTTCACCCAACTCCTGTCTCCAGACCGGCTCTTCAAGCTGGTCAGCTAGAGGGTTAATAGACCCCTCACAATCCACTTCTGGCTGCCACTCAGGGCAATAGGGAACACCAGGGATGAACAGCGGTACAAAAGTACCCTGCGGTGCAGGTACAGACATCGAACGACGTCGGTCCGGGTCCATGTCGGGGATTGAGGCCAGGGTGTATGCCAGTTGGGGGCACAACCGGCGTCGGGGGCCTAGTCACTGGAGTCGGCACCGGGGAAGGTACAGAGAGGTCGACGGGCACCAATCTGGATGCAGGCCTGGATCCATGGGGCAAAACACACAAGATGATGGACGGAATGTTGCACATTGGCAAAACATTCACCCCCAGTCACAGATCTGGGTTTAATCCATCGTTATTTTGCTCACGTCACCCCAGTTCAGACATGGCCATATGCAAAACAGTCTTGACCCTGTGCCTCATGGGAACAGTCCAGCCCGAACTACCAAGCCATGTCTTCCCTGGACCGGAATCAAGCATCCGAGGACCGGTTTCAGGGTTTCACCCCTCTTCAGCAAGAATAGCTTGACTCCAGTGGCGTAGTGAGCACAGGACCCATGGGGGCCTTCCAGCACCGAGGCCAGAGCCGCCGGCATCGAAGGCCCAAGGACCCCAGCCGAAGCCCTGGGGCCCGAAGGCACACTTGCGGAGTCGGGCTGCCCAAAAATACTAAAGAAGGCTTCGTAAAATGCACAAAGCTGGACAGGGGGCGCTCCAGCAGAGGCAGGGAAGTGCCAAGCTGTCCCAGCGGGCTTCGAAGATGGAGCCGGAGAGGGGCGACGCTCCAGGTCCCGTGTTGCGTCAGCCAACGGATGGGGAGAAGGCATAGAGCGACAATGCTTCTTCACCTTCTTTTTGTGTTTCGACTTACCGGAGGAGTGCGAAAACTTCGAGGACGAGTGGTGGTGACTCCGCGACTGCTTCTGTGACCTTCCTTTCGACCAGGACCTCGAACAAAGTGGAGCAGACTGCCGTGCCTCCAAAAGCTTTCGGGACCGCTCCCGCAAAGACTTTGGGTTAATGGCCCTGCAGTCGGAGCACAACTTCGGATCGTGGTGGCGCTCCAGGCACCAAAGAGACACGAGGTGCGGATCGGTGACCGACATCAGCCTGTGACAGGAGTCACAGGGATTGAATTTGGTCCGGCGATGGGACATCCCTTGTGCACCAGAAGTCAAAGACTTGAAAAAGAGACAAAAATCTAAAAAAAGGTTAGGGAAAAAACAGACTAAGGGGCTCGCTCTCTCTGGATCTGCGCTGGCTGGCGCGGGAAAATAAAGAACTGATGTCAGCGCACAGGGGCGGCGTCTAAGTAGCCACCGCGATATCATTCCAGCGACCACAACACCGAATGCGGAGTGCAGGGGTACGGCTACAAAAACATTTCTCCGGATACAGTCTGACGCCTGCGGATAATTCTAAGGTAAGGAATCTATTACTGTGTCTTTCAGATAAATGTTGACAACCACAACAAGAATCTCAAAGGACGAGACACTAAATCACATCAGTGTCTGGATTTGGACTATAAAGAACATGAGTCCCATAAGTTATTCAACAGCAATGTTGTAAAGCTGGGTTCAACTGGAGAGAACCAAGACTTCTAATTCAGTAACCAGACTGGGGACCAGGGTCTGCTAGTCTGCTTGTTCTGGCCATCATGTAGAAGTCCAGACCACTTGACCTGAGCCCCAGCCTTCTGCCTGGCTGCCTGCCAAGACAAGCGTAAGGAGGAGGAGAGTATCTAGAGATAGTATGGATCCTGCCAAGAGGATACTGATGAGCGAAGTGTGAGACACCCTGCCTAGTTGGGACCAATGCAGGAGCGCCGCCGTCTGCCCGCTGTTGTGGTAGGGTAGTGCCTGAATGTAAAGAGTGGAATGATACAACTCATTCAACCAAAATGATGGTAAAGAAGGTAAGCTGGGAGGGATAAACAGAGAAAGAAATCAAATAAGAAGCAAGAATTAAGATTCATATGACAGACAATCAAGATAAGCAATGGGCTAACTGAAGTGCTATTAGCTTGTAAACAATAGGTCTAATGATAATAAGTAGCTAAAGTCACATTAGTTATGTTGATCCCTCTATTTTCAGACTAAGAGCATCAAAGGACTTTTCTAAGTCTGCAAATCAAAATGTGATTCTTGCGTGCCCCATGAAAGCTGAAGTTTGGGGTGGACAGTTTTTGTTTGTATGGCTAAGGCTTTAAATGAGCATACACTGCCCTATGTACTATAACAGAAAGTTTACAATTTGGCTGACCTTGAGCGGTCCTCTGCATTTAACCATACATTTCGGGTCATTTGCAGTCACTTGCTCACCCAACTCACTAAGTGCATGGTGGGCTGGATGGTATGTGTGGTATATGTTTTTATCTCCCTTAATTGCAGAGGATGATGGCCTAGGTCCTTCCGAGTAGTATTTGTGACTTGGAAGCTGGCAAAGTAGAATCTAAATGAGGAGGCTGCAGCACGGTTATCCTTTCAATGGGTAAGTATGCAATCTAGTGGCTGATAACCTCTGGCCTCACAGTGCTTCAAAACGAAAACTGGTATAATATGAATGTACAAAATTCAATTTTGTTTTGCCCAAGGTAACAAGGTGCCTTAGAATTATCTGGGCATGACTAATTTCTCCATTCGGGCACAGCAAAATGTTAGATTAGATAGTGATGGGTCCTGAAAGCTTTTTATTTATAGCTTCATTTTCAGCACCTCCTCCTCCAGTATTGGTGATGGTTGTTCATCTCTTGCTATTCTACAGGACTGCGACAAGTTAAAGCACGTTTATGCTGGTTAGAAAGTGATCTATGTATAGTTTTGGTTCCTGATGTTTATCATATTTGTCCTCGAGAATGGTGCCTTCAGATGATGGGGGATATTAACATTGGAAGTCACACAATGGCTGTGTCTCATTGTGTAATTTAAGAGACACTGTTCTAGGAAATAAAGCACTGTTATAGAGTGCTACACAGTGACCCTCAATCAGTTATGTAAACCTTTATTACTTGCTTGAGTTTCTAGTAATAGGCGGGTGGTGTGTTATAAATATATATCTATATATCCAAAAGGCCAAGTTTAAAGGTATGGACACAAGCAAGACTCACTTTGAATAAACCTTATTGGGGATTAGAACTCTGGAGTGAGTCTTGCTCGTGACAATACCTTTGATCCTGGGCTTTTTGGATATAAAATAAAGGGGCCATGTACCCACTACCTCACACTGATCCCGCCTTGGTGGACGTGATCTGGTTGTTTGCAGGATCACCCCTTTGTGTGTGTGTGTGTGTGTGTGTGTGTGTGTGTGTATATATATATATATATATATATACACACACACACACACACACACACACACACACACACACACACACATATATAAACACACACACACATTACGCAGTGACTGTCACCACTGCGTAGTTATAGTTAGGACAGAGTTTTCATATGAAATGGATTTTTTGTTTTGCTAACAACTTTGGCGGCGTTTGATGAATCTTCCACAAAGAAGAAAAAATTTATCCACCTCACCTACACCCTGTAAGGTTTTGTTTTGGGGTGACTCATCAAGCAGGGCTGACAAAAAAGAGGGAGGGGAGGTCACAAAGCTCGTTTTCCCCCCTGCAATTACCACAGGAACCTTCGACAAAGCTACAGTCTTAAGGGCTTAACAGAATGACACCAGATTTGGCAGACAGCTTGACCCTCACGGAAAAAGCGTGCTTTTTGTGATTTGCTGATAAATTGTTCACCCTTTGAGAGAAACTAAGCTTTAACATTTCTAGATATTTAGAAGTGCGGTATTATTTAGGCAAAAAAAGGTCAAATGGAGCATTCTGATTGGCTGGACCGAGCAACGTGATTTACTAGCCACAACATCAAGAGATATGTTGTGACCGCCATTTTAGGACTCGGGATGTTTGGTAGGTGTCCGTGGGATGTTGCGCAAATGAGGGGAAGGGGGGGGGGGGAATTGGCCAGCAATAGTGGGGTTGAGCACCCATGGAGAGTTGGGGGCAGGATTTGGCCGCTGCCCAGGCCCTGCACTCAACACCCCACTGTGCCCGGACACAGGCTGTGCGGATGGTTCTGATAGTTAGATATGGTAGTAATATCGTACTTCACGTTAAAAAACACCCCTAGAAATTCACACAAAAAAATAATGGTTAATGTGGCGTTATAGTTAGGTATAGCAATACCTAACTTTACGTTAAACCCCCACCCTTCATGGCCAAAGGCTGTGTGCTGCACAGGGTTGGCATAGTTAGGTATGGTAATAAAGAATTACTTCATGTCAACGGAAAAAAAACCTTAGAAATTCATTGAAAAAATGGTTACAGTGATATTATAATAAGGATAAGATGTCAGTTCAAAAATACAATTTTAAGCTAAAAAAAACCCAACTAAATTCACCAGTTATAAATAACTGAATTAACTATAACTTGCGTACCTGCCAGCAGTATCCAAGTCGGCATTGATAACCTGTCTAGAGGTAACCAATCGCGAACCACCTAAGTGAAGTGGTCCGGGAGGCGATCCGGTCAGTTCAGCAGAACCAATATTGTGCTGTATCCTACAAAGCATGGGTATACCTCCCCAACAAATGTGTCACATGCAAAGCGCGGAGTGAAAAACTACTTGCCGAAAAGTTGACTGTGAAAATTTAAGCCACTTCACGGAGGCATGGACCTTAGGGGCAGTTTATCAGAACTCCAAGAATAGTAACTAACCAACTAGCATGTTTGAGAGCTAAATAATTTACTGTCAGATGAGGGCAGGAGAACATTAGCTTCTTCACTGCTATCGTATCAGTCATGTTGAATGGCATCAGGCACCAGAATCTGGTCGGAATCAAGGCCCAACAGCTCATGAATTGTGTGCCAGTAATGCTGAAGGGAATTGTTCCACCCTGAACCTTTTCTCCTCTACTATCCAAAAGGCTTTCCTTCTCAACCTCTGCAGGATAGTGCCAGATTTTGAGAAGGGCTGTTCTAACGGAGGTACCAATGGTGCCAGCATTAATACCACAAGAAGGTCAACTGGTCAAGGCCTTGGTGCTGGTAGGTTTGCAAATGAAGCTGGAAGACTTCTTTATGGAACAGAGATGCAAGGCAAAGGGGTAAAATCTACCGACAGGAATCAAAACCGAATGTTGAAAAGCCCCATGCAGTTCATAGGCAGTGACAGGGAGGACCAATGCATACCAAAACATTTCCATCATGGTATTTAAGAAGAAAGCCAGAATGGCTTCCAGCACAGGAAATACTGGTTAGGCCTACAGCAATGCTGGGAATGGTGCTGGCGGCTGAAGAGCAGTTGACAGGCCTTGGGCAGGAGTTTGTGATGCAGATGGAAGAGGCTTCTTAGGTGGTGTGATTTTCATTGGCTCTGGATGAAAGGATGACTCTTCAAAGAGCAAACCACAACAGAGTGACATAGAATTTGAATGTGATTGACGCTCTGGAAAAGAGCCTCCATGCTATTTTGTTCTTGTAGTTTCTTATTTCTTCCGTCAATGATTTTGATCAAAGAGGTGACCTAGACAGAAAGCTCGAGCTACAATTTGAACGGTATCAAGCAAGGAGCTCATAATGGACATGGACCATAAAACCTTTTTCATTGAGCTTATTTATGTCTTGGGGTGTATGGAGCCACAAATGTTGCACAACTTCAAGCTGTACCTGAACACCAAACACAACAGGCATACTTTGTGCAAGTCTGAAATGGACATTTGTTCAGTACAGTCCAGACCATGCTTACAACCCAGACTTGTTAGTCATCCCTAAGCACTACGTTTGCTAGTAGTAATTTCCGAGTTCATTTCTGCAGATATTCTGAAAAATGAATGAGAGAGTCACAGTCTGTAATGTTGCAGAGTCTCCAGCAGCACAGCTTCAGAGTTTGTACAAAATGGAGACATGGGGAGGTTTGGGGTTAACCGGAGACAATGGGGTGGGGGGTGTGGGGGGGCTTTAGAAGTGCAGTTAAGGGTGGGGGGCAGGATACCCTTTCAATGGCTTGCAGGGTCTGCAGGGGACACACACGCGTGTGAGGCGGGCTGCAGGCTAATTGCTCAGGAAGGGGCTAGGTGCATTTCAAAGGCAGGCGAGATAGGAAATTAACACCTATGCTGGCTGCTGCTCCCCCTCCATTTACTGGCTCAGTGACAGCAGTTTTTTGTTTAAAAAACACATATTTTGCAAACACTTTTGTAAAAATTGCAGGATTTGTACAAAAGTGCTAATTTTGCCTTTTTTTTGCATATTGCAAAATTCTGGGTGGTCTGATTAGGAGTTTGATCAAAAATTATCATTTTGTCTGCGTGAAGTAGGAACACAATAGGCTTTCCTGAATTATCGGGAAAATACCCTCACTTTGGGCCAAGTAATCAAAGAGGTCTGAAATATATAGGGCCCACTCCCACCCGTTGCGGTCTATGCCCCGAGACGTAGAGACCCACTATCAAATTGTTTGTGACCAGTGTGCAGATTCCTAGATTTGGGACAGAGTTAATCTGTCTTAACAGATGAAGTAGCTTTGGATCCTGATCTGGGGTGGTATGGAAAAAAAAAGAGGAACGGACGTCAGTGCATGGGAATGGTGCCAATATAGGTTCTGCATGTCATTTCTGGAGGAGAACAGTGTCAGTGAGGAGTAGCAAGTGTCACACGCAGAGGTACTAAACAACAAAAGAGTGCACTCACGTAACAAGTAGGTTGTAGCATGCCTGTAATGCAGCAAAACAGGATGGACCCGATGGTGAAGCATGCCGCCAAGGGGCAACCCTGGTGGGTGAGTGTTATATAAAAAATAAAACTGCGTTTTTGTTTTCTCTGGGAGTGTTAGTCAATACAATTAGTAGGGCTCTCTTTGGTTCTGATACATTACCAGCTGTCTTCATTGACATGAACAGCAGAGTCAATCCTGCAAACTAGGCCTTGGGCTCTCGACATAGTGGTAGATAAGATGCAGGAGGTTGCACCCAGAAGTCCTCTGCCAAATATTTTCAAACATGACAGCCTACTCCAAAACAGTGACCGCCATGCACCAAGCGTGTAAGGGCTGCCACTCCAGGTGACTGCTTCAACAAGTGAGGTTGGCTCAACATTCAAGGCTGCATCAGGAGCACCAATGGCAGTAACAGAGTGCTGGGTTGAGGTATTTGCAGAAGATATGCAGAATACATATGCCAGGTCAGAGCCGAGGAGGGATCGTTTAGTAAAGTGACACTTCATGCCATGTCGGCTAGCTTCAAGTACACAAATGCTCTTGATTTCACAACAATTACACCAGACTGTAAAGGAGTGATAAAAAGCAATACCTGAAAGGCATCATATGACGTCTGAGATACCGGCCTACAAGAAATCCCCAGGCACCATATGGAAACCTACATCTCAGTCAGTTAATACCTATAAACGTCCACACTACTGTCAGATGTGCACTACACATGTTGACAACGTAGGAACATATATATTACACACACAATTCTCGATAAAAATGAAATGGCCAAATGAATTAGAAATGGACCATAAACCTGTTTATCTGGAGTGTGCATTATAAACTGAAGTCCAGTCCAAATAATCTCAGTTGTACCCTAAATTCAGTGCTTAGTTGACAAAACAGGATGGAAAGGTCACAACACTCAACATCATCATAAGTGTACAGACCCTGGTCTCTTTGTACAGTACTTTAACCACAGGTACTAAACAAGGTATAATAACAATTTACATACAATATTACAATTTGCATACAGAACGCTACCTGCTAGCTGAGCAGTCACAGCTTGAAATGGAAGTTGTCTGAACTTGTCTGAAAGGGGTTGTATTTTACTACAGCTGACAAGCTCATGTTTTCCATGATCCAACTGATAAACAGATACAAGACCATTCGTTAGGATCCCTCTTAACAGAGCTCTGTACCACCTAGAAAGAAAAAGGTTTATAAATACCATGATGAAAAGGAGTACATTCACGGTGATCTGACAAAACATATTTCAGTCTCAAATTCAGTTAAAAATGTTTATTCCAGAAGTAGTAACTGGGTGTGATAGTCAATAGATACTCCCTTCAAACAGTTGCCCCACAAAATGAGATTTATAATTCACAGAATACGTTTTCTTTCATTCTAAACTTCACACAATTGGAAAAATCATTTAAAGACATTTCAATAATATTATTTGCTACACTGACTGAAAACGAGAATTTTAACAGAAGCTTAAATACATTATAGCATACTCAGCAAGGCAACGATGAGGAAACAATGAGGAAACAATGCATTAATCTGCCCATTTTCCATCAAATCAGAAATGGACAGAACTTAACTGCAGGCTTTCTTAATGCATGGATCATTGAGACAGTTGGAAGTACATTAAGCTCAGGAATTTAGCATCTATATAAAAATAAACATCTTAGATTCCATCTGCACAACCAGTAGCTAATTCACCTGCAACAAACAACTCATGGAAAAATGACTACAAATTCAATCTCTGTCGATTTTCACAATAACTTGCTTATATAGGATGACCAAAACAATAGTTCTGAGTATTGAAAAACCTGTCACCCCACTCCTAGATGACTTAATTGCTAAAGCTTCAACATCTAGCTTTGATGCTGATGGCAACTTTACTGTCTGAATCCTACAACAACTGTACAGATGACACCCTGATCAAAACCTGCTAACATAAAGCCAACCTATTTGCAGAGTGCTTCACAAAACTCAGACGTCAAAGAGAAATCAGAAAGCATTAATCAATCTCAACTGAAGGAAGACCTCACTAGAATGAACACCTCAATGCACTGCACACAAATCTCATTACGGAAACAGTTAACTACGTCGCCACAATAATCATAAAAAGTATCCAACAGAAGCAAATAACACTACAAAGATATTAAGCAGTGTGCAAATCTCACCTTTACCTTCCACCAAGCAGCTGACAGATAAATGTATCATCACCAACGTCTTCAAAGAGAAGAGTTACATAATCAGCCATTCACACCACATAACTACAAACCATCTCTACAAACATACCACCCAAGACCGAGCAAGGTGAATCATCTTTGATTTCCTCTCAAGTCAACTTGCTGAAACCTACATTATAATTTTGCGATATTATCTCAGCATAGCCATGGCCATGTACGAGGACGAACTCAAACTTACATCAATTGCTCTCACTTTAAAGGTATCTTTCCCACTTCTCCAAGACTGGACAAGACCTGCTCATGTTGAGGAAACCCCCAACATGGACCCAGACGACCTGACCCATCATACAGCTAACATTTCTGGCTAAGGTCAAGGAAAAACACAATTGCCAGGTCCTACGTGGAATCCAACTAACAGACTGCAGGTCATCTTTCATCATCCTGCTGGATATTTCTGCAGCCTTCAAGACGGTTGATCGCCAAATCCTACTGATGACTCTCTTCATGAAAGTCCCTAGGTGGCACTGTTCTTCAGTGGTTTGTATCTTACCTTAACAAAAGATACAAGCTCATGCAGATGAGTACTTCCGCATCCAAGCTCATCCCTATGATATGTGGCATCCTATAATGAACCAATGTCATCTTTATTTCGGACCTGAGAGAGTCCTCCAGGCCAACAAGAACACAGATTTTGTGGTATTTGTGTGACAACTAACTCTTTGTACAAATCTCATAACATCAGCAAATGTCAGCATCCAACTGAAAGATTGCTTAGCTGCCGTTCAGGCCTGGTTGTCTTGTGATAGTAAAGTCTTAAGCCAATCAAAACAGAGCTTGTGTTAGCTGACAAAAACAACCAACACATGCAGGAATGGTTTTCAACAACTAATCTTGACACAAACACCACACATTCTCAACTGTGTCAAGATCTAAGATTGCACTTCAACAGCTCCCTCTGCTTCAGACGGCACATCAAGAAACAGACACAAACCACCAGGCAACTACTCATTATGCTCCACGTAGTGACTACATTGCTTACTGGAAGCAAACTTCATAACAGCCATGTTAGCCCAATTCTATCTTTAAAACAGCAATGTCCTGCTCACTTGTGCCCCATAATTACATCTGAACCCCCCCCCCCCCCCAACCCCCCAAAGGATCTTAATTTCACTGCATGGCTGACTTACGGGATAAACAGAACCAAACTCTTCCTCAATCATTTAAATAATGATAGTGCAAGCACAAGGTGAAAAACTCAAGTACTCCATGATCTCTGGTGATCATGATCTTCTGTGGGCTATGTAGCAATAGCAACAGCAAACTCATAAGGCTTGGGAAAGTAAAGTGCTGTAAGATGGCATGGGACAATGCCTCCTTAGCTCCAGGAGCTACTCACAAACCCCATTCAGAAAGCTCCCTTACTGATTGTTCAAAGAAAATAACTGAAGACCCTGCTCCTTCACCAATGGATGATGGGCCGCAGATGCTAATCCACCCTGTTCTGAGTTCCTGACCTTCCTGAATCTTTACTACTCTCCACAGAAACTTTTCTATAGCTCAGTATTACTTTGAAGCTATGTGCATAAATATCCAACCATAAAAATATACACCTAACAAACCTTAAGTCGAGACACCCTGGCAAGGCAAACAAAAGACATTTTAAGTTTCCCTTTTCATAAGAAATATATATATATATATATAGATAGATATATAGATATATATATATATATATATATATATATATATATTCCCCAAACTTTGTCATTTCCAGATTGCAAACATAACAGCGTACCAGTTCCAGGTTCCTAGCGATGAACATTGTTAATTGCCGCATACATAATGCAGCTATCGCACTATACATAGACTCTCGTCAATTTTAACAGTTTGAACACACAAAAATACATTTACCACATGCGCTGCTCTGTGCAATCCCAATACCTCAATCAGTGCATCTAGCAGTGCCTTATGCTATGAACAGTTTTATTCCAAACATCATAAAATAAATGTTCAAGCTTATCGTGAGGATAGTACATGGTCAGCCTATACCCGCTGGTTCCAGGCCAGCTTCCAGTCGTGCGTCAGGAGCAACCTGAGTTGTTGCTGTGTATTGCTTGAATGGGCCTCACATGGCACGCGGTATGCCCTGGGCAGTGTAGAGGCATATAAACCATAGTTCAAATTACAGTATGCCATGCTACGCATCCATTCTTTACCTGTCGGTGCCACCCTCCTCCCCCACCTCGGCTCTATTTCCCTTTTTGTCAAGAGCAACCCAATAGCAATGAATTTCGAACTGCTTTCGGGACATATCCCAATAGGGCCACTTCCGGGAGTGGGGATAATACTAAGCCTGACATTTCACCCAGCAATTGATGTATGTCATTCCAGTATGAGCTGATTTTGCTGCAGATCCATGTGAGGTAAGCAAAGTCTGCCTGCGGGGTTTTGCATTTTAGGCAGCAGTGGGATCTGTCGGGGTCTAGTTTGTGGGCCATGACAGTAGAAATGTAGATGCGACGTAAGAATTTAAAATGGATGAGGGATGGACGGACATCATCTCCCCGCATGCCATCGTGTCCACCAACTACACCCTACTGGGAGACCTCAACTTCCACCTGGACAATCAACTGGACCCCAGCACCACATCCCTCCTGGACAACCTCCACAACACTGGACTCCGCCAGATCGTGACCAAACCCATGCACTCAGGACACACCCTCGACGCCCTTTTCACAAAAGGAAACTCCATCACCTTCAGCCACACCACCGAACTCCCATGGACTGACCGTCGATGCGTCCACTTCACCTTCAGAACACCCACCATCCACAGACACCAGCACCTGCTCCCACGAAGAAACTGGACCAGAATCACTGACGACCAGCTAACCTCATCACTTAGCAACTCCACCCCAACCATCGCGGAAAACTACAACCCCAACCCCGCAGCCCGAACCCTGCACAGATGGATCTTTGCCAACACCATAGCCCCCCTCAAGTAAAACAACACCACACACGCCAAGAAAGCTAGATGGTTCACCACCGAACTTCAAGAGTCCAGACGCACTTGCCACCGCCTCGAAAAGGCCTGGAGGAACACCAAATCCACAGAAGCCCACAACAACTTCAGAGCCGCCACCAACGCCCACCACCAACTCATCAGAAAAGCGAGGAAAAAAGCGATTGAAAACAGAATCTCCACTCATGCACACACAGCAAAGAACTCTTCAACATTATCAAGGAGTTCACCCAACCCACCAGCGAGTCCACCGACATCCCTCCCTCACAAGACCTCTGCGACAAACTGCACCTTTTTACACCACGAAATCAAGAGCATCTACGACAACTTCGACAAAGACAACCAACACACTGAACCCTCACCAACCACCCCTGACACCCTGAAGCCAGCGATCGACAACTGGACAGCCCTCACCACAGAAGACACACTGAAGACGATGAAGTCAATCCATTCCGGGGCCCCCACGGACCCCTGCCCCCACCACGTTTTCAACAGAGCCACCGACACCATCGCACCCATGCTCTGCCAAACCATGAACCGCTCCATGGCAACCGCCTCATTCCCTGACGACTGGAAACACGTTGAGGTCAACCCCCTCCTGAAGAAACCCTTGGCGGACCCCACCGACCTCAAAAACTACAGACCCATCTTCCTGCTCCTGGTCCCATCGAAAGTCATCGCGAAAGCCATCTACGGCCAACTAACCACATTCATCAAAGAGCACAACATCCTCGACTCCTCCCAATCCGGCTTCAGAAAAAACCACAGTACGGAAACTGCCCTCCTCGCTGCAACAGACGACATCCGTACCTTACTGGACAAAGGAGAAACAGCAGCCCTCATCCTCCTGAACCTCTCAGCGGCGTTCAACACAGTCTCTCACCGCAACCCAATACGCAGACTCCACAACGCAAGGATCCAAGACAAGGTCCTCGACTGTTTCGCCCCTTCCTCTCCGGCAGAACGCAGCGGGTCAGACTCCCCCCTTTCCTCTCAGACCCTACACCTACCACCTGCGGAGTCCCCCAGGGGTCCTCCCTCAGCCCTACGCTCTTCAACGTCTACATGGCTCCGCTTGACCCCATCGTCAGAACCTACGGACTCAACATTGTGTCATACGCAGACGACACCCAACTCGTCCTCTCCCTATCCAACGAACCCAACACCGCCAGACAACTTTCGAGAAGGCATGGACGCCGTCACCAAATGGATGAAAAACAGCTGCCTACAACTAAACGGAAGTACTCATCATGGCCCCAAACCCCGAAGCCTGGAACGACACCTGGTGGCCCCCCGCCCTCGGAAGCCCGCCCACCCCCACGGACCACTGACGCAACCTGGGAATCATCCTGGACTCAGAGCTCAAAATGGACTGCCAGACCAATTCCGTCTCGTCCTCCTGCTTCCACACCCTCCACCTCCTACATAAGATCTTTAAATGGACCCCCTCAAACACAGAAAGACAGTCACTCACGCCCTGGTCACCAGCAGGCTCGACTACAGCAACGCACTATGCCGGAATAAACAAAAACCTCACCCGCAAGCTACAGAACATCCAAAACGCCACAAGACAGGTCCTCAACCTGCCAAGAAACTGCCACATCTCCCAGCAGCTGCGCACACTCCACTGGCTCCCCATCTAAGCTAGAGTCACCCTCAAGATGCTAACCCACGCACACAAGGCCCTCCACAACACCGGACCAGCATACCTGAACAGCAGTCTCATATTCCACGCACCCCAAAGGAACCTACGATCAGTCCAGCTCTCCTACGCCGTGGTACCCCACACCAGAAAGACCAGATCGGGAGGCCGCTCCTTCCGCGCGGCCAGAGACTGGATCGACCCTCCGCTCCACCTCAGACAGATAACATCGCTCCCCATATTCGCAAGAAACCTCAAAACCTGGCTCTTCGACAGACCCCCTCCTTGATAGACTGGAACCTGCGACCCCCTCAGCGCCTTGAGACCCTTACGGGTGAGTAGTCGCGCTTAACAAACATCTGATTGATTGATAAGTTAGTGGTGGCTATTGTGTGATATCTTAGTTTGTAAACAACATTCTACTCTTTGGTCGTCGGTGATTGGGTGACCTAGATCCACCTCCCATGCGGCTTGTACTTTAGCATCCCGCACTGGAGCTATCTCCATACAGGATTTGTATAGTTTAGAAATCAAATGTTCTCCAGTGTCGCTGGCTAGGACTATGGTTAAGAATGGGGAGCGGGTCAGGCTCCAACGGGTAACTGGGGAGTTGGGCCTTAGCTGCTGCACTCAGTCGTGTAAGTATAAGCTTGTCCATAAACGAAGCCCCCGCAAATTTATCTCCGTTTGAGATAGAGAAGATTTGTCCATCTATATAAAGGTCCCCAATGGACGTCATGTCGAATCGTTAAAGTGTACGCTGCACTATTCCTTCCCCCGTGATGGGAATTCATTCGCGGGTTCGGGAGTGGAAGTTTCGGGGAGTATAATGGCGGGAGACCTAACATTCAGACCAATTTCAGCCAGGCCCAGCTGGCTGTGGAGACCGTTTGAATGTCGAGTGGGTCCCGCGGAAAGCCTAGGGGCAAGATCGTTTGTAGTGTGTCTGGAGATCTGCCTCAGGAAATCCGGGCATCTGGGTGGAACCAAGTGTGAGCATAGCTGCATTGTGCAACCAAATAATACATCTGAAAATTGGGGCCACCGAACCCGCCCTTGTGGTATGGAAGTGTCATGATTTCCCAACGAACTCAGGGGCGTTTGCCCCCCCCCCCATGTCAACCTAATAAGATGAGTGCGGATAGTGTCAAAAAAATGGTTAGGCAATGGGATGGGAATATTATTCAATAAATACAAAAATTTAGAGAGCACCACCATCCTTATCAGAGCAATTCGTCCAGCAATTGAGAGTCGCAATCTGTTCCACTTGCTTTTCCAGTGAGTGTATCGCTGTACCATAGTTTGACAATATTATTTAATTGGTGTGTAAATTAATGTTTATGCCCAAATACCTAACAGAGTCTGAGCACCAAGTCAGAGGGTATTCACAGTCCCACTGGGTCGTACCTGAAGTGAGGGGAAAAATTACCGACTTATTCCAATTGATAACCAGGCCAGAAAAGCTGCTGAATCTGATGATTTCTCGAATTAGGGGGTCTAAGTTATCTTGTGGATTCCGGACGTACAAGATATCATCATCCGCATATAAAGACGCAAGCGTCCAAAAACACTGCCGCTGCCGGAGTGGCTGGGTTGATTCTATGAAGGACTGCAAAAAGCGTACGGAGGTTGAGAGAAGTAGATGTGCGATGGACAAACCCCGACTGGACAGGGGATATAATTTTGTCCAATAATAAGGCCAGGCGCGTCGAGATAGTTTTCGCTAATATTTTATAGTCAAAGTTCAGGAGGGATAGTGATCTATACGACCTGCAAAGCAAGGGATCCTTGCCAGGTTTGGGGAGCAAGACTATCACTGCTTCGCGCAAGGCGGGCGGGAGCTGATTTCTCTCAAAGAAGCAAGGTAGACTTCTATAAGTTTCGGAGCTAGAGTGTCCTTATATTGCTTATAAAAATCACCACTGAGGCCATCGTCCCCAATTTCAGAGGCAAATAGGTCCTCATTCAATGCCCTGCCCGGGAACCTCCACGGCAGCTCGTAGCCCTCAGGTCTGAAGAGGCAGAGCTTAAGTACGACCAGGGCATGATCTGACTAAGTGCGAGTCAGTATATCTATTGTATTGTACCAAGTAGAGGGAGAGGGGGGAAAGCAACCAAAAGTCTAATCTAGTCCAGGTGTTGGGCTGGGCCGGGTAGTGCGTAAAGCCCGGGCTCACAGGGTTGTGTGATCTCCAGGTATCTGAGAGTAGGAATTCCGTGCAGATGTCCAAGAAGACTTGCCGTGCCCGTGGTTTGTGGGCCGCAACTGTTGAGGAGCTATCAATAGAGCTATTTAGGAGCAGATTGAAAGCCCCACCCAGCAACAACCCACCCGCGCTCACCCTGGTCAGCTTAGCATCTAGAGCATGAAAAAAATCTGGGCTGTCAACATTGCGGGCATAAACACACCAAAGTGACCATGTGGCCCATAAGCCTGCCAACCACAATAGTGTAACGCCCCTCATGGTCAGTCAAGCAGCATGTCGAAGAAAAAGGGAGATGTTTGTGGATGAGGATCGCGGTGCCCCTGGCATAGTTGAACAAGTTACTTACCTTCGGTAACGATATATCTGTAAGAAACATTAGTTAATTAGATTCCTTACCTTAGAATATCCCCAGGAGTCAGGCTGGATCCGGAAAGATGTGTCAGCAATACCCTTGTGTGTCGCTAGGCGTCATCTGCGGCTCCGCGTCTGTCGTCGGCATCGTGATCGCCGGGATGACGTCTGAGTACTTAGACGTCAGTTCTTGTACAAAGCTTTCCGCGCCAGGAACGAAGAGCCATGCAAGAGACTGACACTAGTGCCATGAATCTAGGGCCCTGAAAGGGATGACCTTAACCCTAGACATGAGTTCGCAGAACGGGGAGGATGGGTGGGGCGGTAAGGAATCTAACTGATGTTTCTTACAGATATATCGTTACCGAAGGTAAGTAACTTGTTCATCTGAAAGAAACACGTTAGTTAGATTCCTTACCTTAGAATAGATACCCCAGCAATACCAACCCCGGTGGTGTGTCTGTGAACCAAGATCACACCAGAATGTCACGGAGAACAGAACGGCCTAAGAAGCAGTCTCTCCGAACTTGGCTGTCCAGGCAGTAATGCTTAGCAAACGTGTGCAGCGAGACCCACGTAGCTGCCTGACATATGTCCTGCAGAGGGACTCCCCGACCCAGGGCAGTAGTAGCCGCTGTGGCCCGAGTGGAATGGGCCCTGAGCCCCACAGGAGGCTCCTTCTTAGCCAAGGAATAACAGGTCTTAATGCACAGAACGACCCACCGAGAGATGGTTCGCTTGTGCACTGCCCGCTCCTTCTTAGCGCCCACGTAGCCAACAAAGAGTTGGTCATCCACCCGGAACTGTTTAGTACGGTCCAGATAGAAGGACAGTGCTCGTTTTGGGTCCAGATGGTGGAGCATCTCTTCCTCTTTCGAGGGATGCGGAGGCGAAAAGAAGGTGGGCAATGTAACAGACTGGCCGATGTGAAAGGCAGTTACCACCTTAGGGAGAAAGGAAGGACGAGTCCTGAGAAGAAGGTTGTCCGGATGGACAGAGAGGAAAGGAGGCTTAGAAGAGAGCCTGGAGCTCACTCACCCGTCTAGCAGAGGTGATGGCAACCAGGAAAGCAGTCTTAAGAGTTAGAAGACTAAGAGGACAATTATGAAGTGGCTCAAAAGGAGCGCACATCAGATAGGTCAACACCAGGTTCAAATCCCACTGAGGCATTACGAAAGGGACAGGAGGAAACATACGAGTAATGCCTTTAAAGAATCGAGCAAAAACAGGGGACTTGAAAAGAGAAGGCTGATCAGGAAGCCGTAAGAAAGCAGAAACAGCTGAAAGGTATCCCTTGAGGGTGCCCAGAGCAGAGCCTGCTGGGCCAGGGAAAGAAGAAAGAGGAGAACCTCAGAAAGCGGGCGGAAAGGGGATCCACAGCCTTTGCTGTGCACCATGCCACAAATTTGTTCCACTTGCAGGCATATACCGTTTTAGTGGAGGGACGCCTGGCTGCCAGAATGACATCACAGACTTCAGGAGGCAAGTCAAATGGCATCAACTGCCGCCTCTCAATCCCCACGCATGAAGGTGGAGGCTGGACAGGTTCGGGTGGAGGACCGTCCCCTGCTGCTACGACAGAAGATCCTCCTGAAGAGGCAGTCGAATCAGGGGATCGATTGACAGACTGAGTAGCTCGGGATACCAGTATCTTCGTGCCCAATCCGGAGTCACAAGGATGACTTGGGCCCAGTCGCGCCTGATCTTCTTCAGCACTCTGGGCAGAAGTGGTATAGGCGTACAACAGACCGCAACTCCACTTGTGACGAAAAGCGTCGCC
Organism: Triturus cristatus; assembly: GCF_964204655.1. NCBI lineage: Eukaryota > Metazoa > Chordata > Amphibia > Caudata > Salamandridae > Triturus > Triturus cristatus. The sequence continues at coordinate 1,156,885,243 of NC_140581.1, read as the reverse complement.
GAGCGAGTGCTGCCTTGGAAATTCCAACGTGCAGAACTGATGACATTGCACGTTCTCTTCGGTGGCGAATAGATCTAACCAAGGCTTTCCCCACTGCCGAAAGAGGCCTTGCGCCACGTCCGAGTTCAGACGCCATTCGTAATCCATCATGCACCGCCGGCTGAGTTAGTCTGCCCTGGCGTTCAGAGAACCCGCCAGGTGTTGAACCACCAGGGTGATGCCCCGATGTTCCAGCCATGTTCAGAGGTGCAGAGCCTCCTGACAAAGGGGTCTACGACCCCACCCCGCCCAGTTTGTTGCAATACCGCATGGCGGTGGTGTTGTCCGTGAACACCTGCACTACACTTCCCCGGACAGAGGGAAGGAATGCCTTCAGTGCAAGCCGGATCGCCCGCAGCTCCAATAGGTTGATATGGAGCCGGGACTCTGCCGGAGACCAGAGGCCTCTGATCTCCGCCTCTCCCATGCGGCCCCTCCATCCCAGGAGGGACGCATCCGTCACCACTACGTGCTCCAGTTGGGGAAGGGAGAGGGATCTACCACTGACCCAATTGTGGTCCGTGAGCCACCACTGCAACTGTCTTGCAGTGCCCTCTGAGATCAGGATGCGGTCGGACAGGTTGCCGTGATGCTGGGCCCACTGGAACTTCAGGTCCCACTGTAGAGCCTGCATCCGCCATCTGGCGTGATGTACCAGCAGGATGCAGGAGGCCCAGCAGCCGCAGCACCAACCTGACCGAAATCCAGGATAAAGGCTGAAAGATCGGAATCAGAGCCTGAATATCCCGAACCCGCTGTTCCGGAGGATAGACCCGGAACTGCGCCGAGTCCAGAACCGCTCCGATGAAAAGGAGCTTCTGGGAGGGACTCAGATGCGACTTCGGCACACTGATGGAGAACCCCAGCAAATGCAGGAGGTCGGCCGTAGTCTGGAGGTGGAAATCAATGTCTCGGGCGAGCCCGCCTTCAACAGCCAGTCGTCGAGATAGGGGAAGACTGGAACCCCTAATCTGCGCAGATGAGCTGCGACCACCGCCATCACTTTCGTGAACACCCGTGGGGCACTGGTGAGGCCGAAAGGGAGCACGGTAAACTGAAAGTGCTCGTGGCCTACCGTGAACCACAGGTAACGCCGGTGGGTCGGTTGGACGGGGATGTGGAAATATGCGTCCTGCAAGTCCAACGCTACCATCCAGTCTCCAGTGTCTAGGGCAGCCAGAACCTGAGCTAAGGTGAGCATCTTAAACTTTTGCTTCCGGAGGAAGGCATTGACGCTCCTGAGGTCCAAGATAGGGCGGGATATTGCCTTTCTTGGGAACCAGAAAGTAGTGGGAACAACCACCCCGACCTACTTCTGAGCCAGGAACGCGCCCGATGGCCCCCTTGGCCAAGAGGGTCGTACCTTCCTCCTGCAGAAGTCGCAAGTGATCCCCCGACATGCGGTGGTACTGCGGTGGCATGGCTGGAGGGGTCGAGTCGAAGGGGAGGGAGTAGTCCCTTTGGACGATTTGCAGCACCCACCTGTCCGATGTGAAGGTACGCCAGTGGAGCAAGTGATGGCGAACTCTGCCTCCCACTGGCGTTGAATGGGCCTGAAAGCTCGGACTAGGAAGGCTTTGAGGCAGATGCTGCTGGGGCAAATGTGGGCTGACCGGCTCTCTGTCCCTCTGCTCCGCCTCGGCGGAATCCATGTCCGCGACCGCGTTGAGGCTGGTTCTGCGGCCTGTGGCTAGACGGACGTGTGGGGCCGCCCCTTCCTGGACCACGAAAGGGGCGAAAAGTGGAAGTTTGCGGGCGCGGGGCCGAGAGGCCCAAGGACTTGGCCATAGCCCTGGAGTCCTTAAAGCGCTCCAGCGCACTATCCGCTTTCTCGCCGAAAAGGCGACGGCCATCGAAGGGCATGTCCATGAGGGTACTCTGGACATCCCCGGAGAAATTCGTGGACCTTTAGCCTGGTGTGGCGAAGAATCCCCACCATGGTCGCAATTGCCCTACCTAGCGAGTCAGTTGTGTCAAGCCCACATCGTATCGAGAACCGTGCTGCATCTCCCCCCTCGGCAAGAGCCTGGGCGAGCCATGTCTGGGCCTCCTCCGGACACTGGGGCAGCACGTCCGCCACTATATCCCACAAGGAGTGGGTGTAATGGTCCAAAAGGCACGCGGTGTTGATAGACCGCAATCCCAAACTAAGGGAGGAAAACAGTTTCTTCCCAAACTGTTCCAACCTTTTGGATCCCCGATCCGGAGGAGCGGACGGGAAGGTGGTCTGAGAGGTAGCGGCCTGGATAACCAGGCTCTCAGGGGTGGGGTGCACCGACAGAAAGCTGGGGTCGCCCGGTGCGGGGCAGTGGCGCCGGGCTACGTTCCGGTCCACAGGAGGGACTGTGGAGGGCTTGGACCAGGTGCCCATCAGAACGTCCGTCAGTGCCTCATTGAACTGCAGTAGAGGCTCCGAGGAGCTTACTGGCGGTTGAAGCACTTCAGTGAGGAGGTTAGTCCTCACGGCCACTGCAGGGAGCTCCAGATAAAGGGCTTCGGTAGCCCTGCACAGCACCACAGAATAGGTAGCACCCTCCTCCGTAGCCACGGAGGGAGGAGAGATGAAGCCAGTGTCAGGAGAGGTGTCAAGACCACTGGCATCCCCCAGCTCTTCTGCCCAGTCCTGGCTTAACTGGCACTGCTGTGCCAGAGGGTCCTCCGACCCCTCCCAGTCGTCCCTGTCATGCGACTCCTGGTAGACAGGCGGAAAGGTCGGAGCCGGGCGGTAGATGAATCTGTCATCCATCGGTGCCGAGGACGGCGCCGGGCGGAGCCGCTCTGACACCGGGCCCGGACCGGGACAAAACCGGGGGACGACGTCCTCTGAAGACTGCGCCGGGGGCGGCACCGAAGGGGTCGGCGCCGGCGGAGGGGTCGAAAGGTCGACCGGGATCCAGGCCTGGATCCCACGGGGGCCTGGGGCGTCGGGACCGAAGAAGACGGCGCCGGTGCCGCCGACTCGCTAGGCCTCCCAGTCGGTCGTGCGGGGCCCGAAGGCGCACCGGCAGGCCTCGACGGCGGAGCGAGACTCCTCATGGCCACAAGGAAGTCTCGGATCTCCGTCGGTGTCGTATCAGGCCCAGGGACCGAAGGGTATGGGGCAGGATGCGACCACTGTGGCTCCGACGGAGCCGCGTGGGTGGTGCCACCCGAACCCTTGGCCGAGTCACGCAACTGGTGAGGGGAGTCAGAAGAGCGATGTCGCCTCTTCGACTTCTTACTGCGCCTCGACTTACCGGAATGCGAGGACTTCGACCCTGACGAGCGGTGATGGCTGCGGCTCCGCGACCGGTCCCTCGACCTCCTCCTCGACCTGGAGCGGCGCGGAGCAGACTGCCGGATCTCTAGCAGCTTGCGGGACCGCTCCCGCCTAGCCTTCGAGGTCAAGGCCCGGCAGTCTAGGCACGACTCTGCATCATTGTCGGCCCCAAGGCAGTAGAGACACCGGCGGTGGTGATCCGTGACCGACATCAGGCAGTGACAGGCGTCTCACCGCTTGAGCCCGGGCATCCCTATCGGCACCAGGAGTCGAGGTCGACTCGAAATAGGAACCAAAAAAGTTCAAAAAGTTTAGTGAAAAAGTGACTAAAAGGGTATGTTCTTCCCGGATCTGCGCTTACTGGCGCGAAAAAAAAAAGAACGGACGTCAGCGCTCGTAGGCGGCGCCTAAGTACTCCGACGACATCATCCCGGCAATCCGACGACGGACGCGGAGCCGCATTCGACGCCTAGCGACGCGCAAGGGTATTGCTGACGAAAATCTTTCCGGATCCAGCCTGACGCCTGGGGATATTCTAAGGTAAGGAATCTAACGTGTTTCTTTCAGATACTATAATTTAAAAAAAAAAAAAAACGGTGAGCCCCCTCAACCCCTTGCAAAGTGCGTAGCGTCCGCTTTGGGCAAGTGTGTCTCCTGTAAAAAGGCTATGTCGATATTATGTCGCTGCAAATAATGGACAAAGTGTTTACATTTTTTAGGATTGTTTAGCTCACGCACATTCCAGGTGATAAGCGAGCGTATTGAATGATCAAATATTTCAGGAACAGCGACCATGTATGTCAATCAGAAAATAAAAGGAGAGTGTTGCAGTGGCCAATAATGGGCGACAGTCAAGTTTGGAACCGGAACCATGAGAACTGTGAACGCTGTAGGTAATTTCACCACCCCCCCCACCCAACCTCGTGACCCAATTCACAAGGCAAAGAACCCCACAAACATACATCTAATGCATCCTGTAAACAACTCGGGTGTATAGACAAAAACCAATACTGATGCATTCAAATCTGTTAGAATAACAATGTGCTACGCACCTAGGGGGAGGCAACGCTTCGATGGTGTCCAGCTAATTACAGGATAAGAATGCTGAGCTATGTGTACTGCCCCTATTATCATAGTAGCAGAAGATCGAGCCATATTATAGACTCATTATGCAGCAAATACTGACAATTATTACCACTGTTACTGCCTGCAAATCATTCACCCGAAAAGAGTTCCACACTGGCTACAGATCCACTGTGTGGGGGTGACTGGGACTGTCCAACCTCCCGTCGTGGGCCATCAGCTGTCTTATAGGACCTACAGAAAGCTTGTGCGTCAGAAGGAATGTCGAAGATTCAAGAGCGTCCATTGACGTCCACCCTTAAGCAAGCCGGATATAGCATTCTGTATCTAAGGCCTAGGTTTCGTACTGTCGCCTTAACTCCTGTAAACTTACAGCGGGCCTCCTGAACCATTAGGGTGAAGTCCGGGTACAAGAAGATCGAGGACCCCTTCCACTGCAGGGTACCGCACTCCCTGGCAAGCCGCAGCGTCCCAGTTTCGAAAGTTCATGACGCGGGCTATTATAGGCCTGGGGGGACAGCCAGGGTTAGGTCGAGGACCCAGTGACCGATGTGCCCTCTCCACCACAAATCCGGAGGTAAACCCCTTCCTCCCAAATAGTTCAACTAGCAAAGTTTCCACAAACACATCCATTCTCCCGCTGTTCATTGATTTCCGAACACCAGTAATGCGGAGGTTATTGCGACAACTGTGTGCTTTCAAGTCCCCATTCTTGATGGCAATGTCCTTCAGGATTTTTTCCACCCACTCAAGCCTCTACGTGGACTGCACAGAGCCGTCCTCCAGATCAGATATCCGGCCCTCCGCTGTATCCAAGCGTCTGTCGTGAATGTCTAATTTGGCTCCCATAGTGCCTAAGTGACTCTCCAGCTTATCAAATCTATTATCCAATGCCTTGAACCCGGTCCTGAGCTCCGTCACTAAATCGGGATTGGACATCGTCGAGACCGTGGGTGCAGTCAATACCTGACCGCCCTCAGCCATGTCAGCGCCGCGATCCTGCACAACTTCCGCAGCCGCCAGGAACGAGAGAATTCTCTGCTTTGGCTCTTTCGAACCCATAACTATGGGGCCCTGGTGTGAGGAAGATGATACTACCTGCAGCGCCAGCTGTGGCAGTCCACGACAAGGGTCTTATGTGGCAGAGTCAAAAGAGAGCTAGTGGGGGAGCCGCGGGCAGCCACGTAGTGGGTAAGTTTAACTGATTGCAGCAAGTAGTGTAAATGGTAGTGTGCAGGGAGTGGTGCGTCAGGCCCGGTTCTCAGGAGGCCAATAGTTATTAGGCGCTTCCCTTCTCCGCTCTTCAGCAGAGATTCCAACAGAGCCAACTCGTAGGCCGGGAGCAACAAAGAAGTCACTTGAGGAGGGGGCCGGCCATGAGGAAGGGCAAGGCCGTAGTCCCAGGGAAGTGATGGGATGTTTGTCCGGGCAGTGTCTTCCAGGAGGAGGAGGAGGCAGTATCATGCGTGGCCGCACCCAGGCCGATCGTCGTGCTGAGTGCCGCAAGCCCGCTGTGTTCCAAAGGACCTGCACCCCGCCAGCTCGCGATCGCAGCCGGACGCCCGCCTCCCGGACGCTGACAGGGCCCCTGTCGCCTGTGAGGCCCACGGGAGCGCCGCTGGTGGATTTCACCCCCCCTGCTAGGCTCAAGGTACAGGGGGGGCTTGCGGCAGATGCTGAAAGCTGGAAGGCGGGTGGGGGGAGGAGAGCGTGCACTCACCGCCTCAAAAGCTGCGCCGAGGTCATCGTGCTCCGCCTTAGCAACTGGGAGAGGGCGCAATGCTGGTGCAGTAGGCTGCACTGGAGAACGGCTGCCGCTCCTCCCCCTCAAGGCCAGGAGCTCCGATCAGTCTAGATGCAGGCGGCCTGCGGGGTCCGAAACAGGTCTACGGGCGCTACGATGAGTGCAGAGCTTGCGCCAGGCATTTTGGTGGCTCGACGGGTCGCTCTGCCGGAGTCAGTCAGGATCTTGCAAGGCAACCATCGGGAGCTTCCGTGCGGCGCAGCCATCTTGATCCACGGCACGGCACGGCCACGCCCCGAGTAATACTAATAGTTTTATTTTCAAGCACTATAGCAGATGTGTGATCCAAACTATCAAACAAAGAGTGGGTCACATGTATTACTCAATAACAGATAATCTTTCAAGACAGGTGGATGACGTGCGCTGCTCATCTTCATGCGCAAGTGTCAAATGCGTACTGGATTAACAGCCTTCTCGGAGAGCAAAGGGGGGTGAGGTCAGAGTAACTGTTATGGACTGAAGTCTCAGTTAACTGTGTTGTGATAGTCGTCCCTATAGAATCCCCTAATATACATGTTTTGGAATTACATTTATAAAGGAATGGAACTTTCTGCTTATTATTTTTTTTAATAATTTTATTTCATCCAAAGTAGCAAATAGTTTAAATTGTCTATACTTTGGGGCACCTATATACCAAATGAATTAAGTCAGAACAAAGGAGCCATTGTTCTCACTCTTGCAGGCGATTGTAATGCCAACACGGACCACAAAACTAATTTCTGGTGTTTTATGGTGCTGTTTGGGGCAATGTTGATGTCTCCAGCTTGCAGGTAGAAGAAAATGGATTTTGCAAGTGTCATTAAGGTTTTCTGAAGGGAATCTCTCACTTTATCTGTCATAAGAACTAGGCCCAATCTATTTGGAAAAACAAATTAGGGTGACCACTTCTTGCGGATCTCTCTCTGGACAAGTTGTGTGCCAAGACTGAGCCTGGAGATTTATTTTTTATACTGTTTGAAGATGGATGCCTCTGAGAAGATTGCATAACTAGGTTATATTATAGTATGACCTCGGCCTATCCGAGTTGTTTGCTATCTAGTGTAAAATGTCAAACTATTGGAGGCTTTTGTATTTGAAAGAAATTTGTAGAGCGCCGGAATCGCCCCTGAATCGTGGTGGTGCATGTCGCATCATCGGGAGCAGTTGCTGTGTCTATATCCCTCATCACGCCCCTTCAGTTTTTGATGCAATCTCTAAATCACATAAGATAGCTGCTGAAATTCATCCCGATTCAGGAACATGGACTTTAACTGTCTGGTTATGGACATTGTTTGTTACCTGGGGCTGGAAACTGTTGACAATTCTATGTATACTATTTGCGATCCTACCGTCAGGCTGTTTATGCATACAATGTGGCACTATGCTTTGTTACCTTTGTATTTATGGTTGTATAACCACCAAACACAACGTCCAGAAGGTGAACACCCAATATGTATTAGACCAAGAAGTTAGCGATGTGATGAAAATTGATGTGCAAGAGGTTTTCTTTGTTCCTTCTAAATCACAGAGATGTCTTCAGCTAATGCTAAAAGGGTAGTCTGTGGAAATCAGCAGAAATGGCTGTTAGCATGAGCTCAACCCATTTTTTTTTGGCATCCATTTTAGTCAGCCATGTGCTCCTTCCGTCTTCACTGTAGCCTGCTTTTCTATTCTGCCTGAGTCATCAACTATAGTTAACTCCTTCAGTACTGAGCCAGAGCACTGCACATGCTCAGAAAGGCCTGTCGCTGCTAGAATACACCTGTTTAGAGTGTAACTGTCAGGCTATTCCAACTGATGTAAGCAGTTTAGTTTCCCCTCCCACTCTGTTGACTAAGTGATTTCTGTATGTCCATATATGTGAATAGCTATTCTTGTGTATACTTGTACCACCTCTTTTTGAGTCTCCATGCTTACACTGCAACATAAGGTGTATAAAAGCACCCTGGTTTCTGTATCATACTGCCTCATACATTGCCTGAGGGTTCTGTATCGATGTGGTCCCACTCATGAGTGATAATAAATTATTGATTTGATATTACAGCTTCCGTGCCACTCTATTTTTTGGTCTGAGGACTAAAGGACAAAGAAGGGTGAACCCTTGCACTGGTGGGCCCCTGAAAAGGCTCACTTCCACAAATTGGCATCCGCCACGTGGGGCTCATCGGAGACGCGGCCGCCCGACGGAGTGGTCTTGACGGAGGTTTGGAATCTCACTGAGGATGTACGCTGCACGAGGAGACCCTTGTCTTTGCAGACCAAAGTGCTTTTCCAATTCTCCCGATCTGACCCTCCAGGTGGTGAACGGTCCCGACTAAGATCCCGTTGGCGTTCGTCTTACAGTGACCATTAAGTTGAATTCAGAACTTGGCAGTTGGAGGCTTGAGACTTTTGTTTGGTAAGGTCGTTATAGCGGCACTCTTGATTTCTGGTTTATTTGGCCAAGATTCTGGTTTGGTTTGGGTAATATGTACGTTGCAACATACATAGGCAGGCAATGAGGAGATGTTTCTCTAACTTTTGGATTTTGGAACGGTACTGTATTTGTGATTAGTACCATTTTGTTATATTATATTTACTATAATATTTTTGGCATGCCTGTTTCTAGCACGCTTCGTAAGATGTGTTGCTTTCTTGGAGGTACCAAAATGGATTCAGAACGAAGTCAACCGGCTCACCCTGAAGGGACACCGAATAGGTACATGCATGTTAAACATGGTATTTCTTCCATAATGTATAGTGCATTGTGGAATAAATACACAAAAAAGGATCCTGATTTACGATGGCCACTGAATGGGTCATTTGATCTTAGAAAGATTCAGTATGTGGAACAATGTGTGTTCAAGCATAAAAGCAGACAAGATATTTTTGATTGTGTACGAATGTGGGAGAAAGAAGCGCATTAGAGAGTGAGAAAAGAGCAAGCTATAGCAGATAAAGAACAGCGCAAAAATATCTATATGAAAACGCTGGAACTGAAAAATAGAGGGATGAAAGAAATAAAAGAGAAAGAGGATAGGGAGCGTCGTCTAGAGGTAAATGGCCAATACCCTGTCCGGCCCCCCCTTTATCCTGTACTTAATAAACCTCAGGATGATTCAATTTTGTTAGATCGATCTCCGCCTCCATATACTTTTCCCTCTGCCCCTGAGGACGATTTAGATATCGATACATCTTTCTCAGGTCAGAAAGGGACAGATGCCAAAGGTAGACGGCAGACTCGCTCTCTGTTGTCTGCTGAGCGTGCGGACGTTCTTAGATCTGCTGCTCGTAAAGCAGCTCGCGGTCCCACCTCTGCTCCAGACCTTATAGTGATAGTTCAGCAATGGCCAGAATCAGAGCAGTTATATTTTGCAGAGTCTTTTACAGGGGAAGTAATACTTAGTTTTAGGAAATATTTCGATGAATTAGAACCTATTGATATAAAATCTGATCATAAACAATTGAATGATGGTCTTTTTCTCCCTTCTCAGGTGGCCGATTTAATTAGATGAGTGGTTAAACTACGAACTGATTTATTCCGTTTGCGAGAGGAGAAAAAGACAGCTGGTACAGTTCCAGCTGAACAAACAGATCAGACCCCCTTGTCACATGATGAAGATCCAGGGACAGATAAGGAAACCAGTATTTCTGTAGTTCATGGGAAACCAATGCGTGAAGCTGCGCCTTTATAGGTTCCTCCTAGGGGTGCGGGTACAAGTGACAAAGATTCAACTGATGCGAAGGGATATTTTGTTTATAATTGAGTTTATACTCCTTGGAGAAGAGCGGATGTCATGGCTCTTAAAGCTGCTTTGCCTGACCTGTGGAAATAGCCGGCTTCTTTTTATGAGGAAGTTGAAGGAGCTATTAGTTCTTGCACTATGACTTTGCCTGATATTGACATGTTTTTTGGGCTTATCTTACCCCCTGATATATGGAGATCGGTTCGGAAAGTAGACAATCGTACAGCTTTCGGAGATAATTGGGTAGAAATAGAGAGACTAGATGCAGCACGAGAACCTGCACAGAAACCGCAACAAGAGATATTAGACCTTCCAAAGCCTATAGTAACTAAGTTGAAAACTCTTATATCTCCTAAAAAGATAGCTTGGACTATGTTAGCGTCTTGTAAGGAGAAAGTGGACTAATCAGTTTCTGATTTCTTTACACGTTTTGAGGAGACATTCCATGACTTTAGTGGGCAGTCATTGACAGATGACACGGGCAAGCATCTGTTCGTTGACAAATTTGTCACAAACATGTTGCCAGGAATAGCTAGCCGCCTAAAGGCCAGCGAGAGTTCATGGACTACGTCTTCACCAGTCTCTCTTTTGACTATGGCTCAGTATTATGAACGGCAGGAATTGGAAGCAAAGGGCAATGAGGATAAAAAGGCTAAAGATTTAAAGACAAAGGTTATGTTAGCTCAGGTTTATGGTCCATCTTATAGAGGCGGACATGCGATGTATCGTCCTGATACACCCCCTTTCCCTCGAACCACTTTGTCTTCTGATCAGTGTGCTTATTGTAAGGAGATTGGACATTGGCGTTTTGAGTGCCTCCTTTTGTAAGGACAGCAGTATCAGCGTGGTAGAAGATGAGAAGCCGCCCAGGGAACAGGAAATAGGGGCGGTATGGATGATCGTACTAGGTTTCAGGCAATCAAGCATACTGAAAATTCCTCTAATACTTTTGACAGGCGAAATCAATATTATATGTCCGATTATTCGATCGAGGATTTGAAGGGCTCTAATTATGCATAGGAATGCCTAGGATGGGGTAAGGAACCAGTTGAAGTCCCAGTAGATCAGAAGGGTCCCTATGTCGATGCAAACGTCTTGGGTTCTACTGATCGGTTTCTGGTTGATACAGGAGCTACTCGTAGCGCCCTGCCTAAACAATGGGTTCCTACGGCTCCCCTGTCTGGCTTAACAACAACAACATCGATAGGATTCGATAGGACACCTTCCCTTAGCCCACTATCAAAGCCACTTGCATTTCAAGTTGATAAATTCACTACCGCATGTCCTTTTATGCTTTCCCCCAATACGCCGGACAACATTGTAGGTCTCGATATGCTCAAACATTTTTGTGCTACAATACGTTATTCCCCAGAAGGTGTGCGTGTTATTTTGAATAACTATCCTATGGTTGAGAAGTCTTGTCTCATTAGAGAAGATATTGCTTTGGCATCGCTACCTAGTACCTTGTGGGCTACATCAGATACTGATGTGGGACAAATGGTTATCCCAAAAGTCCATATTCAAGTGAAGGAGGGTGCTTCATTGCCTCGACTGCCTCAATATAAAATATCTTGAGAAGGTGAAGTGGCACTAATACGTATTGTTCAAGATCTGATTAAAGTAGGGGTTGTGGAAGAAGTCCCTTACAATATTTGCAAAAGTCCTATCCTTCCCATCTTGAAAAAAGACGCTGATACTAAAATATACAGGTTTATCGTTGACTTACGAGAGGTTAATAAGATTGTAGTGCCCAAAAACCCAGTAGTCTATGACATCACGGCACTTCTTACTATGGTTCCTCCAACTGCAACTACATTCAGTGTGATCGACTTGAAGAATGCCTTCGTCTCAATACCTATTCATCCTGACAGCCGTTATTTGTTCGGCTTCACTTTGAATTATCGTTCCTTCAGATTTTGTAGAGCTCCACAGGGGTATACAGAGAGTCCTAGCATCTATAGCCAGGCATTGAAAAGACAGCTTGATTATTTTCCTGTACCGGAAGGGGTGGCTCTTATTCAATATGTGATGATATCTTGTTGGCTGCTGATACCCCTGAACAGTGTGAAGGAACATTTTCATTGCTATCGTACCTTGCATCTCATCATCATAAAGTCTCTCGGAAGAAATTACAATATTGTAGACAGCAGGTTACCTATTTAGGTCACCTCCTGTCTAAGGAGGGACGTGCACTCGCATCAGACCGCATTCAAGCCATTTTAGACACACCTGTGCCCCGTACTCAGAAGGATGTTTGTGCACTGATTGGTCTTACTTCCTTTGAAAGCAGTTTATTCCTAGTTTTGCTTACATTGTTAAACCCTTGTTGGCCCTTTTGACTAAAGACACTCCGATGCCCCTCCCATGGACTACTGAATGTCACAATGCTTTCCAGCAGTTACATCAAGCTCTTTGTTCTGCGCCAGTATTAGGAACACCAGACTACTCTAAGCCCTTCACACTTTATGTACATGAGAGGGACGGTTGCGCTCTCTTTTAGTACCGACACACGGTGATAAGCAGCGTCCTTGTGCATATTTCTCAGCTGTCCTTGATCCAGTCGCCCGTGCGTTGCCTGGGTGTTTGAGCGGTGGCAGCAACAGCTGTGTCCATACGTCAAAGAGATGGAATAGTCTTATCAGACAGATTGCTTGTGTTAGTGCCTCATTCAGTCGATGCCCTTTTAAACCAGACAAAAATGCAACACCTAACTAGTGCTTGCTTGACAGGATATGAATTGACACTCTTGGCCCCTCATATCACACTGAAAAGATGTTCGACTTTAAATCCCGCTACACTATTACCATTTCCAGCTACTCAGTCTGAGTCACGATAGTCTCATGATTGTATATTCCTTACTGAAGAACAAACAAAGGGTCGGGTTGACCTACAAGACATGCCTCTTTCTGAAGTTGATGGGGAATTGTGGGTTGACGGGTCTTGCTTGAAGTTGCCCGATGGCACGACATCAGCTGCTTATGCAATCACGACACTTCAGACAGTTGTTGAGACAGCTCGCATCCCACGGAAGTCAGCTCAGGCAGCTGAGTTGATGGCACTGACAAGAGCATGTGAGCTTAGCACAGACCGGTTAACATCTACACCGATAGCCGATATGCCTTTGGAGTGGCTCATGATTTTGGGCTACTCTGGAAGGAAAGAGGCTTCCTTAGATCACATGGGACACAAATAGTGCATGGGGAATTAGTACATAATCTCCTTATTGCCTTGACATACCCTAAGAAAGTAACGATTGTTAAGTGTAGTGCGCATAAGAAAGTGACTGATAAAATAGGACAGGGCAATGCCTTCGCGAATCATGCAGCCCGTGAGACTGCAATGCAGCGAAGTACTACATCCATGTAAGTGGTTAAGTCACAGGCTGAACGTTGGAATGATGCCATGCAAGAAGTGCTGGACATGCAGCGATCTGCTTCTGCTGATGAACTGGACAAATGGTCCAAGGAGGGAACGCTGGACGATGAGGGCTGTTGGAGAAATAAAGACATGACCAGGTGGAAACTACCCACAGCCTATTTAGACCCCATGATTCATATGGAACATGGGCCGGCACATGTTGGAGCATCCTCCATAGCGAAGTTGCTTATAACAGTTTGGGATCATCCAGAGATTGCCGGCATGGCTAAAAAGATATTCCAGTCTTCTCTGATTTGTCTACAGTATAATCCTGGAAAGGGAACACAAACTCCAACAGGAGGGTTTGCAATACCAACTGCACCTATTGAGGTTCTGCAAATTGATAACTTGAAGTATGTTCTAGTAGTGGTCTGTGCCTTTAGTAAATGGATAGAGGTATATGCTGCGAAAGAGAATACAGCTCTTACTACAGCAAAGGTGCTTTTAAAGGAGTTTTTCCCCAGATTCGGCGTTTGTTGAGTTTTGTGGAGTGCAACTGACCCCATTTCATTGGACAAGTTGTTGAGTACCTTATGAAAGGATTGGGAACTAAGCAGAAGTTCCATGCTGCTTTCCACCCACAATCAGCAGGGTTAGTGGAACAATACAATTCTACCCTCATGCTTAAGTTGGCTAAAATACAGGCTTCCACATCTTTGAAATGGCCCGATGCACTGCCCTTGGCTTTGCTATCGATTAGATCGGTGCCACATACACTATCTGGCCTCAAACCGTATGAGGTGGTTTTCGGAAGGCCAATGAATATTTGGGGGATTCCTAAGCCACGCCCTATACATGATGTACCTTGTGTATTGATGAGTGACTACCTGTCTCAGTTAACTGACAGCATGGCTTCCATTTATCAACAGGTTCAAGAAGCTCTTCCTGACAGGTCGAACGGTGAGGGCCATGGTCTGCAGCCAGGTGACTTTGTCGTGATGAAGTCCTTCCAGAGAGCAAATTCCTTAGCCCCGAGGTGGCGTGGCCCTGAGCAGGTGCTCCTGGCGACCAATCGGAAGAACTGGGTCCATTCCACCCACCGCAAGAAGGTACCGTCTACCTTGGTGGAGCCTGCTGTGCTGAAGGACTATCGCGACATCCTGGACACAGACAGAGGTCAAGCTACGTGACCTGAAGAACCCAGAGGAAGTCTTCCCGGACCACACAATCCCTGGTGCATCTCGATATCAGCTGCGACCCCGGAAAAGAGTAAGTTCATTGTTGAAAGAGACTGGATGAGCCACCGTCCTGGGTTAGTGAAGCCTGAGCTACAAAGGGGGGGGGGGGGGGGAACTCCAGTAGGGACACTCGTCTCGAACTCAGTGAAGAAATCAAAGGCTGCCCAGGACTTTAGGGTTCCATCTGCTTTGTTGTTCAACGTCGAGATAAATGTGCCTATGGAGAAGACATCGACTATCGACTGCTGCAAAAGTTTGTAATCGAAAGATTGTGTTTATCATTGGGCTTACTTCTATTGTTATCATCATTGCCACGATAACATGGGTTGTAGAGGGAGTAGCTCCTGCTCGAAATCTGCTGACTGCTACTACTCCTGTCCCCATTGAGCACCACTACTTCACCCTCCCTTATGAGCAGAAGCATAGACAGTCTTATCTCAACAATACGTTCATTCAAATGTTGCACCACACGCATAATGCTACGAACATTACCAACTGTTGGGTGTGTGGAATGATGCTAGCTCATCAGAAGAAGGGAGGAACGCCTTTTATTCCACTGCCATTTTCACACAACGGCTTCTGCAGAGCCTGGTTTGCGCTGTTATGGGCTACTCATGTTGCTAACATCACTGACTATGGTGTAGGAAGACTTAACTTTCAGCTAAACAGTCTGTTACACTGATGAGGAAGGAGATCCACAGGCCAAAGGAACTGTATGGGGAATGGAGGAGTATCGCCGAGGAAATTCCTCAATGCGTTATGTTTGCCCAAACACTCGAACTGCCAAGGGTAATGGACCTTTTGTTATAGCTGTTACTAGAGCTCGAGCAGACCTGTGTGTGAACAATGTTGGTAGTAGTCCCGTGGGGAAAAGCGACTGTACTCTAGTGTTGAATATTACTGGAGTAAATAACAGCAGTTTTACGCCATCACACAATACCTACTTTATCTGTGGGAATAAAGGATACTACCATTTACCCATTGGTTGGTCAGTACACCTTGCTATGTGTCCTTTTTGCTACCACCTGTGTTTCTGGCTCCTGTATCCCATCATAAAGACTATAAACTGTTTAATGACGTTTCCAAAAACAGATTTAAGAGGACAATAAATCATGATGAGGTGGATCAGACTGACACTGCACTGCAGCAATATGTTGACTTTAATTTGGGGCTCTTCTTTGTTGGTGCTGCCTTAAACAGCCGTAAAATCAGACGCTTGACACGTGTTGTAGAGGCTGTAACCAACCAAACAGCTATGGGACTTGGAAACATCACAGAAGAGCTACAAATTGCGAGGCTTGTGGCGCTCCAAAATACAATGGTCCTCGATGTAGTGTTGGCTGATCGTGGTGGTGCATGTCGCATCATCGGGAGCAGTTGCTGTGTCTATATCCCTGATCACGCCCCTTCAGTTTTTGATGCAATCTCTAAATCACATAAGATAGCTGCTGAAATTCATCCCGATTCAGGAACATGGACTTTAACTGGCTGGTTATGGATATTGTTTGTTACCTGGGGCTGGAAACTGTTGACAATTCTATGTATACTATTTGCGATCCTACCGTCAGGCTGTTTATGCATACAATGTGGCACTATGCTTTGTTCCCTTTGTATTTATGCTTGTATAACCACCAAACACAACGTCCAGAAGGTGAACACCCAATATGTATTAAACCAAGAAGTTAGCGATGTGATGAAAATTGATGTGCAAGAGGTTTTCTTTGTTCCTTCTAAATCACAGAGATGTCTTCAGCTAATGCTAAAAGGGTAGTCTGTGGAAATTGGCAGAAATCGCTGTTAGCATTAGCTGAAGTCATTTTGTTTTGGCATCCATTTTAGTTAGCCATGTGCTCCTTCTATCTTCACTGTCGCCTGCTTTGCTAATCTGCCTGAGACATCAACTATAGTTAACTCCTTCAGTACTGAGCCAGAGCACTGCACATGCTCAGAAAGGCCTGTAGCTGCTAGAATGCACCTGTTAAGAGTCTGTCAGGCTATTCCAACTGATATAAGCAGTTTAAGTTTCCCCTCCCACTCTGTGTACTAAGTGATTTCTGTATGTCCATATATCTGAATAGCTATACTTGTGTATACTTGCTCCACCTCTTTTTGACAAAAGGTGTATAAAAGCACCCACAGTATCTCCGCGCTGCCGAAAAGGAGTATGCAAGGTCAGAGCAATCAGTAACAGAAAAGTTATGTCTTTAGGAGTTTCCTAAAGAGGAGGAGATTGGTGCACTTACGCAGCTCATCGGGCAATTAGTTCCAATATTTCAGAGCCAGATAGGCAAAGGTTTTGCTCCCAGTTCGGAGTTTTCTGTAGCGGGGGACAATGAACAGACCTTTCCCTTCTGAACGAAGAGATCTGCCAAGAAGATAAAGCTTAATTTTTCCACCAGATAGATTGGGCTTTCACCATGAAGTGCCTTTTGCGCTAGACAGCAAATTTTGAACTTGATTCTCTGGCGGATGGGAAGCCAGTGGAGATGCCTCAGAAATAGCCGGGATGAGGATTAGGGGGCATATTGAGAGCCAGGCGAGATGCAGTATTCTGAATCACCTGCATTCTATTTAGGAGGTATTCGTTAGCAGATGCAAGAAGAGCATTGCAGTAATCAAGACGGCTGATTACCAAGGCTTGAATCAGAGTTCTGCGGGCAGATAAGGGAAGTAGATGGAACACTCTATGGAGAAGGCTCAGCGTGTGGTAGCAGGTGCCTGAGGGGGCCATGACTTGGTCTCTCATAGTTAGAGAGTGGTCCAGTCGGACACCCAGGTTTTTAGCCATAAGCTTCGGGATAGGAGCTGGGCCCAGCACAGCATGTCACCAGTCGGGGGACCAATTTGTTTGAGCGCTGCCAAATAGCAGATTCTTAATTTTGGCAGAATTTAGCAGGGGTGAAATTTTCAGTCATCCAACCAGATATTGCTCGCA
Source organism: Triturus cristatus (assembly GCF_964204655.1). Classification (NCBI taxonomy): domain Eukaryota; kingdom Metazoa; phylum Chordata; class Amphibia; order Caudata; family Salamandridae; genus Triturus; species Triturus cristatus. The sequence goes on along the minus strand of NC_140581.1, from coordinate 1,156,867,824 downwards.
TGCCCTCAGCGAAGAGAAGTTTGGTTGAGACGTTATCGTTCTCGAAAGATAAGAGGAGTTGAGTACCATCTGCGTAGGACTAGGGAGTGAACCCATGTTCTCTGATGATTTTAGCAAGGGGGGGACACATACACATTAAACAGGGTAGAACTAAGGCAAGAGCCTTGGGGTACCTCTTTAGTTCAGGGTGCAAGACCGAAAAAGGACCCAAGTTGACAGTTTGAGTGCGCTGGTCCAGAAAGCTTGCGAGCCACTTTAGTGCCTGTCCCTGTATACCAATCTTACTCAGTGTGTGGATTAGCTTCTGGTGAGAGACAGTACCAAAGGCTGCTGTAAAATCCACCAACACAAGCAACACTGCCTTGGTGTTATCCAGGGCCAATTTGATGTAGTCTGTGACAGCTATAAGGGTGGTTTCAGTAGAATGATTAGGTCTGGAACCAGACTGAGCGGGATCGAGATTGCCTTGAGATTCAAGATATTCCATGAGCTTAGTATTGATGTACCCTTCCAGTAGTTTAGTCATGAGTGGGAAGAGCGTGATATGGCGGTAGTTAGCCAACATTTCAGCGGGTACATGTGCTTTTTTCCAGATCAGTAGCACTTGTGCCGGCTTCCAATCAAATGGAAGTATACCTTCCCTCATAGAGGCATTTAAGATGGTGCAGATGGAGGGGGCTGGTAGCATGGCGAGTGAGGCAAATAGATAAGCTGGCATGAGGTCAAGGGGTGAGCCAGATTTAGCTGTTCTCAGCATTGCTTCAACTTAAGGTATCTGCAGAGCGGGAAAATTCTCTAGGCAGGCATCCTTCATTCTCAGAGATGTAGGAGGCAGGTCAAGGTACCCAGGGGTTTAGAGTTGTTGGGAAATTGATTGTATATTAAATTGATTTTTTCTTCAAAATAATTGCCTACCTATATTATCAAAAAAGCGCCTGGAGGGGGTGGGGGTGTCGGATGGGTACAGGCAATGGGATTAGTAAAAGAGTTGAGAACTTTGTAAAGTTCTTTAATAGAGTTGCCAGCTTGATTTAGTCTTGAGATAATGTGGGCTTTCCGTGCCTTTTTGATGTTCTTGTGGAAGCTTGAGAGGGCCTTTTTATAAATAGTTCTCTCCTTCCCCATCTGAGTTTGACACCATATTCCAGTCTAGTGTCAATATCCATAGGTTCTTCAAAAGATGGGGGTACGAAACCTTTTACAAAGGAATCATGCGTAATCTTATGCCATTGTCTTCTGAGATTATGTGGAGGGTAGGAGGGGGGTGCTACTCAGTTGAAAGCCACTAATCTGAAATAGATAAGAGAGTGATCTGACCAGATCACTGGGCAAGGGGGTTCCGCAGATATGCAGGGTGAATTGGTGAGAATAATGTCCAGGGTGTAGCCGGCCAAATGGGTAGGGCCTGCATTAATCTTTACTAGACCTAGGGAGGCCATATCTGCAAGAAAGTTAACAGCATCAGTGTTCACACTGTCTTCACTGTGAATGTTAAATTTCCCTAACAAAGTGTTTGGAGGAGATAGTGTTGGGGGCAATTTTCTCCATCATTTTGAGAGTAAAATCTTTAAGAGGGCCTGAGGGCCAGTAGATGAGCGTGCCCTTTAAGCAATCCTGGGGCGTGAGCTCAATCTTAAAAATACATTTTCCATATCATTGTCAGAGGTGGAGTCAATGATGAAAACTTTCAATGCTTCTTTGAACATGATGGCAATGCCTCCACCCACTTTTCTCTCCCTATCCAATCCGAGTATACGGTACTTTTCAGGAAGGGCTAGGGTATGGTTGGTGTTGAGGAGGGTTTAAGCCAGATTTCTGCGAGGAAACCAAATCGGGGGAATCGAAATTCATTAAATCCCATAGTTCAGTTGCGTGCTTAGGCAGGGATCCAACATTAGCTAGAAAACCTCTCCAATTAGGAATAGAGTTTGAGGTTGTAGGACTGACTAAGGGCTGAGGAAGATTGTCAGCAATTTCCCGCTTGTATAAATATTGTGACATGCCCCCAGCTCTAGAGAGACCGGACTCTCCGTACAGCTCTGGTAGTGGCACCGTTTACAAGTAAACGGTCCCTCAAGAGTGACAAAGGGAATAGTTTGAGATGGGACAAGCCCGGTAGTTGCAAGCTGTCTGACCTGTTTAAGTTGAGTAGCAGAGTATTTAAGCCTGGAAGCGGTAGCTGGAGCTTGAGGGGCAGGGGTCCTGGCTCCTGGCGACAGCTGGGCGCGGACCGGCTTGTCTTAGGCGCACCTTCGGCCAGCCAGCGGCGCGACCGCTGCGCGGCCGCAGAGTCATCCATCTTAAGTAAAGGAGACTCCGGGACGACTAGCCCGTCAGCCCTGCAGGTTTCTGTGGCAACCAGAAGCAGTATAGACTTCCGTTGACGTGCTTGCTCTTTCCACTCAATCAGGATGAAAAAACCTGCGATGGACCAGAGAGCGAGCCAGCGGTGAATGTAAATACACCTTGACCAGGTAAGTCTGTGCAAAAGTGTGCAAGAAGCTAGTAATACTTAAAAGCAAGCTTAAAACAGACCAATGGATGCCAATGAGAGTCAGAGCTAAGTAAAAATGACAAGAGTTAAGATAAATTAAACGATTAACAAGGTCTTGTAGTGACTAGCAGAAATGCTAAGATCCTGTAGCAATAGTAAGCTCACAGCTAGGTCTTCCGTTACTCTTAAAATTGCTTCTAGTCTTGAATCCTTCTCTATCTTTCTAATGTATTTGAGCAAATTATTGTATTGCCCACATTTGTTGTCCTTTCCTGAACGTTGAGCACTTGTTGAAAGTATAAAACTATGCCCTTGTGATAATCTGTCTGACCAAGCTATGATGCTTTATGTTTTGTGACGGCTTTATAGCTCAACCAGAACACATTATCTTGTCCCTATGCTATGAAGAGAACGATCTACAAAAGGCAGAGTGGTTCTTTTATATTTATAGATGTCATTTGTTATGGGTCTTTTTTTTTTTTAACAATGGCTGTACAGTGAAGATCTTCTGCTTGTGGTTAGTTGTTAATTCTAACTTCAGAGATTTTTTCATTAGTGTCATGCGTGTCTGTCCTTATTGATGCATTTAAGATTTGCTGTGTTTGATTCCATGTTTACATTAGATTGTTCAGTATTTTTGCATGTTGTAAGTTCAATGTTTTTATGATTGATTTGAATCAAAATGAACCAATTATCAATTGAGATAGTCTTGGGGAGAGGATATGGCTTAACAGCTAGAACGTCTATCTCGAAGCTGGGGAACCAGGTTTAAGTCACTGCAAAGATGCTTAACATCCTGTAATTCTAGGCAAATCACTTAATCTCCCTGTGCCTAACAAAATGAATGTGTCAGTCTGTAATGGAACTGGTGCTCATGTAAAGCGATCCAATACCTTCGAGTCGAGTTCGTGCATTATATTAATCTTAAAAAAAAAAAATAGTGATAGGCAATTACATTACAGTATATTGCATTGTTTACTAGCATTCTATACTTCCAGGTGTACAATGGCACTCACATCGTAATGGATTTAAGTAGTCTTAGTACTTTTTTCAACAGTAGGCCGCGAAAGTTACTCCCACTTGTCTACAGACGGAAAAAGTTTATTAGGGCAAGCTGCATACAGCGTGAATCTTTGGTATCAACAGTTAAAGGCAAAACTTTCTCACCATTGTTCAGCTGAGGGTTCATATAAGCTCTATGCTTAAAGAACAAGTTACTAACCTTCGGTAACGATGTATCTGTAAGAAACATTAGTTAGTTAGATTCCTCACCTTAGAATATCCCCAGGCGTCAGACTGGATCCGGAAGATTTTTCGTCAGCAATACCCCTTGCGCGTCGCTAGGCGTCGTCTGCGGCTCCGCGTCCGTCGTCGGCGTCGTGCGCCGGGATGACGTCGTCGGAGTACTTAGACGCCGCCCTCGCGCGCTGACGTCAGTTCTTGGACATAGCCTTCCACGCCAGGAACGCAGAGCCATGCAAAGACCGACACTGGTGCCAAAAATAAAATCTAGGGGCCTGAAAGGACAACCTTAACCCTAGATGTCAGTTCGCAGAACGGGGAGGATGGGTGGGTCGGTGAGGAATCTAACTAACTAATGTTTCTTACAGATACATCGTTACCGAAGGTTAGTAACTTGTTCATCTGAAAGAAACACGTTAGTTAGATTCCTCACCTTAGAATAGATACCCAAGCAATACCATCCCCGGTGGTGGGTCTGCGAACCAAGATCACACCAGAAAGTCCTGGAGGACAGAACGGCCAAAGAAGCCATCCCTCCGGACTTGGCTGTCAAGGCAATAATGCCTGGCAAACGTGTGTAGCGAAGCCCACGTCGCCGCCTGACAGATGTCCTGCAAAGGGACTCCCCGTCCCAAGGCAGTAGTAGCCGCCGTGGCCCGAGTAGAATGGGCGCGCAGCCCAACAGGAGGGTCCTTTTTAGCCAAGGAATAGCAGATTTTTATACACAAAACGACCCACCGAGAGATGGTTCGTTTGTGCACAGATTTCCCCTTCTTAGCGCCCACGTACCCAACAAAAAGCTGGTCGTCCACCCGGAACTGTTTTGTGCGGTCCAGATAAAAGGAGAGCGCACGTTTTGGGTCCAGACGGTGGAGCCTCTCTTCCTCTTTGGAAGGATGCGGAGGCGGAAAGAAGGTGGGCAAGGTGACAGACTGCCCAAGGTGAAATGGAGTCACCACTTTAGGAAGAAAGGAGGGACGAGGCCGAAGGACAACCTTGTCCGGATGAACAGATAGAAAAGGAGGCTTTGAAGATAAAGCCTGGAGCTCACTCACCCGTCTAGCCGAGGTGATGGCTACCAGAAAAGCAGTCTTTAGAGTTAGAAGACGAAGAGGGCAATTGTGAAGAGGCTCGAAGGGAGCGCACATCAGGAATGTCAAAACCAGATTCAAGTCCCACTGAGGCATTACAAAAGGGACAGGAGGGAACGTGTGTGTAATGCCTTTGAGAAAGCGTGTAACCACAGGGGACTTGAAAAGAGAAGGCTGATCAGGAAGCCGCAAGAAGGCGGAGATGGCAGCAAGATAACCTTTCAGGGTGCCCAGGGCAGAGCCCTGCCGGGCCAGAGAAAGAAGGAAGAGGAGAACCTCAGAAAGAGGGGCGGAAAGGGGATCCACAGCCTTTGCTGTGCACCATGCCACAAATTTGTTCCACCGGCAGGCGTATACCGACTTTGTGGAGGGACGCCTGGCTGCCAGAATGATATCACAGACTATGTCTGAGGCAAGTCAAATGGCATCAACTGCCGCCGCTCAATCTCCACGCATGGAGGTGGAGGCTGGACAGGTTCGGGTGGAGGACCGTCCCCTGCTGCTGCGACAGAAGATCCTCCCGAAGGGGCAGACGTATCGGGGGATCGGTCAACATACTGAGTAGCTCGGGATACCAGTATCTTCGTGCCCAATCCGGAGCCACCAAGATGACTTGGGCCCGGTCGTGCCTGATCTTCTTCAGCACTCTGGGCAGAAGTGGTATAGGCGGAAAGGCGTACAACAGACCGCAACTCCACTCGTGACGAAAAGCGTCGCCGAGCGAGTGCCGCCTTGGAAATTCCAACGCGCAGAACTGCTGACATTGCGCGTTCTCTTCGGTGGCGAATAGATCTAACCAAGGCTCTCCCCACTGCTGAAAGAGGCCTTGCACCACTTCGGAGTTCAGACGCCATTCGTGATCCATCATGCACCGGCGGCTGAGTTCGTCTGCTCTGGCGTTCAGAGAGCCCGCCAGATGTTGAACCACCAGGGTGACGCCCTGGTGTTCCAGCCATGTCCAGAGGCGCAGCGCCTCCTGACAAAGGGTCCACGACCCCACCCCGCCCTGTTTGTTGCAGTACCACATGGCGGTGGTGTTGTCCGTGAACACCTGCACGACACTGCCCCTGACAGAGGGAAGGAAGGCTTTCAGTGCAAGCCGGATCGCTCTCAACTCCAACAGGTTGATGTGGAGACGAGACTCCGCCGGAGACCAGAGGCCTCTGATCTCCGCCTCTCCCATATGGCCACCCCATCCCAGGAGGGACGCATCCGTCACTACGACATGCTCCGGTTGGGGAAGGGAGAGGCTCTTGCCCTTGACCCACTCGCGGTCCGTGAGCCACCACTGCAACTGCTGTGCAGTACCCTCCGAGATCAAGACATGGTCGGACAGGTTGCCGTGATGCTGGGCCCACTGAAACTTCAGGTCCCACTGCAGAGCCCGCATGCGCCGCCTGGCGTGATGCACTAGTAGGATGCAGGAGGCCATCAGCCCCAGAAGCCGCAACACTAGCCTGACCGAAACCCGGGATAGAGGCCGAAAGATGGGAATCAGGGCCTGTATATCCCGGACCCGCTGTTCCGGTGGATGGACCCGGAACTGCGCCGAATCGAGAACCGCTCCGATGAAGAGGAGCTTCTGAGAGGGACTCAAGTGTGACTTCGGCACGTTGATGGAAAACCCCAGCAAATGCAGGAGATCCGCCGTAGTCTGGAGGTGGGAGACGACTGCCTGGGGCGAGCCCGCCTTCAACAACCAGTCGTCGAGATAGGGGAAGACTGGGACCCCTGATCTGCGCAGATGAGCTGCGACCACCGCCATCACTTTCGTGAACACCCGAGGGGCACTGGTGAGGCCGAAGGGGAGCACGGTAAACTGAAAGTGCTCTTGGCCCACCGTGAACCGCAGGTAACGCCGGTGGGCCGGCAGGACGGGGATATGGAAATATGCGTCCTGCAAGTCCAACGCTACCATCCAGTCTCCAGGGTCTAGGGCAGCTAAAACCTGAGCCAACGTTAGCATCTTGAACCTTTCCTTTCGGAGGAAGGCATTGACGTACCGGAGGTCCAAGATAGGGCGCAGGCCCCCCTTGCCCTTCTTGGGAACCAGAAAGTAGTGGGAATAACAACCACGACCTACTTCTGGACTCGGAACGCGCTCGACGGCCCCCTTGGCCAAGAGAGCCGAAACTTCCTCGCGGAGAAGATCCAAATGATCCCCCGAGATACGGTGGTGCTGCGGTGGCATGGCTGGAGGGGTCGTCTCGAAGGGGAGGGAGTAGCCCCTTCGGACGATTTGCAGCACCCACCTGTCCGATGTTATGGACCGCCAGTGGAGCAGGTGATGGCGAACTCTGCCGCCCACTGGCGTGGTATGGGCCTGAAAGCTCGGACTAGGAAGGCTTTGAGGCGGATGCTGCCGGGGTGGATGTGGGCTGACCACGTCGGCCTCCATTTCCGCCACGGCGGAAGCCACGTCCGCGACCGCGCGCAGGCTGGTTCTGCGGCTGGTGGCTTTGCGGACGTGAGGAGGCGCCCCTTCCTTGGCCACGAAAGGGGCGAAAAGCGGAGGTGTGCGCCCGCGGAGCCGAGAGGCCCAAGGACTTGGCCGTAGCCCGGGAGTCCTTAAAGCGGTTCAGCGCACTGTCCGCCTTCTCACCAAACAGGCGAGTGCCATCAAAGGGCATGTCCATGAGGGTGTTCTGGACATCCCCGGAAAATGACGTGGACCGCATCCAGGCGTGGCGGCGGAGCGCCACCGTGGTGGAAATCGCCCGACCTAGCGAGTCCGTGGTGTCAAGCCCACATCTTATGGCGTGCCGTGCTGCATCCCTCCCATCGGCCAAAGCCTGGGTAAGACGCGTCCGGACCTCCTCCGGACACAGGGGCAGCACGTCCTCCACCGTATCCCACAGGGAATGGGAATAACGGTCCAAGAGACAGGCGGTATTTAAGGACCGCAGGCCCAAACTAAGGGACGAGAACAGTTTCTTGCCAAACTGCTCGAGTCTCTTGGAATCCCGGTCCGGCGGAGCTGTCGGGAAGGAGGATTGGGAAGTAGAGGCCTGGATAACCAGACTCTCGGGGGTGGGGTGTTGGGACAGGAAACTGGGGTCGCCCGGAGCAGGGCGGTGGCGCCTGGCAACGTTCCTATCCACAGGAGGAACTGTGGAGGGCTTGGACCAGGTGCCCTGCAGAACGTCAGTGAGGGCCTCGTTGAACGGCAGCAGAGGCTCAGTGGAGCTTGCTGAGGTTTGAAGCACCTCAGTGAGGATGTTGGTCCTCACAGCCACGGCAGGCAACTCGAGCCCAAGGGCCTCAGCCGCCTTGCGCAGCACCACAGAAAATGCTGCACCCTCCTCCGAAGCCACGGTCGGAGGAGAAGTGAATCCAGCGTCTGGCGAGGTGTCCAGCCCGCTGGCCTCCCCCAGTTCATCTGCCCAGTCCTGAGAAAGCTGTGACTGAACAGCCAGAGGGTCCTCGAACCCCTCCCAGTCGCCCCCTTCTTCCGATTCCTGATAAACAGGAGGAATGATCGGAACCGGACTGTAGAGATGGTAGGACTCAAGCGGCGCCGGATGCGGCGTCGGCGGACGCCGTACCGGCGTAGGGTCCGGATGAGGGCTAAACCGGGGCGTCGGCGTCACAGGCGTCGGTGGCGCCAGTGACGGCGTCGGTGGTTCAGGCGTCGGCGCCGGTGGAGGAGTGACAAGGTCAACCGGCGTCGTCTGGGGCCCAGGCAAGGGCCCCGCGGGGACCTGCGGCGTCGAGACCGGAGTCGTCGACGGCGCCGGGGCCGGAGCCGCCGGCACGCGAGGTCGCCCAGTCGAGTCCGCGGGGCCCGAAGGCGCGCCAGCGGGCGTCGACGGCGGGGCCAGGCTCCTCATGGCCGAGAGGAAGGCACTGATCTCCGCCGGCGCCGCGTCAGCCCCAGGGACCGGAAGGTATGGGGGCGGACGCGGCACCTGCGGCTCCGCCGGAGCCGCGGGGGTGGAACCACTTGGACCCTCGGCCGAGTCGCGCGACCGGCGAGGGGAGTCCGAAGAGCGATGTCGCCGCTTGGACTTCTTAGAGTGTTTGGACTTACCCGACGACTTGGAGCCCGACGATCGATGGTGGCGTCGGCTAGGGCTCCGCGAGCGATCCTTGGACCTCCTCCTGGACCAGGATCGCGCACGACGCGGAGCCGAGTGGCGAAGCTCGAGAAGCTTGCGGGACCGCTCCCGCCTAGCCTTCGAAGTCAGGGCCTGACAGTCGTTGCACGACTCCGCGTCGTGGTCGAGGTCTAAGCAGTAGAGGCACCGGCGGTGGTGATCGGTCACCGACATCAGTCGATGACAATCTTCGCAAGCCTTGAACCCAGGCATCCTACCGGCACCAGATGTCGACAGACAAGGATCAAAAATGATCAAAAAGATTTAGTCAAAAAAGACTAAAAGGGGTAGCTCTCCCGGATCTGCGCTTACTGGCGCGGAAAAAAGAAGAACTGACGTCAGCGCGCGAGGGCGGCGTCTAAGTACTCCGACGACGTCATCCCGGCGCACGACGCCGACGACGGACGCGGAGCCGCAGACGACGCCTAGCGACGCGCAAGGGGTATTGCTGACGAAAAATCTTCCGGATCCAGTCTGACGCCTGGGGATATTCTAAGGTGAGGAATCTAACTAACGTGTTTCTTTCAGATACCTACTACTAATAACCATGCAGAACCTAAAATGGAAAAGGACGCATGTCAGAAGAAGATGTTCTGCAGGACTAACCTCACATCTCTCATTACTGATGGAGTCATTAGTAACAAGAAGTATTTCCTAAACATATGTACACACACTAAGAATGGGTATGTCACCAATTGAGCTAGTGTTTACAGACATTGATCTTGCCAAATGTACACTATCTCAACAGGACCAGGTTCTCGCATGTGGTGACTGTGTAAGAAACTGTGTACAATCCACATACAGCTGGACTATCCCACAGCTTCATATATAAACCACTGTGTAAAATATGCTATATAAAGATATATACACACATACACCATGATTATGTGCTTTTATTATGCAAGAGAATAAAAAAACATCACTTTGAACTATGAAATATGGAAAATGTCACAGTTGCTTCTGAAATACAGATTTTATCGTAATGACGGTCCTCAAACTATTCTGCAGACCTTAAATATTGTCATGGCAACTAGGATTATGTGGTGTAGAGGACCAATTAAAGTACCACCTAAATTAAAAGATGTAAATTATGCAGCACATTATCTGGCAGTGTTATTTTTGCTAGAGTGCTGATCAACAGAAAATCTCACACGAGAACAGCAGCCTTTCTATTCTAAAATAGAAGCCCAGGATTTTTCTACTAAATGAAAAAATGCTTAATGGGAAGTTCCCCATTTTTAATCTTGCGATAACTTACGATGATGCATTAAAAACCTTTGAAGCTTCAAGAATAAAATACAATTATGTATGTGTATAGATTGATATATTTATTAAACCAGTATTGACAAAGCCTATAGGTCCCTGCTTCAAAGAGCTCAGACACCTTTGTCAGTGCTTTCTGGCATTGTCACACAAACGCATGCATGAAGATGCATGTACATGTATTGCTGACAATCTTAAAATGTGTTTCTATTGAAGATGGATGCAGACGTGCATGCATGCGGCATGATACATGTGCACATTCATCATGATGGGTATAATTTTTCTAGTTACTATTCTAACATAGTGGATAGTCATGTTAGAAGAGTAAATAAAAATGTTAAAAATCAGAAAAATTACTGTGCGCAAAGCTCAAAAAAGGAGGTGAGTGGCCCTGAAGCACTTTGCAGCGGTCAGGCCCTCAAATAAATAAATACAAATAAATAACATGGGGAGCAGGGTGGCATAGCATTAAGAGCAGACAATTGAGAAAGACAAAAAAAAAACATTGAGCAAAAGCAAGGTAAATTGACCTTAAGCCCACTCAAAGGATGTTACAAGTGTGAATTTTAGAAAAAAAAACCTTGCAAACAGACAACTAAACTGTAGCTGGGACATTACAAAACACAACAACAAAAAGAGCAAAAGTCCAGAAGTCTGTCCCTTCATTATTAAAATATTTACAGTTGAATGAAAATGTGCATCGTAAGAGCTTACTTATTTTCCACTTTTGCAGCATATGGTCTGTTTTTTTCCAGAGGAATTGGACGCTCTTCAGCTGTTCTGTAATGAAGAATCATGTCTTCCATGAGAACCTCCAGTTTATGCATCTCTTGCCAAGGCTGAATGACAAAATGACCAGGATGGCAGGCCACAGGAACATACACATCCATCTGTTCTCCAGGCTTGGGCAGAGGTAATAGGGGTGGCAGATCTGAAGCATTTAGAACAAAGCTGTTGTCTAAGACAGGCTGCTTATTAAGATTTGTGAGCTCTTGTCGAGGTCCCATATTTGCAAATGTTGGTCCATGACTGGCATCCCCCTTAGCTTTAATAAGGCCAGGCCCAGTCTGATGAACACTTAAGAATACATCAGTCTGGTGCTTCCACAAATTGGCATTCGTAATCTGGCGGTTAATGCTGCAATCAGGGTGAAGTAGGTCCTTAGGTGTGAACAAATACACATGCGCTACTCCTCCAAGAGCATCAACTTTAACAACCTTTGCAGAGAGAAAATAAAACAAGCTTAACTGGAAAAATAGAATGCACTACAAAAGAATTTCATATGATTTGCAGGAATAATCAAAAGTAAGTACATCTGTTTGAAGGCTCTATGATGGATCAAACACACATTTTTAACAGCTTGATGCTACCACCAATGCCCCCATACACGACTCACTAGTATGACCTCATAGTTTAGCCTCATTCACCAAGCACTGTACCCACAACCCATATCAATACTAACCACCCTATTATTCCAATTATACCCACTCTACAGTAATCTCTTTGCTAAGCATAATTGCTGCCATGCCTATGGTGTACTCCTTGAAGCACTGAAATGTGTTCTACTCTTTCCCTTTAATGAAAACATGTTCATAATTTTGCAGTCAACCTTTAAATTGACAACTTTTTGGTTAAAAACTACACAAGTCTTATTCTAATCCCTCATGTCCACAGATAGTTCCACAAGGCATTGATAAAACTTCTTCCTTTTCTACTTCAATATGAATAAATCACCCAGAGAGGTCAATAAAGTGATGAGTGGCACATCAGACAGAAAACATTGGCAAAAGGTAGCAACTATTTCATGACAACATTTCCTCAGAGCATGCCCTCTCTGGGAAATTTTGTTTTAATTTCCCCGTGAGGTTGTTCTCTGTTTCTCTACAACTATAGTCTGAGTCTATCAATGCTGCTGTTATCCAGCATGGAATTTTTGTTAAAGTTCCTATTCAAGCAGTATATTGTGACACATAATGCACATGCTACTTACCTTCTATAACGATAGATCTGTAAGAAACATTAGTTATAGATTCCTTACCTTAGAATTACCCCCAGGCGTCGGACTGGATCCGGAAAGTTTTTTCGTCAGCAGTACCTCTGCGCATCTGAAGGTGGCAGAGTCAGAAGTCAGCTCCGCGTCCGTGGTCGGCATGGTGGCCGACAGGATGACGTCGCTACTTAGACACCGCCCTCGCACGCTGACGTCAGTTCTGTAAACGACTTTCCGCGCCAGAAAGCAGAGCCATGCAAGACACTGACCATTGAGGCACAAAACTAGGGCCCTGAAAGGATGTCCTTAACCCTAGAAATCAGTTCTCAGAACTGGGAGGATGGGTGGGGCGGTAAGGAATCTATAACTAACTAATGTTTCTTACAGATATATTGTTATCAAAGGTAAGTAATTTGTGCATCTGAAAGAAACACGTTAGTTATAGATTCCTTATCTTAGAATAGATACCCCAGCAATACCAACCCCAGTGGTGGGTCTGCGAACCAAGATCACACCAGAAAATCCTGGATAACAGAACGGCCAAAGAAGCCGTCTCTCCGGACTTGGCCGTCCAGGCAGTAGTGTTTGGTGAACGTGTGCAGCGATACCCACGTGGCTGCCTGACAGATGTCATTCAGAGGCACTCCCCTTCCCAAGGCAGTAGTGGCTGCCGTCGCCGTGGTTGAGTGAGCGCGTAGCCCGACTGGAGGCTCCTTTTTAGCTAGAGAGTAACAAGCCTTAATACACAACACGATCCATCGACAAATGGTGCGTTTGTGTATGGCCCGAACCTTCTTTGCACCCACGTAACCAGCAAAAAGTTGATCATCCACCCGGAACTGCTTTGTGCAATCAAGATAGAAGGATAGTGCACGTTGTGGGTCCAGGCGGTTAAGCCTCTTTTTCCTTTGAAGGATATGGAGGGGGAAAGAAGGTGGGTAAAGTAATAATCTGCCCGATGTGGAAGGCAGTGACCACCTTAGGAAGAAAGGATGGAGAGGTCCTGAGAACCACCTTGTCCAGATGAACAGACAAGAAAGGAGGTTTTGAAGAAAGAGCCCTGGAGCTCACTCACCCTTCTAGCAGAAGTGATGGCTACCAGGAAAGCAGTCTTAAGAGTCAAGAGACATATAGGACAGTTATGAAGCGGCTCAAAGGGAGCGCACATTAAATAAGTTAGCACAAGATTCAAGTCCCACTGAGGCATAATGAAAGGGATTGGAGGAAAAAGATGTGTTAAGCCTTTTAAGAAACTGTTAACTACCGGGGACTTGAAAAGAGAAGGCTGATCTGGCAGCCTGAGGAAGGCAGAGATGGCTGAAAGGTAGCCCTTGATAGTGCCCAGAGCAGAGCCCTGCTGGGCTAAAGAGAGAAGGAGCAAGAGTACTTCAGAAAGAGGGGCAGAAAGGGGATCCACAGCCTTTGCTGTGCACCATGCCACAAATGTGTTCCACCTGCAGGCGTATACTGTCTTTGTGGAGGGGCGCCTGGCTGCCAAGATTACGTCACAGACTTCGGGAGGCAGGTCGAAAGACGTCAACTGCCGCCACTCAATCTACACGCAAAGAGGTGGAGGCTGGACAGGTTCGGGTGGAGGACGTTCCCCTGCTGCTGCGACAGAAGATCCTCCCGAAGAGGCAGTCTAATCGGAGGATTGATGGCCATGTTGAGCAGCTCGGAATACCAGATTCTTCATGCCCAATCCAGAGCCAAAAGAATGACTTTGGCCCGGTCGCACCGGATCTTCTTCAGCACTCTGGGCAGAAGTGGTATAGGGGCTAAGGCGTACAACAGACCGCAACTCCACTCTAGACGAAAAGCTTTGCCAAGCGAGTGCCGCCTTGGAAATTCCAATGCGTAGAATTGCTGACATTGCACGTTCTCTTCGGTGGCGAATAGATCTAACCAAAGCTCTCCCCACTGTTGAAAGAGACCTTGCACCACCTCCGAGTGAAGACGCCATTCGTGATCCATCATGCACCTGCGGTGGAGGTCGTCTGCCCTGGTATTCAGAGAACCTGCCAGGTGTTGAACCACCAAGGAAATTCCTTGATGTTTCAGCCATGTCCAGAGGCCTGATGAACAAGTTACTTACCTTCGGTAACTGTTTCTGGTAGAGACGTTGACTAGCCGCAGATTCCTTAACTTACAATATCCCCAGGTGTCAGACTGGATCCGGAATTTTTTTTGCAGCAGCACCTCTGCGCGCCGGTGGACGGCGCCACACAACCCCGCCCGGACGTCGTCCACGTAGCAGATGTCAGCGAGGTCATATAAGTCCCTCCCAGCGATGTGATGTCAGTTTTCTTTGGAGAATCTTTTCAGCGGCATAACGCGGAGCCACCAACATAAAACTGTGAAAGTACGGGAATAGTGTGCAAGGAATGAAAATCCATGAATAAAGAAGGAAGGTGGTGCAAGACACCATCGTAAAAGACAGAAGTAGACAGCCCGCATATAAGAGAAAAAGCTGCGAGAAAGAGCCCCGCAAGCTAAGCGAAGACTCTTCCTCAAATGCAACAAGGGAAGAATGTCCTAACAGACAGAAATAGACTGCCATTACAACGTGGAACTGTGTCGGCCGGCAAGAAGGGAGCACAGAGAGAACAATAGTGCACTGCAGGAAGGTACAAGACTGGCACTGCCCCTATAGTAATGGAGGTCTGAAACAGAGGTCAACAGATCCCCAAAGGACGACTGTAGAGGAGGCCAGAACCCTGAGCCAATAGAGAAGGCGAAAGGGAGGGAAGGCAGCAGGAGAAGAAAAGACAAAGAAGATGAATCTCCTGGTGAAGGTGAATCAAAAGGCACCATTTTACAGGGAGAAACCTTTAGGAGAGAGCCAGCTGTATATGGTAATCCTCAAAGGGACTCCGCAATGTGGGCACACGTGAGAGAAAAACCCATGGTAACTGAAAGAGGCCAGTGGAGAACCCCACTTGATAAGGTTATCACAGAACGGGCAGGCCGGATGGGCGTTAAGGAATCTGCGGCTAGACAACGCCTCTACCAGATACATCGTTACGGAAGATAAGTAACTCGTACATCTGATAGAGACATCTAGCCGCAGATTCCTTAGCCATACCCCAAGGGGAGGTGGGTCTGCGACAGAACAACAAAAAGCGCCAAGCACTTGAGCCGGTAACAGAATGACGGACAATGGGGGAGGCTGTGGCGGAACAGCCAGACGGCAACCTAACTAGCTCGGAAGAGCAAGAGATAACGGGATGCAGACATCCCAAAAAGTGCCAGAATGGCGCTACACTATAGCTGTACAAGCATGAGAGGTAGAAACGGCACCAGCCATATACCAGAATAAAAGAAAGAGGAGAAACAAAAAAAGGAGCCACTCTCAGCTTAATGGCGCGCCATGTGAACACTTACCAAAAGGTTGAGAAGAAAAATGAAGCGATGCAACCAGAGCCTACCAGGCTAGTTCATGGAAGGAAGGCCAGAGAGGCTACAGCCAAGAACCAAAGTTCAAGAGGTAGAACTCAACAATGCTTTTAGAAGCGCAGGCAGAAACAAAAAACACACCAAGTGCACACCCAATCCCAAAGGGGGGGACAGGGGGCGAACGGTAACAATCTGAAGCACGCTGATGTGGGCCACCACAGAAACATGCACAGAGCAAACAGTCACAGAGACCACAAGGTGGCGTAGCTAAAATAAGAATAAGACTGCCCGACCAGGAAGCGTGAAGACTAAGGTGAGAACCAACACACGAAATACAGATATGCAGGGTGTAGACCTAGGACGACTGACATCAGAAGAGCCGTCCCGCATGCCCAGCTAATATAACATAGAGTGATACCTAATGAAGGAGGCACATCCCAAGGAAGGGGCAGAAGGGGCACCAAAGTACCAAGGGGTAGAAATGGAGGGAGAATCTCAGAATTCTGAACCACACCCTCCTACTGGAAGGAAAGCAACCCTGGTCCAGAAAGAGAGAGAGAGAGAGAGAGAGAGAGAACATTCAGTACCTGAACACCAAGAAGGGAGCAGTGCAAAACTGGGGAACCACTCCAATAAGTGGAACACAAAAAGGGACCTCATTGGCAATCCGCATGTATCACTGAAAAGCGCCCTGACACATGGAGCCATTGGACCAGACCTTGCAGCCTCGAAGAGAAGTAAAGACGCAGGACGAAGAGTACCCATGGAACTTGTATATATACATAATATGAATATATATATAGCAAAGACGGGTAAACGGGCCACAACTATGCAGCATGGTTGCACAAGAACACACCTAGTGCATTAATGGCAGACAGTATCCGAATTGAAAGCGTGATAAACACCGTAAAAACCTCCCAAAGAGGAGAATGAGGGCAATAAGCAACATGACCCATGACATATAGAAGAGGCGCCAAGGCACAACATTGAGCACCGTACAACGGCAGATAAAAGCACCAGGTGACACATAGATCCCAAGAGATCTTAGGCCCAGTTGACATAAAGCAGAGCTATATAATAGCATACAAGTACCCCACACGAAGAACGCACACCACAACACGGGGAACACCTCTTAGGGTAAACCACCGTCAGAAGACCAGGTACAACAATCTGTGGAACACTGCCTCAGGAGGCGAAGTGCCAGCTCAAAACGCATAATGCATTCAAAGGATGCTAAATAAAAGGGTAACTACCCCCGACCATGCGAAAAGAAGACCTGATGCTTACTGCCAGCCTAAAACAACGCAGCTGAAGGATGCTAAACGAAAAGGTATCACCCCAGAACAAACGCCTGAAGAATAGAGGCCTAAGGTGGAGGGCGAAAGCCCGCAAGGAGGCGCTGAACAGCCGAATCGGCGTGAGCATCAAACAAAACCTCATCAAAGGGTAAATCAACAAGTTGCTCCTGGTTATTCTCCAGAAAGACACTATCCTGCAACCAAGCATGGCGCTGCAAGGCAACCGAACCAGCCATAGCCCGGCCTAAGGAATTAGCAGTATCGGCCATCCTGGAGAAGATAAAGGAGGTCAACACTAGCACCTTCAGTGGTGGCGGAGAGCAGAGACTCTGCAAATTCCCACAGGGCAGAGGTAGCCCGAGCCAGGACACACACTGTATTTAGGGACCGTAGGGAAGCACTAGTGGAGGCAAAGATGTTTCGACCCCATGACTCAAGCCATCTGGACTCCTGGGAGGCAGGAAGCATTAGCCAGGGCAAGGAAGGGAAGGCAGTTTGCAAAACAAACCCCAGCACGTCCGGATGTACAAATAGGCAAACTGGATCAGGTGGAGCAGGACGGTGGCGGTGCAAGACAGAACGAGCCACCGCATCACCGGAAGCCGGCCGAACCCAGGTACCCAATACGGCATCATAAAGAGATGCTTCAAAGGGCAGAAGCGGCTCCACATTCCCTGACCCGCGGTGAAGGACATCAAGTAGAGGGTCCACAGACAAGGGCGCTGAAGAGGGCTGCATGTTTAAAATCCGAGTAGCCAAGGAGACTACTCTCAGAAAAGCCGCTCCAGCCTCGGAAGCCCTCCGTGGAGGGGACAGCAGCTCATCTGTAGGTGAGGGCTATAAGTTAAACCTCCCAAGACACTGAGGGTGCGACCAATGCCCACCTGAGGAGAGCCCCATTGATGAATGAGGTCCTGATGGGGCTCTTGAGAGGCCGAGGAGCCTGTCGGGTCCGGGGGCTCCTGAGCAGGCAGGGATCCTGCCGGGTCCACATATTCTAAGGGGGGCACAGGCAAGGACACATCCGGTGTCGCCGGGCGTGAGGGTGACGCCAAACTCTCTTCGGACACTCCCGAAGAAGAGTCAACAACGCGGCGTCGATGCGGCGCCAAAATGAATTTAGTTGGCGCCGATCGAGCCCCATCCGGCGCCGACTCGGCTCCGTACGGCATCGAGTCGACCCCGTCCGGCGCCAAATCCATGACAAGTTCCCCTTCCGAAGAAGATGGCACCGGAGCCGGGGATGCCAGCCGCCGGCGCCCCCTCAGCCTCAACCACAACAGGCTCCGACTCCAAAGAAAGAAGCGGAGGCGGAGCCAGGGAGGCGAGTTTACAGCGCCGTAACGGCGCTGACCCCAGGTCCGGACAGGTGGCCGCCTGCCCAGAAGGCCGAGGTGTGCTCAAAGCAAGGCTCTGAGCACCAGCAACCACCTGCGACGCCACAGGGAGCCCCACGGGACTATGCGGCGCGGCAGGGGTGCTATGGGCCGTAGAGGGGGACCCAGCCGGGCCGCACCCGGACGACACCACATCTCCGAAGTCCCTGGAGGGCAAAGGCTCATTGAGCGCCGGGGGCGAACCCACCGGCGAGTCCGTCGAGGACCCCTAGAGTAGCGGAAGCCCCGAGGACGCCCCAGGGATGGGAGAGGACCCAAGAGGGGCCTGCAGAGCCGCGGCATAGGCCTCAATTTGGGTCTGAGTCGCCCCCGCACCCAGATAGGGCGGATAGAAGGGGGGGGGGGGGGGGGGGACCGTCGGGGGCGCACATCCGGAATGTTCCGGGAACCAGTGCCCCCGACAACAGATGAAAGTGAGGTTGAGGATTTCGGCGACATGCGTCACAACTTACAAATAAGTGGCGAACGACGGCCCCGGGCCGGGAGGCGAGACTACTCCGACCGGGACAGCCGTGCTGAAAGAAGCTTCATCCGGCGCTCCCGCTGGGACTTCGGCGAGAGGTGTTGGCAGGCGTCGCAGTCCGTGGGGTCGTGGTGCTCACCCAGATACCACATACAAATAAGTTGTGGGTCCGTCGCAGACATTTGCCACGAACAGGGAGAACAAGTTTTAAAACCCAAAGGCATTGCACAATGTTCCAGACGTGAAGCATCGAAAAAGGGCCTGAAAACAGGCCAGAGGAACTGCTTACTCATGATCCGCGTTGGTCGCGGAAAAGAAGAAGGAATCTGACGTCAGCGTGCCGGGAGGGACTTATATGACCTCGCTGACGCTACCTATGTCCCCCGAGGCGCAGAGGTGCTGCTGCAAAAAAAAATCCGGATCCAGTTTGACGCCTGGGGATGTTCGAAGTTAAGAAATCTGCGGCTAGATGTCCATCAGATATAGGGTCCACGACCCCACCCCGCCCTGTTTGTTGCAATACCACATGGCGGTGGTGTTGTCCATAAACACCTGCACTACTCTTCCCCGGACAGAGGCAAGGAATGCCTTCAGTGCAAGACGAATCGCCCGGAGCTCCAGAAAGTTGATGTGAAGCCCGAACTCCGCCGGAGACCATATGCCTCTGATCTCCGCCTCTCCCATGTGGCCGCTCCATCCCAGAAGGGAGGCATCCGTCACCACAGTGTGGTCTGTTTGGGGAAGGGAGAGGGATCTGCCACTGACCCAATCCTGGGTCGTAAGCCACCACTGCAGTTGTTGACCAGTGTCCTCCGAAATCTGGACGCAATAGGACAGATTCCCCTGAAGCTGTGCCCACTGGAACTTCAGGTCCCACTGCAGAGCCTGCATAGGATACCTGGCATGATCGATCAGCAGGATGCAGGAGGCCATGAGGCCCAGCAGCCTCAGGGTCTTTCTGACCGAAACCCGGGACAGAGGCTGAAAGATCGGAATCATAGCCCGAATATCTCTGACTCGCTGTTCGGGAGGATAGACCCGAAACCGCGTCGAGTCCAGAACCGCTCTGATGAAGAGGAGCTTCTGAGAGGGAATCAGGTGCGACGTCGGCACATTAATGGAGAGCCCCAGCAAATGCAGGAGGTCAGTCGTAGTCTGGAGGTGGGAGACAACTGCCTATGGGTGAGCCCGCCTTCAACAGCCAGTCGTCTAGATAGGGGAAGACTGAGACCCCATATCTGCGCAGATGAGTTGCGACCACCGCCATCACTTTCGTCAACACCCGAGTGGCGCTGGTAAGGCCAAAGGGGAGCACGGTGAACTGAAAGTGCTCGTGGCCTACCATGAACCGCAGGAGGCCCGGCAGGACGGGGATGTGAAAATAAGCGTCCTGCAAGTCCAACACTGCCATCCAGTCTTGCGGGTCGAGGGCAGACAAGACCTGAACAAGCGTCAACATCTTGAACTCCTCCTTCCGGAGGAAGCAATGGACGTCCCTGAGGTCCAAGATAGGACGCAGGCCCTTGTCCTTCTTGGGAGCCAGAAAGTAGTGGGAGTAATAACCACAACCAAGAGAGCCGTAACTTCCTGCTTGAGAAGGGCCAGATGATCCTCAGACATGCGGTGGTATCGCGGTGGCATCGCGGTGGCATGGCTGGAGGGGTAGTCTCGAAGGGGAGAGAGTAGCCCCTTCGGACTAATTACAAAACCCACCTGTCCGAAGTGAAGGTGCGCCAGTGGGGGAGGTGATGGCGAATCCTGCCACCCACTGTCGCTTGATGGGCCTGAAAGGTCGGACTAGGAGGGTTTGGAGGTTGCTGGAGGGGGGGGAGGTATTGGTGGACTGGCCCGCCCGCTGGCCCCCGGAATCTCACCGGTTGTTTGCACGTCGCCAGCCGCGCAAAGGTTGGGTAACTTGCTGCGGCCTGTGGACTTGGGTGGGACATAGCAGGGCACCCCTTCTGTAGCCACGAAAGGGGCGAAAAGCAGACTGCGCTGGACGGGAGGAGAGGCCCAAGGACTTGGCCGTAGCCCGCGAGTCCTTGAAGCGCTCTAGGGCGTTGTCTGCTTTGTCGCCAAAACGGCGACGGCCATCAAAGGGCATGTCCATCAAGGTGTTCTGGAGATCCCCTTAAAAGCTAGTGGACCTCATCCAGGCGTAGCGGCGAAGCGCTACCGACGTTGAAATGGTCCTGCCCAGAGAGTCTGCGGTGTCCAGCCCACAACGGATCGTAAACTTTGCTGCATCTCACCTGGTGGTGACAGCCTGGGAGAGCACTGCCGGGGCCTCCTCCAGACACTGAAGCAGCACTTGCGCCACCGTATCCCACACTGAGTGCAAATAACGTTCCAAGAGACATGCGGTGTTTACGAACCGCAGTCCTAAGCTGTCGGAAAAGAACATTTTCTTGCCAAGATGGTCCAGCTTCCTGGGTTCCCTTTCCGGTGGGGCGGTAGGGAAGGCACTTTTGGAGGTGATGGCTTAGACCACCAAGTTCTCCAGGCTGGGGTGTTGAGAGAGGAAAGTGGGGTCGCTCGGAGCCGGGCAGTGGCGTCGGGCGATCATCCTGTCCCGTGTTGGGTCTGGACCACGTGCCCAAAAGGACTTTGGTGAGGGCCTCATTAACGGCAGCAGGGGCTCCTTAGAGCTCGACGCCGGTTAAAGCACCTCAGTCAGGAGGTTAGTCTTGACCGCCACCGAAGGAAGCTTGAGGTTGAGAGCCTCGGCCGCCCTACGCAACACCACAGTGTAGGACGCTCCCTCCTCCGTAGCCACGATAGGAGGAGCCAAAATGCCAAAGTCGGGAATAAGTGTCAAGACCACTGGCATCCCCCAGTTCTGCTCAGTATCTAGCTGGTCAGTTAAAGGGTCACCTGACCACTCCCAGTCCTCATCATCATCCTCTGAGTGCCACTGTTGTTGGAAAGGGACCCCAGGAGTGAACAGGGGCATAAACCCCCACCACCCCCCCGGATGCTGGATCCGGCATCGGACGACAACGGTCCGGCTCCGTGTCCACGTTGTGAAGGAGGCCGGGGTCGCCGCCGGCTGGGGAGCCAACCGGCGCCGAAAGCGGTAGTGGTGCCGTAGGAAGCGGCGCCAGTGGAGGGGTAACGAGGTCAACCGGCACCGATCTGGATCGAGGCTTGGATCCAAGGGGGGCCTGCGGCGCCGGGCCAGAGCCACCGGCAGTTAAGACCTAGGCCCCCCAACCGAGTCCGCGGGGCCCGAACGCACGCCAGCGGGGTCGGTCCACCAAAAGATGGCATGCATCACCTGGTAGAACATACGAAGCTGGGCGGGGGTCGCTCCGGGTCCTGGAAAGGGAGGGTAGTTTGGAGTCCACCCTTCGGGCTCTGTGCGCTGAGCTGCGGGAGTGGCACCACCCGCGTGCCTCGTCGGATCGGCCGACCGACGAGAAGTCAAAGAGCACCGACGCTTCTTCGACTTCTTCTTATGCTTAGACTTACCCGACCCCAGGTACGAAGACTTCGATGATTTTGAACCGGACTGGTGGTGGATCCGCGACTGGTCCCACGACCTCCCTCTCGACCGGTACCTCGAACGGCGCGGAGCCGACTGTTGGCGCTCAAGCAGCTTTTTGGACCGTTCCCGCAAAGCCTTCGGCACCATCGACCGACAGTCGGAGCACGACTTGGGGTCGTGGTCGCGCTCCAGGCAAAAGAGGGACACGCAGTGCGGATTAGTCACCGACATCAGTCGGTTACAGGAACTGCATGCCTTTAAACCGTGCATCCCTTGTGCACCTGTTCGGAGTCGGAGACACGAAACAAGAAGTCGACAAAAGTCGAGAAAAATGAAATAAAAAATTGACTGAGGTACCGCTCTTCCCGGATCTGCGCTGGCTGGCACGGAAAAAGAAAGAACTGACGGCAGCGCGCGAGGGCGGCATCTAAGGAGCTGCCGCAACGTCATCCCGGCGCCCACGACGCCCAACGCGGAGCCGACCGTCACCACCTTCCGACGCGCAGAGGTACTGCTGACAAAGAAACTTTCCGGATCCAGTCTGTTTCTTTCAGATACTTTATTCAAAACCACTCTTAACATTTAAGGTTTTTCTTCAAAATTGGGTTAATGTAAAACATACCAACAAATTGTCACACATATAGAAGTACAAAACATGTGGCGGTACAGCTCCTAAACAAAGAATCCCAGAAAATGGTAAAAACATACCTCTTCTTGTAGTGTTCACAGACAGGGCAAAAGAAAAGTAAGTGAACTATAGAAATAATGGCAATCACAGGAGCAGTCAAAGGCTGACTTGTGAGAGATTGGCTGGTATGCAGAGACAGAAAGTATCTCATTCCTAAGTGTGTTGTTAAATTTCTATTACATATGTTTTTCACCCACAACACACAGACAATGTTAGTGACCAGGGCAGTATTTGTTAGGAAGATATATACGCATGTTCTATTTAAACTGCCCTACATCCTCCCGTTCAAGGTTTTTACCGAAGAACAGATCTTTCAAAGGTAACCAGTGTCATTTAAGTGTGCAAACTAACCTGCAAGGCATTCAGGATGGGGAAAAAATATGCACACTACCAACGTCACAGCACATAAAAGGTATCTGAAATGGATCACACCTTAAGCAAGAGACTAAGAAAAAGTCAACATACCAACTCCTTCATTCAACTAGTACTTCGAAGAACTGATAGTGCTGAGACCCCAAAGTAAACCTTAGGTAGCGGCTGCAAGTGGGTAGGATTAGCAGATGAAATTAAACATGCAGGAGATCAAGGGACATTAGCCCACCTCCCACGCTGCAGTCCAGTAGACCCTGGTTTAAGGACAGGATTTTGAAATTGGCATGCTAAAAAGATTCCGAGGGTCAAAATTAGACCCCACGCCTCTGTGGGGACCAAGAAGTGCAGGGTGTCAAAATCTGTGCTCCTTTGTTCAGCGGGGAAGAACTTCTGCCTCCAAATTTGCCAGAGATTAACTCCTGGTGGGAGGAGGGCAGACTGGCGGAGATGACAGAATGGGTAGGTCGTATCCCTTTCTGACATTAGCTGAATGACAAAGTGATCTGTTCTGACTGTTTAGTAATTGGTGAAGAAATGAGAGGCCTTCCTCCTAACAGAAGTTGATGTTGTATACGAGGTGAGTGAAAGAGGTTTTTTTTTTTAAAATTTTTTATTCGAAACCGTTAGCACACAATAGAATACAAACAAGGGCCTACAACCACCAGGGCCGGCCGCTATAGAGCCCGAGGGCCCGCAATGTAGCGCCACACACTCAGTTGAACCATAAGCAAGGCGCCCGGCAGTTTGTAAGCACATATAACAGGCCGTGGCCATAGGCCGAGAGCAATTGAAAACAACAGTTTCATTTTGTATTATATGTAAAACACACTCAAGGCAATGAGAGTCTAAGGTAACAGCGTGCTCTTCCCGGGACGGGGAACAAAATATAATGTCCAAAACAGTACCTGTCCGGAAGCTGTAAAGGGGGGCCATGGGATAACAAAGCATGGAGCACTCCCGCGGAACGCGCGGCTAGGGGGTCAGAGCAATATCGACCTCTAATGGCAGAGGCGGGGTGCAGATACGTCCCCGATATAGATTCCACGGACCCCATACCCTAGTCCATTTCCCTGGCTTACCTCTCGCCACATACGCCGTCTTTTCCCTAAACATACACCAGTCCATATTCTCCTTCCATACATCAATCGTGGGCGGCCTCTGGGAGCCCCATAGCTGTGCAATGTTACGCTTAGCCACCATGTACCCCAAGGTCACCCACTGCGTCTGTGCCGCATTGCAATCATTCGGTTCCCAGACATTCAACAAACACCTAGCCTCTGGCAACAGGGCCACGTGCGTGACCCCCTCCATTACGGCGTGGATACCGTTCCAGAATCGCACAACCTCCGAACATTCCCACAATATATGAAGGAACGTGCCCGGCAGGCCACATCCACGCTTACACAATCCATCCAGCGAATAACCCATACGCAGCAAACCGGGCCCTGTGACAAACTCTATGGAGGATCTTCAGCTGTACAAACCGTAGGCGGGCCGGGATCGCCACCTCTTTTGGGGAGGCCACCGCCGATACCCAGTCCTCATCGTCCAATCCCAGGCCATCGCCCGTCCACGCCTCCCTCAAACGGAGCAGCAAGTCCGCACGATCGTTAATGAGGATATAAATCAGGGAGATAGTGCTGTCGGGCACATAGCCATCCAACACTCTGTCCTCCAGTGGGGAATACTCGGGGATAGCAGTGGCATCCGGAAAGACCGAACAAAGCGCATGGTAGACTTGAGCGTACTGGAAGTACTCTCTATCGTTTAATTTATATTCAATTTTGAGCATTTCGAACGTTTTGAAAGCACCCTTCGTCCACAGATCACCCACCTTACATATACCGATCATATCCCATTTCTCAAAGCCTTTCGATCTCCACAAACAGCCCAACCGCCCAGAAGCATACAACGGCGTCGCCCGAGTCAAGCGATCCCTCCACCCCATCGCAGCATTCGCCGCGTGCCACACCCGTACCGCCACACGCATGGGCCCCGTCAACCGCGTGTCCTGGGTCACCGAGTACAGAGCCCTATTATAGTCCCCACCCGGAAGCAGGTGTTTATCCATCTCGAAGGCCTGGTTTAAGGCAGGACCATATATCCCGTGGTTTACCGCCGCCAACTGAGACGCCCAATAGTATCGTTTAATATCGGGGAGGGCGACCCCCCCATCATACCAAGGGAGCGTCAACTTGGCGAGAGCAATCCGCGGCCGCCTGTCCCAAAACAGTTGGAGCTGAAGACCCTCCACCTCCCGTAAATAACGGGCCGGCACGACATCAAGAGTATTTTGCAAGGCATACAAGAAACGAGGCAGCTACCTCATTTTAAACAACGCCGCCCGTCCGAGCGGCGAGAGCGGAAGTCGTCGCCATCTCGCCACGTCGGCCTTGAATCGTTGGAGGGGAGGTAGAAGGTTTCGCTCATAGCGAACCGCGGGGTCCAGGGAGATAAAGATTCCCAAATATTTGAACCCCGGGGTAACAATCTGAACCGGGCAACCCCGCGGCAGAAGGGGGGCATCCCCCGAGAGGACGTAGACGCACGACTTGGCCCAGTTGATGAGCAGGCCGGAGTTGCGGCCAAAAGAATTCAGCACATCCACCACTACAATTAGCGACTGCCGGGGAGACGTAAGATACAGAAGGATATCATCTGCGTACAGGGAGACACGGTCTTCAAATTCCGGCGTCCATCTAATGCCTCGCAACGACGGCTCCCAACGCAACCAGGCGGCGAGAGGCTCCAAAGAAAGTGCAAAGAGAAGGGGTGATAGCGGACACCCCTGCCGCGTACCTCTCCCCAGTGCGAAGGGAGCCGACACCCTACCATTCACCACCACCTGAGCCAGTGGGTCAGCGTAGAGTAATTTTACCCAACCAATAAACTCCGGGCCGAACCCAAATTTCGCCAACACGGCCCAAATATACAGCCACTCCAAAGTGTCGAATGCCATAGTAGCATCCAAAGACGCCAAGATGGCCGGCTCACGTATGAATTCCGCTCTAGCAAGCACGCCGTGCAACCGCCTCAGATTTAGAGCGGTATTCCGATGGGGTATAAAACCGGATTGATCCTGATGAATCAAGTCGCCCACGACCCGAACCAATCGGTTGGCCAACACTTTAGCCAGAATCTTGGGTTCCGCATTCAACAGCGAGATGGGCCTATAGGAGGCGCAGCGATCTCGCGGCTTCCCCTCTTTGTGTATCACAACTATGCTGGCGAGGCGTTGATCAGGGGGGAGGAAGCCCGCCGCACGCGCCGCCAGAAACATGTCTCGAAGATACGGTGCTATCTTATCGGGACGCAACTTGTAGAGTTCGATGGGAAGACCATTAGGACCCACCGCTTTGCCCGAAGCAATCGAACGAATGGCCAAAGCGATCTCATCCGACGACAACTTCGCCTCCATCAACACCGCGTCCGCCTCCGCTAAGGTTGGCAATGCAATGTCTCTAAGCAGGCTGTGGGAATCCTCCTCCGATCGCACCGAGACCGAAGAGTATACCCCGCGGAAATGAGCCGCGAAGCAGTCAACGATCTCAACCGGATCAGTCACACGCACTCCATCACTCCTCTCCACAACGGGCACCACCCTGCTAGCTCTCTCCTTCCTATCCAGCCACGCAATCAGTTTTCCGGCCTTATCCCCCACATCATACAACCGCCCTTGCTGCTCTCTACTCATCTCTTTGGCAGCTTCCGTGACTAACGCTCTGTAATCTGACAGTTTGAGGCTAAGAACATGCAATTTCTCCTCAGTAACCCCACTCTCCAGGTCCTCCTCCATCACCGCAATTTCCGCTTCCAGGCGGACCACCTCCGCTCTCTCGCACTTCTTGGTATGGGAGATAAGGGACAAGGCCTGCCCCCTGACCACCACTTTATAGGCCTCCCATAGGGAGATGGCCGACGACACCGACCCCACGTTCTCAGTAAAGTAGTGATCAGTGGACTTGACCAACTCCGCGCGGATCTTAGGGTTACGAAGATACCAGGAGTTAATGGGTGCCACTCTCCCCTCTGCCCCAGAGACAACCCTGAGCTGCAACCATACAGGGGAATGGTCAGAAATACCTCGGGCTAAGTGACGCACCTCCCCAATCATTCCAGCTTGGGTCGCCGGCATAAGCATATAGTCAAGTCTCGAGAGACTCCCATGGGCCCCCGAGTGGAAGGTGTATTGCGCCTGTCCCGG
Organism: Triturus cristatus; assembly: GCF_964204655.1. Taxonomy (NCBI): domain Eukaryota; kingdom Metazoa; phylum Chordata; class Amphibia; order Caudata; family Salamandridae; genus Triturus; species Triturus cristatus. The sequence goes on along the minus strand of NC_140581.1, from coordinate 1,156,840,342 downwards.
ATGCATCAATCTCCAGCAATCTACAAGTCCCAAAGTGTCCAAAAAGCCACCCAACCAGGCCTGAGCCCTTGGGAGAATCCTGGGAGGGTGGCGGTCCTCCAACCCGGAGACAACGGCATTACAATCTCCACCCAGCACCAAAACCCCCCCAGGGAGTCCCAGGACCAAACGCCCCAAATCAGCAAATGTAGCCGTTTGCAACCCCGGGGGTACATACACAGCCACGAGCGACACAGTCCTGCCCTCCCATCTCCCCACCAGCGCCACATATCGCCCCCTATCATCGTGGAGCACCTCGTCCACTTCCAGCGGGAGAGAGGCCCTGATAAGAATGCCCACTCCCCTAGAGCCAGAAGTGAAACCAGAGTGAGCGGCAAGGCGATAGCCCCGCCTATTTAGGGCCTGGAAAGAGTTCCCAATCAAATGTGTCTCCTGCAGGAAAACAATGTCGGGCGAGGTTCGTTTCAAGAACTGCAACACCACCCCGCGCTTGATCCTGTCCCCCAGACCGTTCACATTCCACGAAAGGATTCTCAATCCCTTACCCCCCATCCCACTCCCGCACATGATACACACATCCCGGAGAACGCAACCCGGAAAATTCAACAGAAAACTTCACATTGCCTTGCAAAACAAAAAAACAACCATCCCCAACAACCCCCCTCCCCCACAATCCCAGAACAACAACTCCCCCCTCCCTGCACCCCTGCTTGAGCCCAAACAGCCCCCCCCAACTTGCAGTGTGCCTGTCGCCCTAACCTATACCACAAAAAGAACCCCAGAAGGAGGTAAGGACTCCAATAAGCTCCCCACAACCCCCAGGCACTTGAAGGGCATGATGTACCAGATTAAAGTACAACTGCGCCAAGGTACCAATCCTCGCCAGTCTAGTCAATCGCCATGAACCAAGTTCTAGTCCCGTTCCACCACATCCCGTTCGTTTTCCGCCGTCCGACTGTCTCGGTCCTGTCCCCGCGGCAGGGCATCCAACCAGTCTCCAACTGCCTCCGGCCGGTCAAAAAAGTGGGAACGACCCTGGAACTCAACCCGCAGCCTCGCCGGGAACAACATCGCGTACTTCAACTCCATGTCCCTCAAGCGCCGTTTCACACCCAAAAATCCCAGCCGCTGTTTCTGGACCGCTTGCGTGAAATCCGGAAAAAAGCTGACAGAGTTTTCAAACTTCAGCGGCCCCGCCACCCTCGACGCCTGAAGGATAGCTTCTCTATCCCGAAAGTTGAAAAGTCGGGCAATTATAGGCCTTGGGGGAGCACCCACTTTGGGCGCACCACCCGGAATCCTGTGGGCCCTCTCCACCGCAAAGAACTTGCTTAATCCCTTAGGCGCAAGATGATTGATCACCAGATCCTCCACAAATAGATCCGCGGCAGAGTCCTCCGATCTTTCCGGCACTCCGATGATGCGAACGTTATTCCGCCTAGCTCTGCTTTCAGAGTCCTCAAGTCGACGATCCGTCTGGTCACTGGCCAGCCGCAGCCGGTGGACCTCCGTCTGCAGGGCTGCAACATCCACAGTTAGGCTCGACGCCGCTTGAGACAAAGAGTCGACCCGATCGTTGGTTTTGGACAGGTCTGCCCTGACCAAATTCACATCAATAAGGACCGCGTCCAATTTATGCGCCAGGGTATCAAACCGCTGACCCACCGCAGCCTTCATCTCCTCAATGGCGCCCATAACGTCCTGCAGGGTCAATTCTGACGATGGGCCCAAAACCTCTTTAGCCCTCTCAGGCGATTTGTGCAAGCCACTGGGGGATCCCCTCAATTGCGCATACCGATCCATATTGTTGGCCTGTGCATAGGCACCCCTCCGAGTTGACTTGGGTTTCGACCGTCTAGTTTAGTCGCCATCGTCCGGAGGCCACCAAGGTTGGCACTCGTCGAAGCCGGGGACAGGGACCAGTTGACCAAATCAATCAAACACCGCAGTCGCGGGCAGGAAGTCCGTGTGTAGCCCGAGAGTCAGGCCAGACACCTCGCCGTCCGCTCTCCTCTGAGACACCGAGGTCCCTCAGCCGATCTCAAAAAATCCCCTCGAAAACGAAAGTGAAAGTGCGGGGTACGCGGCGAGTCAGGCTCAGCATGCCGCTGTTGTTCACTTCGTACCCGGGCACTCCACCAACTCGAGATCGGGACCTAGGCAACAGCAGGCCGCAATATTCGGAGGGCGACCATTCGGGTTCCCAGCGTCCGATCTGAATTTGGAAAACGGGTGGCACCTCAGCGCGGATACATCAGCAAGAGCCCATCAAGTTTACCAGGATTTAGTCAGGATAGACGTGGGAGGTTGCGGAGGCCCTCGAGAGCCGTAAGCCTACGCGGCCATCTTGGTCGCGCGCTAGGCTCCTCCCCCGAGTGAAAGAGATTTTGGAGAGCAAGCTGAAGATGGCAGGGGCTGGGATAGCTACTGTTGCTTGCATCCCTAAAATGTATATTAAACGCAGATAGGTAGCTGCGACAATAGCAGATGTCACACAGCACTCAACTAGTGAGGGTAGAAAGTCTACAGAAAGAATACTTGTTCAAAGACTGATGCTGCCACACCCCTGCTCCCTTTAAAGGCAATGATAGCGTTACTCCAAAAGAATAACCACAATATCCTAAAACAATACACTGGAGCATTCCAACAATCTATTTTAAAAACACAGTTTGAGGACAAATAACCAGAAACGTCTGTCCACAAGTACAAGTGATTGTGATATATTTTCCACATCTTGAAAACATTTTATTTTGCAAAGGATAGGCCAGGGATTATCAGGTCTCTGTACGCTGGAGTCACCCATGACTGAATAGCTATAACAGTTCATTGTCAGCTTGAAAATACTGATGACAGATGAGGCCAAATCTAACAGTCAATAAGGCCATAGAAAAACCTTGAAAAACGTCCCATTGGGGAAGAAACACGTGCCGGCTGATGATCATGTACTTGGCTGTAAGCATGTAAGCACAATTAAGATGACGAAAATATATCACATGACCATGGAATTATGGACTGAATTTTGTCATTTGTACTCAAACAGTGTTATTTAAACACATTGTTCGAGTGCTCCAGTATATTGTTTTAGTATACCTATGATTTATTCTTGCCCTGAAGGACAAGTTACTTACCTTTGACAATGCCTTATCTGGTAGAGACATAATCTAGCCGCACACTCCTTCCATGACAATTTTCCAGGCGTCAGACTGGATCCAGAAGGTTTGTATCTGAGCAATACCCTTGTGCACAAGTAGGTGGCATTGGTCGGCACTGTGTGATGTCGTCATCTCTGCCATTATGATGTCTGCATCACCTATATAGTCCCCACCCTGACAGGCTGACATCAGTTAGTTTCATGACTTTCCACACCAGAACACAGAGCCATGAAATCCACGGACATTGATGAGTTTTGAACAACTAAGGCCCTGAAAGGGAACAGTCCTGACCCTAAAAACCTACCCGCAGAACGGGTGGATCGGTATGGAATCTGCAGCTAGATTATGTCTCTAACAGATAAGGATTTACCGAAGGTAAGTAACTGGTCTTCTGATTCCTTACTTAAGAATAGATACCCAAGCAATACCATTCCCGGAGGAGAGACTGCAGAACAGTTTAGACCAGAAACTCAGGCAGCCCATAGCGGCCAAAAAGGCTGTACCCGCTGACTTGACTGTCCAGGCAGTAGTGCTAGGTGAATATGCGCAGTGATGCCCATGTTGCTGCCCGACATGTCAAGGACTGGAACTTTAAGTTGGAATGCTGTGGTCGCCGCTTAGGCTCTGGTAGAATGAGCCCTTAAGCCTCAAGGTGGCTGTTTTTTAGCTAGAGCGTAATAGATTTGAATGCAAGGGATGGCCCAAGAAGAGATCATCCTTTTCTGCACCGCACGACCCTTCTTCACTCCCACATAGCCCACATAGAACTGGTTGTCCACGCGGAACTTTTTTATGCAGTCAAGGTAGAACGACAAGGCTCTTTTTGGGCCCAGATGGTGGAGTCGCTCCTTTTCTTTGGAGGGCTGTGGAGGAGGGCAGAAAGTGGGCAAAGTGACGGATTGCCACACGTGGAATGGTGTTACCACTTCGGTAAGAAAGAGGCCTTGGTGCAAAGCACCATCTTATCAGGGAAGATGGTCAGGTAAGGAGGCTAAGAGGACAAAGCCTGAAATTCGCTCACCCTTTTGGCAGAAGTTATGGCCACTAAAAAGGCTGTTTTGATGGAAAGGAGCCAGAGGGGGCAGTTGTGCAGAGGTTTGAACAGAGCACACATTAGGAAGGTGAGAACCAAATTCAGGTCTCACTGAGCTATGATGAAAGGGGCAGGTGGAAATATATGTACACACCCCTTAAGAAATCTATTTACAATAGAGGCTTTAAATAAAGAGGGTTGGTCAGGAAGCCTCAAGAAGACAGATCAGGACAAAAGGTAACCTTTGAGGGGCCCAGAGCAGAGTCCTGCTGGGCAAAGGTCAAAATAAAGAGAAGGACACTAGAGAGTGAAGCAGAAAGAGGATCAATAGATCTTTCTGAACAGTATTTTACAAATTTGTGACACCGCAGGCATACACTGTCTTGCTGTCAATTGCTACCACTCGATTTCCACGCAAGAAGGTTGAGTTGACAGATTTGGGTGGAGGACCTTCCCCCATCTGCTCCAACAGAAGATCCTCCCAAAGGGGCAGCCTGATCGGAAGATTGATGCTCAGATAGAGAAGGTCTGGATACCAGACTCTCTGTGCCTAGTCTGGAGCCACAAGAATAGCTTGGGCCCGGTCACTCCTGATCTTCTTGAGCACTCTGGACAGGAGTGGTATTGGTGAAAAGGCATACAGGAGGCCTGAGCGCCCCTCGAGATGAAAAGCATCTTCGAATGAGTGCCGACTTTGAAACTCGAGTGCATAAAACTGCTGACATTGCACTTTTTGGCGGAGACTAAGGTTACAGTTTATTACATGTAACTCCAGTTCTTTCGTAGGGGTATTTCCATGATTGTCATTAGCGTTGAATATTTCTGCCTGCCTGCGGGGGACCCTGGAGCACTTTTCCAATATGTCTCCTCAAGTGCAGACGGTCGCCTTTTGTCAGGAAGGCCTTGAATACTCACTTAAAGTCAATATACAGCCTATCGAACAAGTTACTAACCTTTGGTAACACATTAGCTAGACTATCTGGCTACAGATGACTTACCTTTGAAGTTCCCAGGCGTAAGACTGGATCAGGAAACTTTTGCTCGAGCAATACCCCTTGCGTGCACCGTCAGGTGACTCTATTAAGCTCAGTGTGAAGTCATAGGCATCGTTAGCGCCGGTTATGACGTTGCGGTCACCTATATAGGTGCCACCCAGGTGCGCGGACGTCAGTACTTAGTTTTTTCCACGCCAGAAGCGCAGAACCATGAAGTAACTGACGTAAACATGTGCAACTAGTGCCCTGAAAAAGGGAGTAACCCTAGCACTAACAAAATCAGTTCGCAAAGTGGGGAGCCATGGGTGGGCCTGTAAGGAATCTGCAGAAAGAGGGTCAATAGACCTTTCTGTACAGTATAATACAAACTTCTGCCAAAGGTAGGCGTATACCGCCTTAGTGGAGGACCGCTTGGCCGCCAAAATAACATTGCATACTTCAGGGAGAAGGTCAAAAGCCATCAACTGCTGCTGATCAATCTCCACACATGGAGGCAGAGTTGACGGGTTTGGGTGGAGGACCCTCCCCTGCTGCTGTGACAGAAGATCGTCCTGAGGGGGCAGTCGGATCGGAGGATCAATACTCTTTTTCAGAAGTTCTGGATATCAGACTGCCCTCGTCCAGTCCGGAGCAACAGAATGACTTGGGCCCTGTTGTTCCTGATCCTCTTCAGAACCCTGGGCAGGAGTGGTATGGGCGGAAAGGCGTACAGCAGGCCTGCGCGACAGTCGGCTTGGAAACTCCAGCGCACAGTATTGCTGACACTGTGCGTTCTCTTCAGAGGCGAACAGATCTCACCAAGGATCTCCTCAGTGCTTAAAGAGACCTTGCGCCATCCCAGACTGGAGACGTCATTTGTGAACCACTATGCATCGACAGCTGAGTTTGTCCGCCCCGGTGTTCAGAGAACCTGTCAGGTGTTGAACCACCAGGGTTTTGCCCTGCTGTTCCAGCCATGTCCAAAGACGCAGAGCCTCTCGACAAAGGGTCCACAACCCCACCCTACCCCACTTGTTGCAGTACCACATGGCGGTGGTGTTGTCCGTGAACACCTACACTAACTTCCCCTTGACAAATGTCCCCTGATCTCCACCTTTCCCAGATGGCCGCCCGATCCCAGAGGTGACACATCTGTCACAACTGTGAGATCTGGTTAGAGAAGAGAGAGGAAATCTGCCGTTGACCCCATCACTGCAGATCTCTCGTTGCTCCTTCTGAGATTTGGACCACGTCGGTGAGATTTCCCCAATGCTGTGCCCACTGGAACTTCAAGTCCAACTGCAGAGCCCGCATATGCCACTTGGCAAGCTTTACCAATAGGATGCAGGAGACCATGAGGCCTAACAGCCTTCGAGTTAGTCTCACCAAAATCCAGGATCGAGGCTGAAACATCGGAATCATAACCTGAATACTCTGAACTTGCTGCTCAGGATGATCGACCCAAAACTGCACTGTGTCCAGCACATTCCTGATGGAAAGGAGCATCTGATAGGGAGTTAGGTGTGACTTTGGCACGATGCTAGAGAACCGCAGTGAGTGTAGAAGGTTCGCCATAGTCTGGAGGTGGGAGAAGACAGTCTAGGGAAAATTCACCTTCAACAACCAGTCGTCAAGATCGGGCAAAATTGGCACCCCTGATCTGCGCAGATAAGCTGCAACCACCACCATCACCTTGGTGAACACCCAGGGGGCGCTGGTAAGGCCAAAGGGAGAACGGTGAATTGAAGGTGCTTGTGGTCTACCGTAAACCGCAGGTAGCGCTGATGGGCAGGAAGGACGGGAATGTGAAAATAAGTGTCCTGCAAGCCCAATGCTACCATCCAGTCTCCTGGGTCCAGGGAAGACAAGACTTGAACTTGAGTGAGCATCTTGAACTGGATCCCCTGTTCGGGATGTGGAAGGGAACGGGACTTGTGAAGTAGAAATTAGGCCACCAAGCTTTCAGGTTAGGGTGGTAGGTGAGGAAATTTGGGTCGCCATGTGCAGGGCAATTGGGGGGGGGGCGATTGTCATATTCACAGGAACCCCTGGGCTGGGCTTGGACCAGGTTTCCGGAAGGACATCAGTCAAGGCCTCATTGAATGGCAGGGGGGGTTTCGAGGCAAAGATACCGGGCTGCAAGATCTCTGTCAAGATGGTCGTCTTGACCTAACTGAAGGGAGTTGAGGCTCCTCAGTTGCATCGGCGACAGACAGGGGGAAGGCGAGGCACGCATCAACTTCTTGTGTCAATTTCTTGTGTTTCTTATGCCTTTTACCTGACCTACCCAACTACTTAAGAGTCGAAGGACGAGGACTTATCATGGAGCAGTGCCCAGACCTTCCTCTTGACCGGGCTCGAGAACAAGACTTCAGGGGCGAATGAAGCAGTGCTGAGCAAGCAAGCAGCTTTAGGAACCACTCCCTTGAAGCTTCTGGAGCTATTGCCGAACAGCTGGAGTATGACTGAGTCGTGGGCGCGCTCCAGGCACCAAAGACAAATTAGGCGTGGATCTGTCTCCGACATAGCACTGTGTCAGGCACTGCACGGTTTGAACCAGGAAATCTTCTTTGACATGTTGGAAAAACGTACACACCAAAAAATATTAGACAAAACATCGAAACAAGCCTGTCAAAAAGTGACAGAGGGTAGCTCTCTTCCCGGATCTGCGCTGGCTGGCGCCGAAAGAAAAGGACTGGTGTCAACGTGCCAAGGTGGCGCCTACATATGTGACACGGACATCACAACAACGGTGACGAGGTAGCCAAATGACACCACATATCGGCATGCAATGGTATTGCCTGAAGAAAATCTTCCGGATCAAGTCTGACACCTGGGAAATTCTAAGGCATGGAGGATATCATTTCACCAGAGAGGCCAGGCCCAGTGAGCATGCTGTGGCTCTGCTGTTTTTTCAAGTGCTTCAGGGAGGAGTCTGTTTTCTCTTTGAACAGCTGCTCAACATCAAATTGCATGTCCAAGTCAGCTGCTTGGACATGCCCCACAGACTGAGCTATGGCATCCGCGGAATTTAAGGTTCACTTCTGCATCTGTTTGGAAGCATCCACACCAACAGTTACCAGGTCAGAGAAAGGTTTTTCATTTGGCTAGGTAATCTGATTAAAAAATTACTTACCTTCTGTAATGCTCTTTCAGCAGATTCCTCATCTTTGGAATATTCCCTGGGCGTCAGACTGGATCCAGAGGATTCTCAGCACTACCACTTTGCGCTGACAGGAGGAGACTTCAACATCATCCCACACCAGATGGGAAGTGCGTGGACCTATAATCAGCACCACCCAAGCGCACTGACCTCATTTGCCTTCTGACACATCCTCGTACACAGGCTCGGCACCAAATAAATTGATACCAGTGTGCAGATCTCTAAGATGCACCTTATTATGCCGGGGAGCCCGGCTCATAGAATGGGGAGGCGAGAGGGTCAGTGAGGAATTTGTAGTCATATAGAGTCTCTACTAGGAAGTTAATGAAGGTAAGTAATTTTCTCTTCTGACAGACTTCTAACCGCAGATTCCTCACTTTTTGAACAGATACCGGAGCGGTACCTTCTAGGTGGATGCGTGAACTGGCTCAAATCAAAAAGACCCAATGGATCGAGCAAGCAAAATATCCTTCCCGGCAGACCTGGCTGTCTGGGCAATAGTGTCTCATGAACATATGGAGCGACAACTATGTAGCAGCCACTCTGCTCACTGATACAATAGCAACAGCAGTCTTGGCTCTGATAAAATGAGCTTGGAAACCTTTAGGAGGCAGCTTTTGGATGAGAACGTGGCAGAACTTAATCCAGAGTATGATCCAGTAGGAGTTGGTCCTTTTCTGTACAGCCTTTTTAGTCTTTGCTACAGAGATTCGGTTAAAGAGCTGATCCTACACCCGGCGTTCTTTGGTGCGATTAATTTAGAAGCTGAGAGCCCTTCTTGGATCTAGCTGAGGAAATCTCTACTCCTCAGAGGGGTGCGACAAGAGAAATGAATGCCAGAAAGGTGACGTTTTGGACGACATGACAAGGAGTCACCACCTGCGGAAGGAAGGATACTCAAGTCTGCAGAACCAGCTTCTCTAGGTAAAATGTGGTGTAAGGCGGGTTAATAGGAATGTAACCAGACCACGTACATAATGGCTCAGATGAAGGTGAGGGTCTGTGAAGGAGTCAAGGGTGACTTTGGCATGTTGATAATGAAGGATGTCAGGAGGTTTGCCATAGTCTGTGATGACTGCCTGGGGTGAGCCGTACTTCAACAGCCAACCCTCGAGGAAGGGGAAGAATGGGACCGTTGACTCTGAAAATGTGCTGCAACCACCTCCATCACTTTCACGAACACCCGAGGGGCGCTGGTAAGGCCAAAAGGGAACACAGCAAACTGAAAATGCTCATAGCCTACAGTGAACCACAGGTAACGCCACAGGGATTACAACGTGGAAATAAGCTTACTGGAGGTCTACCTCTACCATCAAGTATCAAGGGTCGAATGCAGAAACGTCTTGGGCCAAGGTGAACACCTTGAGTTTGTCTTGTCGCAAAAAGGCACTGATATGGGATGACACCCTGTCCTTTTTTGGCACCAGGAAATAGTGGGAATAATAACCGTGACTGACCTCTGGTGCCGGGATCCTCTCTACGTCTCCTTTGGCCAAACGGGCCTGAACTTCCAGCAGTAAATGAGACAGATTGTTCTCAGCCATTCTGGGGATGGTGGTAGGTGTGGCATGCTTAGAGAAGCGGTAAGGCATTACCACGCTGAAAATTTGCAGGACCCACTTGTCAGACGTTATTGGCTGCCACCCTGGCAGAAGATGGCAGATCCGGTCTCCGACAACGTGACTGTCTGCCAGAAAGGGCAAGCTAAAAAGGGGTGGGATGTGCGGCAGCTGGAGGGGCAGAAGACTGGGCTGCGTGGTGTGCCTATTGCTCTCTCCTCTGGGCACTGTGGCCACAGCAATGAGAGGGCTGAGGTGATTGTTGCACCAGTTAAACCCGCTGGCAGTACTGGAAGACCCTACTGTAGCCATGGAAGGAGACACAATTATTGAAGCAGGTGACTGGTGGAAGCAGAGAGGACCAGAGAGCACACTGTGGTCCTATTATCTTTGAATAACTCTAAAGCCAAGTCTGCTTTAACCTTGAACAATAAATTGGTATGTCCAAAAGGCTAGCCTGGACGATTCCTGAATACCCAATGGATAGCAGGCATCCAGGCGTGCCCGACAGGGCAACAATAGATCCCACAGTGAATTGTGAATTCGGGTGCATCATGAACACCATGCATGGACTGAGAAAGTCTAGCTTGAGCTTCTTCCAGTACCATGGGCAATACCAGGGCTACTGAATGCAACAAGCATTGGCATAGCCAATAGGTCTTGCTTTTGGGACCTTTTAAGTATTTAGATATGCAGCACAATATCCTTGGTGCAACAACAACTGTTGCATGGCAAAACACTTATAAGGTCCCAAAGGCGAGACCAATTGGCTATGCCAATGCTTGTTGCCGTTTTTGTGGTACTTTAATATATAGGGATGTTATTTGTCACAGTTTACAGTTTGGATTAGATCACTGATGACACTATTGTTCATAGGATCACAATGTCTCCAGTAACAACTTCTTGCTGCCAAGGTCGTGCAGAGGGGTTCCTTTTCCAGTGGTTCTGCTGTCCTGATCGAGCCGAAGGTCCTGCTGCAGTTGTCTTCTCTCTTTGTGTGTGTGGTTGTGTGTGTGGTTGTGGGTGTGGTTGGTTGTGGTTGGCTGTGTGTGTGTTTGTGGCTGTGTGTTTGTGGCTGTGTGTTTGTGGCTGTGTGTTTGTGGCTGTGTGTTTGTGGCTGTGTGTTTGTGGCTGTGTGTTTGTGGCTGTGTGTTTGTGGCTGTGTGTTTGTGGCTGTGTGTTTGTGGCTGTGTGTTTGTGGCTGTGTGTTTGTGGCTGTGTGTTTGTGGCTGTGTGTTTGTGGCTGTGTGTTTGTGGCTGTGTGTTTGTGGCTGTGTGTTTGTGGCTGTGTGTTTGTGGCTGTGTGTTTGTGGCTGTGTGTGTGTGTGGCTGTGTGTGTGTGTGTGGCTGTGTGTGTGTGTGTGGCTGTGTGTGTGTGTGGCTGTGTGTGTGTGTGGCTGTGTGTGTGTGGCTGTGTGTGTGTGGCTGTGTGTGTGTGTGGCTGTGTGTGTGTGTGGCTGTGTGTGTGTGTGGCTGTGTGTGTGGCTGTGTGTGTGTGTGGCTGTGTGTGTGTGTGGCTGTGTGTGTGTGTGGTTGTGTGTGTGGTTGTGTGTGTGGTTGTGTGTGTGGTTGTGTGTGTGGTTGTGTGTGGTTGTGTGTGTGTGGTTGTGTGTGTGTGGTTGTGTGTGTGTGGTTGTGTGTGTGGTTGTGTGTGTGGGGTTGTGTGTGGGGTTGTGTGTGTGGGGTTGTGTGTGGGGTTGTGTGTGGGGTTGTGTGCGTGTGGCTGTGTGCGTGTGGCTGTGTGTGTGTGTGTGTGTGGTTGTGTGTGTGGTTGTGTGTGTGTGCGTGGTTGTGTGTGTATGTGTTGTATTTCTGTTTGTAAGCCCTGCAAATGCGCAGTGTTACTATACCAGATTAATGGTGATCAAATTGCCGACCTCGAAAGGCGCAAAGGCTGTCTGTTTTGCCGGGATTTGAACATTTGACTTGCAGAGCAGTGCAGATATCAGCAGTGATCATTTAACTTACGGAGCCATCATTTTGGTTTGATTTCGATATATATGTTGTGTAGAAATGTTGATGTATTTGTGTATTGCATCCTGCAGATGAAATAGTTTGCGTTTCTCATGTCACCACCCACATACAATTATCCAGAAGAAAAAAAAGTGTAATGGAGCAACTTACACTTCTAAAGGAGAGTTTGTAGATTTTTCTGCGCTGTAGCCCGATTTTATTGATGATTTCGACAAAGAGTAAAAAGAGATGCTGTTTTCCTATTGGCTTGCAGAAGAAACCTCTCTTTCTTGTATTCTGTGGAGGGCTAAGCAGTATTAAAGTCTGCTGCTCGTAAATGTCCTTACAACGAACATAAAATAACTTGTATTGTTATTTTGAGTTGCTTGTTCGTTTTCTGTGTTCTGGGGCAGTGGGGCTGTTGCAAATGCAAGCATCCAGGCATGAAAGTGGCATTCGCCCAGTATGTTGTATTTGCAAGTGGATTTGAATTATTGTTGGCTTTCTGAAATTTTAGCAGAATAAAAATGGTGAATATCAGTAGCCATAATGTTAGGCTGCATTATGTTAATTTTCTTACGCTTATAAGCGCGAAGGCAGGGGGAGGGGCAGAGACAGGGAGCAAGCAAGAGGAAAGACAGATGGCGCTGAAGGCTGGCGGTTCACACGTGCACGCTCGTGTGAACGGAAGCTTGTCGCCAGCCAGCAGCACTTTGAAAACTCACCTACTAAAGTCTCTCCGAGCAGCGCATGCACGCTGACTCAGCGAGACCTAAAAACGACCACTTTTAACAAGTGCCTCTCAATGGTCTGATTTACTAGGTTTAAACACTTCTATGTGTTAAAGAAACTTTTTTTTTTTTTTTTTTTTTTTAAAGAGTATTTATTATATTTAATACGGTGTTTGTTGCACAATTTACGCGCCAAACATTTTCAGGGCTTGGCTCGTGCATGGTCGCATTGAGCCCAGTCAAACTCGGCTTGACTCTTAATTTTTGGGCGCGCAACCCCCACTTCAAACGTGGGCAGAACAACGCGACACGTGCTTATTGACCATTAGATCGGAAGATACACACTTTATAGCAATTAAAGACGTGAAAAGCGTATTAGAAGGCTACCCCGCCCTCATACAGACGCTATGTGTCTGCTTTAGTCAGAAGGGAGGGACTAAGATAGGCTACGTGAGAGAGCGAGGCTAAGAGAGTGGAACCAGAATCATTGTGTGTGTTTGCGGGAGAGAGAACCAGAGGGCGGGAGATGGGAGACAAATTAAGAAGGGGCGAAGAGAACACGAGCAAGAGAATGAGGGGCAGTGAAACATGATAGGGACGAAGAGAGAGGGGCATGGGAGAGAATGAGGAAGCAAGCAAGAGAGGCATAAAGATAAGGACAGACAGCGAGAGAGAAAATTGAGAAAGTGTTTGAGAAACATGGAGACAAATTATAGGGGCCAAGAGAGGGAGATAGAGAAGGGAAGGACAAAGGGGGATGAGCGGGAGAATGCGGAAGATAGAGAAGAAAAACAGCAGAAACGAGGACGCTAAAGAAAAGGATGCAATGAGAAAAGGGGGGGGGGATACAGTCGAGTGAAAGAGAAAAGTGACTCGGAGACCGAGAATGATCGACAGAACAACAGAAATTTACAAAACGGAAGTAATAACTGTGTGAGGGAGAGAGTGAGACGGAGAGAAAACCATGTAGAGGCACGGACAATAAAATTGAAGGGTAACAAAATATTTCATATGGCTACAAAACAAACCACTGTTATTAACTCAACGTGTCTTTTTAATTACTCCACAGATACAGAGGTCAGAGTGGTGACGTTCACTTCCGAAGTGCATCTAACACGAAAAATGACAATGCACCGGAGGTCGTTCTGCTTATAATCTGTACTTGATTTTTGTATTGATGATTTGTACAGGTAGTGTGACAATGGTACACGTGCATATAGCAGATTGCTGAACATACAATATAATTGAAGCGCATTTACGACTTTTTAATGATAAAGTGTTCTAAAACAACGTCCAATAAAACAAGCACAAAAAAAAAAAAAAATCGGCAGTAACTAGAAAGAATCAATAACTAAGGTGTGCTTCCACCAGTCCTCGTTCAGAAATGCAGGTGTCACCTAGAGGTGGGATGAGCCAGCCACTGAACGCTTGAGCCTGGCTAACTCCGGGGTCCCCGAGCCCAAAAAAGAACCGGGCATGAGGCGATGTGGCCTAGTAAATACAGATGCCGACCATACAAGGGGAACCAGATACGAATCCCAGCAAATCTCTCGGAGCCGAAAACAAAGGTGTAATGCAGTGCGTCTCTGGGGTGAAAGTGATATTATGTTATGTTCTAGGGCAAGGTTTGTGTATGTAGCAACACTGCCAAAGTAGATTCTGCAAATCACACCAACCCTCCTTTACCTCATCCTGCAAGAATTATAGACAAAGTATTAACCTTTGATGTCCCCTGCTTCGCCAAAGTGTAGGATCCTAGGCAAATAAACTATTTCACTGAGCCTTATTTCTGTTCATTATAAACAGGTGAACACCTTCAAATACACGAGTTCAGAACGTGCACTTAAAAAAAAAAAACACCCTCATGATTAACTGCCGATAATGCTATAGTGTTGCTTCATGTAGAACAGGAATCTAGGCCACGTTCACGTAAAACCACTGGAATCATTCAATTCCACGGCTATGGCGTTTGTTATACAAGTATGGATTCGCTACAAAATCCATCCCCTCCTACATAATTAGCAGATTTTATTCCCCAAAAATGTTTCGCGCTAAAACATTACAGTTAATAAAAACGCAGCGAGCGACGGATATATTGTGCAGTGAAAGCCCCCTTGCAAAAATATACTGTTCACTTTTCAGTTGGCTGCTATTCCATTTGAGAGTTACCGCCGGCCACAGCTTGCAGTGCATGTGCGCGAGTGGTGCGCACGCAGCAGTAATCACGCCATATGGCACCTCTGCTCAAGCGCGCGCCCACGCACATGCACTGCAAGCTGTAGCCGGCGGTAGAATTGTTTGAATCCCTTACAAGCGCTGGGTCAGGCGAGACCTAAAAAGGGGAGAGAGCGGTGTACTAGGAGGCAGCTGGCATTTACAGAACGAAGGGCTAGGTTTGTTAAGGAAAACATCGGAGTAGTGGGAAACTAGTTCAGATTTACCCTATCAGCTGAAGCCTGTCCAGCAAGGCTCTTGGGAGTAAGGTGTTGAAAAATTCAGGGTCACCTGGAGCAGAGCAGTGGTGCCTCACAATCTTGTCGTTTGACAGGTGGGTCTGTGCAGGGTTTGGCACAGGTCCCCAAAAGCGTGTCAGTTAGAGCCTAAAATTGAAGTACCAAACGGACCCTAGAGATCCAAATGGTGAGCTCCACTGTGGCGAGCCTAGCACTGGAGAGCTGGACACTAAAGGGTCTGACGGCTGAGGTCTGCAGTCTGTCCTCGTCCAATAAAACCCAACTGGATAAGGTTTAAAACACAAAATAAAGATGCAGCTGAAATAACATTTGCCTTCGGGGCTTTCCGGAGGGATCCAGGATAGAATTGGAGAGCTGGAGGATTCAGTAAAATACCTAACAGCGGAGGTCCTCAGGCTGTCCCCCTCCAATAAAACCTAGCTGGATAGGGTTGAAGACACCAAAAGTAGATCCCCCACCCCAGTAACATTTGCCTTCTCGACTCTCCACTGGTGGTCGAGGGCTCACAACCAGAGCACTTCCTTCTCCAATAATTTCAGTCAAGGGTTCCAGCTGAAGGCCACTCATCCCGCTTCATTACAGAGGGCACATTGGACCCTCACTGCAAAGCCACCACTCTGGCTCCTCCGTTGTACTAATATAGCCAGGATCCTTAACCACAAAGCCCATTGTGGTGGACAGCTGTCGTATGACTCAGAGAATCAAGATCTTCCAAGACGGTTAATTTGAAGGGGTTAAATAGAAACTCTGTACAATGCTATAGTACTATAGTCTTCTATACCATACTAAACTAAAGGTCTTCTGGAAGTCTTAATTCTTCTTTTTTTATACACCTTGGATTGGAACTGGGCGACTGAACACAGTACTCTAAAGAAACGTGGCACTGTGGAGAGCCAGCCATTTACTGATTATGCTCCGCCAATATCTAAGGAATAAAGACGTGGATGCCCCCCAAAAAAGCAGTATTGCACTGAAACTGACCAAACAGCAGACACCTCATTGGCTAGCAAGGACTCTCTGAACTCATTATGATTGCCCAGATACACTTTCCGTGGCTCGGACGGTCCTGCTCTCAATGGGGGGGGGGGGGGGTGTCTGCTCTAACATTCCGCTAGGTGCTCTGTCAGGCCTGCTTGTGTACTCACTGGCCCTGGGACTGGCGGCTGATATGATGGCAGAAATACTAGACTAATGAATTGGTTATATAGGCACATACGTAAGACTATTTTTGCCTAACTTGGATGGAGGGGCATAAACTGGTGTTGTTTACTAATTCTTTAAGGGCAGGGCCTCCCACTTCTCTCAACTTAGCGCGTTCCGTAATCATACAGTCTTTGGTTGGGGATGTTGTTGGTTGTTCAGGAAGCATTGCTCTCTGAAGTATCTCCGCCCTGCTGGTGGGCTCTATGCATGCCAAAATTATTGGCTCTTACATGAATATGGGTTAAGCTTTCAGAACCTTAAATTGCTCTCTCTGGGAAGTCATCCTTAATGGAAGAGGAAACCTCACACACTTTATTATGTCATGCTTCATCATAGGATCCTCTCCCCACCCTGGTAGGACAATACCACCAAGGCGGACTCGACCTCCTTGAAGACTGACTAGAAAGGATGGCACTATTTTTTTCTCTCCTACAAAAAGGCTAGCTTTGCAGATACGTTTCTTAGATATGTACGGTTGCTTTACAAAGACCTGTGAGCGCGGATCTGACTGGGCCGGGAGGTCTCCGAAAGTGTTCCTGTTCACAGAGGTACATGGCAAGGGTAATAGGGCCCTCTGTAATTTACCCCAGCCATCAAGCCCCCTGCTCAGCAGTTGCTCGGTATGGATGCTCAGGTGCAGGTTTCCGATTGGTCTCAGGAAAGAGCTGACAGGGTTTCACTTTATGCAGATGATCTTCTAATGTTCCTTAAGGACCCAGAGGAACTCCGTTCCAGCGTCCTACAAATCTTATACATCTTTGAAGAGTTTACTGGCCTCCAGATGTACACTCATAAGTCGCTGGAATACCCTATGAGGACAGAGTCAGACAATATGCATCAGGCTTCGGCATTACAAACCTGCCAGAAAGGCTTTAAATATCTAGGGAAATACATCACTAGTTACGAAAATAAAGCGTGGCAAAGGAGTACAATAAGGCCTTAACATTACAAAGAAATGTCTCCTTTTTCTCCCGGCTCCTGGGCAGAGGCCATTTTTAAAATAGTGTTGCTAGCATGGCTACTTTACCAACATTGCCCATTTAGAAACCCTAATAGGTTCTTTACACATTTCACATCATTGGTTAGGAGCTTCCTTTAAAACAGTGGTGCAGAACAGACAGCAATGTCCAAATGCTACAAGTCCCAGCGCCAGCCAGTGTCCCTGAGCCAGAACCCTAAACTTACTCTGTTACGTGTCAAGGCAAAAATAGACTGCAACAGACAAAGCAGGCTTTTTACATTTGGGACTACTGATTGTCAAGTGTGATATTGCTGGGAAGTCAAAGAACACCCACCCTGTGGAGGTCTGATTGAAAAGACTGGATCATTGTATGACTTTAAATCTCACACTTTATGAATCCCCATGGTTGCCCCCATAAACACGCCTGCATTTGGTAAGACTGGAAAACCTATAGAGGTATTCTCACAACACCAACCAGCAGTACAGGAGGCAAGTCAGTGGTTTCCACTGACTATTGTGAAACGTGTGGACTACTCTGTTTCATTATGTAGCATACTATGTGATAAATGGCTGCATGGGGATGGGGAGAGATGTGTCTAATCAGAAGACTGGGATGTACTCTTCTATGTTTTCTTTTCTATAAAACACCAATGCATGTTTCGCCCCCCCCCCCCCAAAAGTTTGTTAATAATGGCATTCTGGGATCCCACGGTCAATCTTTTGTAAGAGCTTTTTGGTGCTGATAAACTAACTAGCAACATCATTCACACTTTATGAAATACGCATTTAAAATATAACTTATCTAGTGTATTTCCCATTTCATTTAATGTTGTCTGAGCTTATAGTACCTTGATGCTACACTCTGAGCAATTTAGTACAGTATCCCTCAGCCAGAGAACTGCATCCGGTGTAAACATGCTTATAGAAGATGGGAGGTCTGCCAAACAGCACTTTAAAACCTGCATAAAACAGAGTAACAGAACATAAGACAATAGATTTTGTTGCAGGAATAGGTAATGAAATACTGTGATGTAACAGAAAAGTAATGGCATCTTCTACAAAATATGCAGTGCAACAAAAGGTCAATGGCAGGCCTAACCTCTATCCAGTGTAGGTCCCAAATAATTAAGCTTAATTTCAAAATACATTTTAGCATCTATATTCTGTATCTTCATAAAAGGTACATTACAAAATATTCCTTGTGATATCTAAATGCCTCAATTATATATAACAGAGGATACCTTTATGAGTTATGCGATAGGAAGCTAAATGTATTTTGCTCCAGAACCTGATTGACGACTGAATGGGAGGAAGTGCTAATTCCCATTTGAGAAACTTCTTCACATTTCAAAAGTTTTAGGACATTATTTGCCAGATGAATCCTGAAAGATGAATTAAATTAACTCAAAAGATCACAAACAACCGGGATGGAGTTGGGGAGAAGGTGTGTGCTGCACTTGACATCCACCCATGATTTTCATTTCTGTGCACATCTGCCTTACCAGCTACATGTTCCTTGATTTCCAATACATCACTATTCCTAGAGCTATAAAGGGCAATACTATAGGCTTGGAAGTATCATGGTATGTTTTGGGCTGGGCATTTCTTTTTTGTTCACAATGTCCAGGGAAGCTTGGAAAGCTTGTACATCAGCGTTTTTTTGTGCGTTTGCGGAAAGAAACCACTGTTTTTCCTAATCTCTCAGTGATGCACATCTTAATTATTATATTTTTTGTAGTGGCTAAAAGTAGAACTTGAGCACATCATTGTTGCTAGAGATTGTCGGGTGAGGGGAGGTGAAGGACACTGTCAAGTTATCCTGATGTGAGTGTCAGATTAGAAATGACACCACCACTAGTGGCAACTGCAAATGGCACATCACCATCTCTGGCAACTTCGCTTTGAGAAGCCAATAATCTAGTTATGGCAATACTGGATTCCCCGACCTTCTGAAATGTGCTGTCACCACTGCCGTCACCTTGGTGAATAGCCGAGGTGCGGAAGTAAGGCCGAAAGTAATGACCAGAAACCAATAATGCCACCCCACCGTAAAATGGAGATACTTCCGATGCGATTTCAGAATGGGCATGTGAAAATACGCATCCTGCACATCGAGTCTTCCTTCTCTAGCACAGAAAGGACCGGTGCTTGGGGCATAATTTAGAACTTTACCTGTTTGATGGACAAGCTCGAAATCCTGAGGACTGGCCACAAACGATTGTCCTTTTTGGGAATCAGGAAGTACCGGGAATAGCATCCCTGACCAGGTTTATGCTCTGAAACCAACTCTATTGCCCCATTTTGAAGCAGTGTTTGCACCTCCTGCTGGGGGAGCAGAAGATGCTCTTCTGAACAAAGCCCTTGTCAGGGTGGGTAGCGGGGGGGGGGGGGGGGGCCGAAGACGGAGAGTGTAGGGGGATACTTCTGTAAGTGAAGGGCCTACTTTTTTTCTACAATGTCTAAAACACAGAAGTCTGTAGTGACAGACCTCCAGTGAGGCATATAATAGGCCACCCGTCTCCCCCACTGGACAAGCAGTCTCTAAGATGTTGAAGCTAGAGCTGCTTTTCTGCAACAGTGGCTGGTGAGGAAGAAGAGGAGGAATCCGACTGATGGGCAAAACCACGCTGACAACCTTGCCCCTTCCCCTGTAGCTCCTATAAAGGGAATCTGAGCCTTGCTGCAGCCAATTCCTTCAATGAAATTACAGGTTCTTGCTAAAGCCCCGAAACCTGTGAAACTGTCTAAAGTTCTTTTTTTTGTTTACATTTCTTTATTCACATTTTTTATAGGTTACAAACAGGGTTAACTTATATGCAGCTATAGAGAAAGATATAAGCAGGAGACGTGGGTGAAGCTACAACATGTCGAGAATATAGGTGCGATGTCCTGCCCGTTTTGTTGTGGGTGGAGGTCGTGGTCGTGGTATGGCAGTCCAGCTCGAGAGAAGACTGATGTGTAATTAAGGGACCATGTTATAAGCATGAATGATCTCAAACCGGCTCAGGTGTGCATAAGGGATGTACCAAGTTGTGTGCACAAGCCATTCACTATGTAGCTGCACCTGCCGATAGGGTGTTGACTGCTGACCCTTTCACCCTGGCGTGGTGTATATGCGCCGGTGTGCGATGAGAATGATATCTGACTGTTTCCAACGCTAGGTAATTAGGCGCTTCCCAGTGATCAGGCCTAGGTCAATGAAACGTGACAATGCTTTGTTCTTTTTGGACCTATGATACAGACTGAAGATGCAGGTTTCCCATGCACATGACACGGTGCGCTCAGTACAATTTGTGAGCTGGGTGGTGACAGTGTGGCCGTAATTGGCCAGCGCGGGCAGTCCCGTATTATATGTAATAGATTAGCGTTCACAAGGTGGCATCGGGACATTTAGCGTTGGCACGATGCAAGTATTTGTTGATGTTCTCCGGTGTGAGGTATGCCCTATGTATGATGGAAAATTGTATGAGGCGGAATCGTGCATTTCAGGGTATGCGAACTGGAAACTGGCTGTAGTTCTTAGGCTGTGACTGAGGCTCTAAGAATCTCGCAGTCGCCTTGCTATCTTTAAAACTACGCAGCGCAGAATCTGCCTTGGCCCCAAACAGTCAAGCCCCATAAAGGGCAAATCCAATAGTGTAGCTTTTACATCTAGTGAGAAGCCCGATCCCCTCAACCAAGCATGCCTTATTGTAGCCACAGAAGAACACATTGCTTTTGCCACCAAATCTGCACTGTCCAGACTTGATTGAATAACCTGCCGTCTGAGCGGAGTTCATTAGCTGAGAAATGACCCTGGATATCTCCAGGCAACTTTAGAAACACCTCCCTTGCAGAGTCCATTAAGGCATGCACATATCGCCCCAACAAACAAGTAACGATCGTGGATTTGAGGGCCATACTTCCAAAGGAAAAGATTTTCTTCGCTTACTGCCCCATCCTCTTAGATTCCCTGTCCGCTGGAGTAGTAGGGAATGAACCTGATCACAATTTAGATTAACAAGAGGCCTGAACCATCAAACTCCCAGGCGTAAGATGAAAAAATATTAACAGTATGTGTATTGCCCTGCATTAATGATTTTCTTATTATGCTGCAACAGACAAAATAGTTAGCAAATGCTAAAAGGAGGGTCTGTTGGACTGCAAATGCATCTAGCAGACTCCTAGCATTGTGCGAGTTAAGTTAGCATTTGCGGCACCATTTTGTCTTTAGCCGCCATTTTGTACTGTGATCGAAAGTAAGCTTCTGTCTCATGAACTGTCTGCCTCAGCGAAAAGCTGCACTGAGCTACTTCTTATCGTATTCAAGGTTGGGTCCTAATGCACTAATGAATAGCTTATACTGTTTTTGCATGCCTTTCCTCTCTCGTAGCCTTGCTCCCACACTAGAGAGCGTTGAGCCTGAACAAGACAACCTTGAGAATGTGATAACATGTACCTGTTCTGCAGGTGGTAGCTTATCCTTCTGTACCCCCTTTGTTCATCAATGCCCAAGATTAAAAATTCCAGTATGGGCAGGTCTTTAGGGGTGTTGGAAGTGCATATTATGTTTTACCAAGTGTTCTGAAGTCAGTCCCCTCGGTAGCATCTAAGGAGGTTAATCTGACTGGACCCCGCTCAAGCGCAATTGTTAATCAATAACTTGGTTTGTATTCTCTACTGTCTCATCGACTCTTCATTTCTTGGAAGGCTGAGAGGTGGCCATGAGTGACCCAGGGTGGCCCAAATTGGGTCACTTCCTTCAGTTGGCGCCCGAAAAGGGACCCCCATCGGACTGACCCATCTTCGCCCGCAGACGGGTGGCGAGGATGAGGTCATGTCGGGTCCGATAGGCTGATCGGGGATCCCAGCACGATAGAGCCTAGTACTCGCAGCTGCCCAGCCTGTCTGATTGGGCGGTGCCTCACTCATCAGTCATCCCGGCTGGGGTCCTGAAAGGCGAAACCCTTGGATCTGACCGCTTGGTCCGAAGAGTCGGCAGTGGCGAATAACTTTGTTTGACCTGTGTGCACCAGGTGAGTTGGTCTTGATTCTTGGTGAATATGGCGCCATCTTGAATAATCTTGGGTAAAGTCTGAAGACCATCTCTTGGCTTGTTTGAACTTGGTAGGTTTGCGGACCGTTTAGATACGGAGTGTCTGCGGACACTCTGCCAGGCAACACAATGAATTTGGCTTACTCTTAAAAAATGCCTGGGGCTTGAGCCTGTCTCTTTGGTGCAGTCTGAGAACTGACTCTTGGTTTCCTTTGTTTGATGCGGTCTTGGGACCAACTCTTTTGTTATTCGTCTGGTGCGAACAATTAATGTGTTTTCTATTAAGATGCCTTGTTTGAGCAAATTTTGGTGTTTGGGGTGCCGTTGTTGTTCTGCTGAGGCTCGATTGGAGGAAATAACCTGCACCTCCAGAAGGCACCCCAAACTTTGATATGTATGCCAAGCATGGCATTGGCCCTATTTTGTTTAGTACAATATGCACAAATATACGAGGGACAATGCAGAGCTGCAATGGCCACTAACCGGTACCTTCGATGAACAAAAACTGAATTTCCTGCAGCATAAATTGTTTGCAAAGCGAAGTAAACTGTCGATGTTTGAGTCTCTTCAGGTATGGCAAAAGGAAGCGAGACAAAGGTGCATAAAAGCAGAAAAAGAGTCCCGGAGAGGGAAGATGCAGACAGTGACTCAGAAAGCAGTAGCGTATGATAGAGAGAAAATAGAAAAAAGGTGTAGAGTGTGCTGATACGAAGTTTTGATTGCAATGTGACATATCTTATGTCGCCCGAGAGGAAGGCGATGCATTTGTGAAGGAGCTGTTAGATACCAGACCTCCACATACCTATACCCCGCAGAGAATATACCCTGTTGTCCCGACACCTCAGTCTTCCGCCCTTCCTGCTTTCACCTCTGCTGCTTCTGCTCTTGACCTGGCTGCTTCGGCTACAGCACCACCTGCTTCTTCTCTAACTTCGCATACCGCGGATGCAATGACTAAGTCTTCCTGCTACGCCTATCGTTTCCGCTAATGCCCTCTCCATCCCTCACATCCTTCACGCAGCAATTAATAAGTCTGGTGCCTGCCCCTTCATCTATTGTGTCTTCCTCAAATGTCTCTTCCCCGACAGTGCTGAGTATTGGGACGCCGGTGCGTGGACTGGACAAAGGGAATTGGGCAGCAGTTAGAGAACGAATGAGGCGGGTACTGATTCGATCAGATGTGGGGAATGAGGAGAAAAAGATGGTGGCAGATCAGGCCGCACAGTGGGCCCGGCATCCGATTTACAACGTGGAGGATGTGTGAAGTGTGGTGAAAGATTATGAGCCGTTTGAGCAACAGCATGCCCTCAAGCATATGTCGGCCACGCTAATAGGGCTGTGGGAACAGTGTTTCAATAGTGTTGCATCTCAGATAATTTAGGACATCCGGGATGTGTGCATGCTGCCGACATGGCTCCGAACTACGTTTTTAGTAATGTTGCCACACTGATTGGTTACAGAGGTAGGTTACAACAGAACACACCGACGTTGTACCAGTTACCGATGAGGGAAGTACATCCTATTTTTCACCGTGAGATACCGGAGCTGCGTAATCAGCATGATGTGGTTATCAGACAGTGAGTAGAGGCCCACTTTCAAGAACAATGGGTTTACACTCCATGGAAAAGGAGTGAGGTTTTAGCTCTTAAGAGTCAGTTGCCAGATCCTAGGAAACATCTGACTGCATATTATAAAGAATTGACAGAGGCCGCCTCGTCAACAGTGATGACGTTGGCAGACATTGAGAGGTCTTTCGGTTTGTTGGTATCGGTGGATATTTGGAAGCAGGTGTATACACAGGACCCCGTTGTGGAGTTGGGTGCCACTTGGGATGAGATCAGGGCATGGGATAAAGAGAGGGAGCCTGGTGAAAAGCCTAGGACTGAGATATTAGCTTTGTCGAGTCGTATACATCTATATTTACTAAATAGGGTCAGTGTAAGATTTGTCGATATAACTTACATATGGGCACAATATCAATCTAGGTCACTACAGGAGGTGCACAGAGAATACTATTCACGTAGTACAGATGTCACTTATTCAATTCTGTTCAATATTGGTTTGGTGAAGGCTATCTCTGACCTCTTAACCTCTTCAGTGCCCATGACGAGAAAGTCTCGTCATGGAGCACGGTCGCGCTGTGCCCATGACGAGACTATCTCGTCATGAACCCCACCCACTAATGTAACGCCCGGCACAGGAGGGGGAAAGGGCGTGGCACATTAGGGGTTAAAAGAAGTTATTATATTTTTTGGGGGAAGTTTTTTTCCTTTTACTCGCTGCATTTCAGCATGATACATTTGGTATGTATAGGCGAAGCAGATAGCGCGAGATTTCTCTGTGTGCTTCATAACTTAGAATCATAATAATTAATGTCCGGGGCTTCTTACAATTTTTGAAAACCTTTCTATCTGCAGATTTCCCCATCGCACCTCTGCCACTGAACATGAAATTATAAATTGGATGGCCCTGAGGAAGGTGGACAGTAATTAATTTAATCCACCGAAACGTACGTTGGCTAGATGTATTCCCGGCTGGCGGCAATACTGCGGATAGTTGAAAAGAATCTACCATGTGTTTTATTAGCACGTCTATTTAAGCTGGGAAGTGAATGAAGGTTTGAATGTGTTCAGGTGTGTCTGGTTTTGGCGAGGATGATATGGAATGAGAGGTGTGGTGTGATTTGATCATTTATTTTTTTCTCTAGATGGGGATATGAAAAGTAACTTTTCACATTATTGAAAGCTTATCTACATGCATTGTATTTCAAATAATGGAGAGTACTGCTCTTATGCCTGTCATGTTTTATAATATATGTATTTTTATCCTTATAAAAAAAAGATGTTTAAAATTGTATTAAAGTTTACTACGGAGTAAAAATATTGTCTTGATTATAAGAATAACATTTTGAATAAAATGCAAAAATGATATTATGCAGTAGGTTTTGATGTAATTAGAAAGGGAAGCCCACAAGAGCTTTATCAAGCCATATTGAAAGTACTTTAGGTCATGTGGGAGATTTTTTCTGTATATTATTGTAGTTTCTCCACCTCCTCCCAGACCTCTAAAGTATCCATAGGGGGTACCTTACCACAGTAGAGAGCCGTATTATTACTTACATGCATTCCCTCATCCCACCTAGACGTGTAGATTGGGACAAGTTAGCAGCACGTATTCTGAAGAAAGCTGAAAGTGTATCCGATTTTTTTACTAGGTTTGAAGGTGTATTTTTGGATTTCAGTGGGCAGGATTTGTCAATGGAGGGAGGTGTCCGATTGTTCGTTAACAGATTTGTTACGAATCTGCTTCCCGAGATCGAGACTCGGTTGCAGGCTTCAGAGAGCACTTGGACTACATCCTCCCCTTCAGTGATATTGAGTATGGCCCAGTATTTTGAACATAGGGAAAACGAGGAGAAGGAAAAGGTGGAGAAGAAAAATAAAGTGCTGAAAACGAAGGTGTTAATGCAGCAGACAGCTAGGGGGAACGATAGAGGGCGTGGCACCGGTCCGGCCCGACAATTGTCAGCACTAGCAGAAATAGTGCACCTTGCGGACAAGGTTGTGGTGGAGGTGGTTGTGACTAGGTTTAGGCAGATGAGTCATCGCAGGGTCGCTCAGATCAGAACTATTTAGATGACTGTCAAGGAAGACAGTAATATCATGATGATTATGATATGGACAAAGTGACAGGGATGTCTTACAGCTAGGACAGCCAGGGACAGGGTGAGGGACCAGTTCAGATACCTGTAGATCAGCGTGGTCCCGATATCACATTGGATTTGCACGGCTCGGTCAAAAGGTTTTTGGTGGATACAGGCGCAATGGATAGCTCGGTTTCTTGTTCGCTGGTCCCCGGGGCAGCTTTGTCTGGCCAAAATAATGTTTCGGTAGGTTTTTCAGGCGTACCTGTCGTGAGCCCAATTTCCAAGCCCCTTGCCTTGACAATTGGCCCTTTTACCATAGATTCGCCATTTTTATTGACAACAAATTGCGGAGAGAATTTAATGGGACTAGATTTGTTGAAGAAATTGCATGCAACAATTTTTTGTTCTGCGGGTGGTGTCTATATGATCATAAGACCCAATGTGGCTAGTACCAAGCAGTGTTTTTCTAAAAATGCGCCACTCCCTGATGAATTCAAAGATGTGCCGCCCACGTTGTGGGCTACAAGTGTTACGGACGTGGGTTTGTTGCAGATACCTCCCGGAAAGCTGCAGATATGTTGGATTTGCCTCTTACCTTCTGCAGAATTGAAATCCAACGTATTAACAGAAGTGCTTCATTCCACTGCTTCGTCTTCAGAGCCACTGTTACCCTTTAATGAAGCTTTGACGGAGCCCATAATTGAGATATATATATATATTTTTTTAAATTAACCACCAAACTACCAATACTGATATTGATTTTTCTGAGTTACTTTTTTACGGCGCATACAATAATTTAATGCTAACAGGGGATTTTTATTTCCACACCTTCTTATTTATTTTTTCGATAGACTTATTTGTCTTTTAACTCATTTTTTCAAACATAGTACAAAATTACAACATAAATTACTGTTAAACACCACATCAAGTATTTTGTAAAAACATTTATCAAATTGATTT
Organism: Triturus cristatus; assembly: GCF_964204655.1. Taxonomy (NCBI): domain Eukaryota; kingdom Metazoa; phylum Chordata; class Amphibia; order Caudata; family Salamandridae; genus Triturus; species Triturus cristatus. Next base: position 1,156,813,498 of record NC_140581.1, on the reverse strand, counting down.
CTTCAAAATCTGACAAACATGTAACCTTAAATGACAACTGTGAGAGGGCCGACGGGGACTACAGGATACAGCCCCTACCTCCCTGTCCTCCAAACGTTGTACGAACTGCCACTAGTCTGACAGGGCAGGGAAAACAAGGGTTAATTCTGCCTGCTACCTCTTACGCACAGGAACGCGTTGACCAGCTGGGACGTCTCGACCAATGGGGACAAGGAGAGGCGGGGCCTCGGTCCCAAAAAGAGGTTCCTGAGAATCCGGAAGCGGCGATGAGATTGGAGGAGAGGGAGAACAAAGACGCTACGGGAAGCGGCTTTGGAGTGGAACACCGCAACTGACAAGGAGACTACGGGAAGCCTCGACCCTCGAGACACAGACGAGGACGGAGATCCAGAGACCTGGACGGAGGAGTGGTGGACACCCCTGGAGGACACTGGTGAGCCGCCGCAACTCAGGAGAGATGCAGCTGACGCGGGACGTGACTCGAGAGGGGGAAGGGAGTGAAGGGAGGGAATCGGCAAAAGGGCTGTCACACTTGAATAGCACTGTGCACGCTCCGCATCTTCCCCACTTTTCTGCACCGCCACCAACCCCTCACTCACTTATCTTCATACCCCACCTTGACACTAGAAGCACTTCTGTTCGTAAAGGAACCTGCCTCGGTCCGCCCTGTTAATAGAGGTTCTGGGCTTTAGACATCCGGTAGAAAGGTCCCAGGACCTTGGATTGTTCTTTCTCCTAATTTTGGAGTCCGCATGAATATCGCCCTGATAGGTATGATGAAGGGTTCTATCCTGACAATTGCCTTATAGACCAGAATTACGGACCACCTCTTTCTGTTTTCACTCTCTCCTTCATGAGCAACCAGGGATATCCACTGAAGAAAAGTGAACCGGAGCAGGAGAGGACATCACCCCCAACCACACGGAGAAGAGGACTTAATTTTTGCTTATGCTGACTCTGTGTAGTTGTTCCTAATAAAAACCCTATCATCATTGAGCCCCGAATTCGGCCTCCTCGTATCTTCTTCCGCCCGTCCCTCTCAAAACAACATTTAAAGATGTAGACATAAAGACAACATTTATGAGACAACACACATTTAGCCCTGTATGGTTTTATGACCTTGCTTTAATTCTCTATAACCTTATAGTTAGGGCAATTACCAAACAGTGCTTTTGATGTTTTAATTTTAGCTCCCTGTTGCGAACATCAGTGGAATTCTTATGATTTTTATCTTTTTTTCTCTATCTTCACAAGGCTTCGGATCTGGGGATGCCGACCCCGGCGAACCACCTTTAGAAGAACGACATTGAGATCCATGATGCCGTTTCTTATGTTTTCTTTTGGACTACCTCGAAGTGTGGGCAGATGGAAACTCGAACAAGGTTGAGATCTCTGACGACCTATCTTCTGCCTCTTAACCTTCGCCATGAACAGCTTTGTCCCTCTTTCCTTCAAGGCCTTCAAAATCATCTGGCGACATGATGAACAGGCCTCAAAGTCATGGTCCAACAACAAACACCAGAGAGAGTCTCCATGCAGGTCAGTGATGGACATCTGACCGCTGCATTCCCTACAGGGTTTAAAGCCAGACTTCCTCTGCAGAGACATCTTCACGAGCAACAAAATTTCCCCTACAGAATAGAAGAAATCTCCCACAAAATGGAGAGCCTGGAAAAAAAGTTATGCGTCGCCGGCACAGTAAAAAGGAAACTGATGTCACCTCGCAGATGAGGTTGTCTTATGGCTCCGATGACGTCACGTGGAGTTGCGTGTGGAGCCGTGGTATTATGATGTCCTCGTCAATGTGAGAGCTATGGAGAAAAGTTTCTGTGGAATACGCATGGGGTATGTGCAAAAGGTGAGGAATCCACAAGCAGATGTATCCCTCATAAATATTCCATACCCATCTAGTTTGGAAGCTCCACCTTGGTGAGATTGCTGATGTGTGGAGTAGCTGATCTTATTTTGCCATCAGGTGTATGGCCGAGTTAGACAACTGATGGAGCTTTTCAAAGGTTGCGAGACTTCTTTATGGCCCCAGTTTAAACAAGTCCTGGAAAGCCCAGTGTTAAAGCTCCATCAATTGAAACAGCTCAATTTCTTCTAAGGAAAAGACTAACCTGACTTGCAAAAAAAAAAAAAATATCCAACTTTATATGTGACCCAGTTTCAGACATCTATTTTCCTCCTAGTTCATGAAAGCTTTCCTATTTAGCCCTAGGCTATAGTCAATTTCGAAACAGAGGAGCAAAATGAGACTGGTAGCTCATTGTCAGGCTGTTCACTCCAGGATGGTCGATCTCAGCACTGTTTCTGTTCTATCCTTTGCATAATCTATACAAATTCCCATGGGGAGCGTCCTGCGAGTACATGAGCCAAAAAACATCACAGTTTCTTGGTTTCCTCTCTTGACCCTTCCCAAATTAACAAAAGTGCGTGGCTCTACAAAGTCATATCTGGTATACCCAGCCCTCAGTTTCTCAGGGATAGTAGACTTTGACTCCTCCCTAACCTCCTTTTCTTCCTTCCCCCCCATGTAGTGGAGGCAAGCTTTACAGTTACATTGGTAGCTCTGAGGAACATGGAAAGTCAGGGCTTGGAACATCTTGACCAATACCACAAGACCTTGCCATGAAAGGTGGATTCCATGCCTTCTCTGCAAGTTACATCTGATTGAGGTGAGCAGCTGTAGATCGACAGAGGCCATGAGATCGCAGCTTCAAGTGGTGATATTCATTCCTGAAGTCTAATCAACCTAGTGACCCATCGAAACTGCATCTCCTGGTGCAGACTGAGCACCACTGCAGGAGGTGCATTGGAATTAAGGGCCGCTGATTTTACCAGGCATATCTTGTATCCTGAGATATTGTCTAGGAATTTGTCTAGGTTCTCCCATTGTGCTGGGTTGGAGGTGGCTAGCTCAAAGACTAGCTCAAAGACTAAGACATCGTCTGCAAAGATGGTAAATTTAATCTATTTTGGACCTGGTTGTATGCCTTGTATCCCCCCCCTTGATTCTTCCTAACCCTATGTGCCCAAGGATTTAGGGACAGGGCAGATTGTAAGGGAGATGGCGACACCCTCTCTTGTCTCTTTCCTGATCCATACCAAGCCAGAGTTCACCTCAATCACTTGGACCTGTGCCATAAGGGCTGCCTACCTGCCCAGTCCATCTTTAAAAAAAAAGCAGATCCTAAGACCCTATCCCTCACTGATTCCTGAGATCACTTCAGTCTGCCCTCTCTAAAGCCTTTTCATTGTCCACAGAGAGAAGCAGTCTATTCCTTTTAAGCCTGGGGGTTATAGCTATAATGTGGGCCACTTTCTTTGTGTTGGCACTGATTAAACACTCCAGAAATCCTTAATGATCTGGGCACATCGGCTATGAAAGCAATGTGCTCAATCTGTTTGCCAAGACCTTAGCATACATTTCCATATCTGTGTTTAACGGTCAAACAGATCAAAATAACTCATTTTTCCTTGCACTTGTCTGGCTTAAAGATTCGAGAGAATTTGGCTTCTGCCATAGTAGGTAAAAATCCAACCTTTTGCAAAGGGCGTCACATTTACAAGAGTCAAGCTTTTATAAGTTTTGTGAAATTAGCAGTCAAAACTTCCTCAATCAGAGAGACAGGAGTTTCAGTAGGAATTGCTGATTCACATTACTGCTTTATTACCATATTTGTAAAGTAAAGCAAACATATGACTAATCAAATTATTTTCAAATTAGTAGATAAAATAGCACCTGAGGTGGTATGGTGATCATCTCGCGAAGGAACTGAGGAGGAATTTCCTTGAGGTCTGAAACACTCACAGTGTTTAATGTGGCTGAATCCAGAGACTGAATATCTATTGCTCGTCTACTGTGAACACTAGTGATCTGAGGACAGAAATAAAAAGACTTAAATGAACAGGAAACCTACAAGTTAAAGTGCAACACTTGTCAATGCTTTAATATCACTAAGATATGAAAATTTATGTATGACTTTAAAAAAAAGAAATATTTCCTAAATGATACCTCAATTTGAAAGGTGGGATTAGCTTTTTATAAACAGCAGTAATACAGTTCTTGATTGTGATTCTGAATAAAATAGTCATTACACTCTACACAACTCTAGAAAACAGACCTTGAAACTTAATAATTTCCCAATGACCATACACACACAATATTTTATTATGTTAGCAACAGAATCCTAGCGAAATCACATTTTAATGATCATTTATCGTATATTATTTTAAGCAATATATCTGCTGGATTCGATTATCTTTTCTCAGGTATGGTAAAGACTCAAATCTAAACTTTTCAATTCTTTTAGTTTATAGGGAAATTTGCAGGCGGGGAAACGGCTGGTGCAGTAGAAGAGGTGACAAAGAAAGGAGAACTGAAGCAGATGAGGTGACTGGCAGCTGTAGTAAAGGTAACGCGGAGCAAGACGAGTACCAGGAGAAGCAGTTACAAAGTAAAAATGCTGTATCAGGTGTGCAACAGGGTGTAAGAAGAGCTACAAGAGGAGAGGTGAGAGGAAATAAGACTGTTTGTAGCAGGAGAGGGAACAGGGAGCAAGAAGGGTTATAGGAGTGCTGCTGAAGCGAAGCTGTTGGACAGTCTAAAAGAGCTGTAAGAAATAAATTATGACACATGCAGGAGAGGTGAGTGAAAATGGTAGTGCAGTTTGGATTGGAGGGGGGCACGGTGGATATATTGGGAGAACAGTGCAGGAGAAAGAAGCTGCAACAGAACTGGAACAATGGATGATGGGGAGGGGTAGTAGAAGGTCATTTGAGAGGGAATGGATGCAGGAATATGATTGAGAGTGCAAAGAGAAATGTAAATGAGGAGAGGTGAATTGGAGAAAGGGAGCCGCTTGATTGAGCTGCAGGAATGGAGGTGATTGGAGGTATGTAAGCTAAAAGGAAAATATGCTAAGAGGAAAAGATAAAGATGCAGGGAATTTAATAGGAAAAAGGTTCATGAGGAGCGCTAGTAAAGATCATGATACTGAGCAACAGCCCCCAATTAAGTCCACATTGAAGGATTCACAAATGAACATGATCTTGAAAGAGGAAGGCGAGAGAAGGCAGATGTGAAATAACAGAAAATGTAATGTACTTAATGATATTTAATGTAAATGGTATTATTGTAAAGATTTCTGTGAGTATTACTATGAGAGACAAAGAGGAGGCATTATGTTGAAATAGTGGCAATGTGTTACTGTGAAAGGTTACTATGAGAGATAATTGGGAGGTGCGATAGAGATAAACAAGTTACTTTTCTTCTGTAATGAGCTCCCAGACATCGCATTGCATGAATCTCCTCCAGGTACCAGACAGAATCAGGAGAAAATTAAATCAGCTTTCCACCACTGGCAGATGAAACCCTGGGTCCAAGTCAGCTCCGACACCTAGCTGGATTTGACGTCACTGTGCCATCTATGGTGCAAGTCAGCAGTCTGAGATCAATTTTTGTCCTTCTCATAGCAAATCTTTGGAGGCGAAGAAACTTCTGGCAATTTAAAAGGCCTTTAGTGCAAAAAACCTAACTAGGTGCCATATCTTCAGTACAGTACCCACTCAAGAGTTAGGAAGTGTGAGAAGTTGGCCTGATGTATGATGTCACTAGTTCTAGTGTACACCTTATATCAGTCCAAACAACCCTTATGGTGATTGGTTGTAAAGTCAACCTTATAGACCAGCTATCCTAGTGGTAGCATGGACAAGAGCAGTCTTAGGCTAAACTCTGAATGGCATGTGAAGCCAGCTGTGATACCATATATAATCCCTTGAATACCAAATGAAAGGACACCACAACAGATATATATATATAAAATAAAGTGTATTTATTCTAGTCAAACCCTCAGCACTCTTTATGAGATTCGAGGTAAGTACAACACAGTCTTATTCAAGCATACATTAAGTCACACAGGTAAGTAATACAGTTAGGCCCTAGGGGCCACGCAAACCATATAATAAAGAAGTGGTATAAGGACCACTGTCACGGAAATAGAATAGGCCTAGGGAATCGCTGGGGCTACACTACACTACCAACAGTTAGGAAGTGGGAGGCCCACGGGATTCAGGTGCAGAGTGGAAACACTCAAGCGTAATGCGTATAATCGATAGAAATAGTACAGTTCTGAAATAAGCAGTTTTAGGACACTTCTGGAGCAACTAGGAAGTCGAGACTCGGAAACTAGACCCTAGATCACCGAAGTACCCAAGTTACCTAGCCCACAGGCTGCGGGTGCATAGGTGTGAACTTGCGTCGGGTTTCGTCGTGGACTTCTATGGATGCCTGAAGGAAAGTTGCTGACAGGCAGTCAGTGCAGAGTGTCCGGTGGATCCCAAGGCCGGGATCAAGAAGGAAGTGTACCTGCAAGCAGAAGGGACAGAGTCAAGGTCACTAGCCAGTGACCACGTGGAACCAGGAAGGAACCAGGCGATGTCGTGAAGATTGCAGGTGAAGGGTGAAGCTAGTCGCAGCAGCCACGGGTACCAGGAGACGTCGAGGACGACCAGGAGGCGAGCTGTCCCACGAAGGCTCTTGCTGTCGGCGGCGTCGAAGTCGAACTAGGACTCACCAAGCCTTGGCAAGCGGAACCCACGAAGAATGGAGGACTTGCTTCTGGTGCAGACCAGGAAGGTCTGGGGTGCTTCTCTTTTGCAAGGAAGCGGGAGCCAGTCTGGAGGAGCCAAACCAGCAGTGAAGATTTAAAGGTGTGTCGTCGCAAAGGCCGCTAGCCAACGGGCAAGCAACCGGACAGACGCGGCAAGCAGGAAAATGCAGAAGGGCCCCACGCAGGACTCGTGGAGTGTGGGGGGCTGATCTTCGGTGCAGATGGTGCTTGGGGTTTCTCAATCCCCGGTGCACAACTTCGAGGGTACCTCAGAAGCTGCGCTGGAAGATACTCGGCACTTTTCCCAGGTAGCCGGTCCCACGTCTCTAGTCGCCTCCACGGATCTCAGCTCGGCTGTGGATGTGGATCAGGGTGGAGAAGTCTGGAAGTCAAGACTCTGGTCGGGCTCTGCAGTCGGTCCCTCGTAGAACTTCAGCAAAGCAAAGGGTAGTCTCTTGATGGTGCCTGTTTGCACAGGGTAGCCACTCCTTGGCCACAAGGGAGATTCTTCAGTCTTCTTCTTTCGTCGAATGTCGAAGGTCCAGAGTTTCTGTTCAAGTTGCAGGTTCAGGACAATCTAATCTCCTGGGGCCCAGCTACCACTCTTATCCAAATCTGGGGGGCTGGGTTGCCTGCTAGGTCACGCCTTATGGGTGGGACCTGGGAGGGGGGTGGTTACACCCCCTTCTCTTTGTCCAGTTTCGCGCCAGGACTGGTGCTGGAGTGCCCCAGCACCGGTTTGAACTGGACTATGCATGGGACACCTTGTGTGCCCCAGGCAGTGTCTCGTTTCTTTCATCCCTCCCTGCCCCAATACACTAAGGCCTGTCTGGGGTGGTGCTCGCACCTCCCAAGGCAGGAAACCTATTGTCCAAGCCTCCCGTGCCGGGATCACTCCCAGCAGCAGGAGGTCAGACTTGTGTCGTGGCAGCAGCATCCATTTTGTGATGCTGGGGCTCTGGTTAAATTTAACCGGGTAAGTAGGTTTCAACACGTCTTCTCCCTCTAAAAGGGAGGGATAATATCCTCATCCCCAGAAATGGGATGGGGGTATTCTTCCAAAGTGTTAGACACCTTACACGACATGTTTTGATACAGCCAAACCATAGTTACCATAACCGTTTAAGATTATAAGGCACTTTAAGAGTATATATCATAGAACAGCTATAAGGACATGGTTCCGAAAGCTGCAGACAGGCTCAGCTCATGCTAGAGCACCATCTCACATGTTACCAAGCACTCTGCCTCCAGGATTGTTAAGGCCTGCCATAGGAGTGGCTGATAGGTACACATGTGTCTATATCTAAGATAGGTATAGGGATACTACACCTAAGCAAGGGGTGTTTACACGACCTTGCCCCAGCTGAGTGATCAGCCAGTTGTGTCATAATGGAAGGCCAGGCCAGGGGTGGCATAATACATGCTGCAGCCCCTGATAGGCCTAGGATACACCTATGCCCTGGGTACCTAAGGTACACTGTACAGGGGCCAATAAGGTGACCCTATCCAGATGGGTTATGCACCTAAAGTACATAGTATCAATTTAGAGAGAGAACAGCAGGGCTGTGGGTCTGATTAGCAGGCCCACAGCCACATCTAAGTCGAAAACCAGTAAAGCAAAAGCAAAAAGTGGGGGTGAACATAGAAAGCAGACCCTACTCTCCTACAGGAAGTAGGTGAGAAATGTGCAGGCAGATAAATATAACCAGAGATCGTTACTAAAGCAAATGTTTTCTTCTGAGGAATTCCTCAACACATTAATCGATTGGTAACCCCAGACAGCATTATCACCAGAACAAGGCAGAAGCCTAGTCTGAGGGACATACCACTACACAACTTTGGGCACTAACAATCACAGCTGTGCCCAGAAGGATGAGCGAATGCCTAGATAGTAGCAGAAAATAGAGTAGAACCAAAGAGTCCTGCGGGCAATAGAGTGACGCCAACAAAACAATGATGAAATCTACTGAAGGGGAACGAATGGAGTCATGTCCTAGACCCCAACCACGAGAATGAAAAGGGGGCAAGGATAAAATCAAGTCATCTGAACACAATAATCCCATTCCAACACTAGGAAATGCCGCAAGGGGACATGTTGTACTTACAGGAGGAAGCAACCACATGTCATACATTAATATCTAATCCATTCAAGGACAAACAGAAAACTGAAAGAAGGACATAGGAAAGTATATCAGTAGAAGACCACAATATTACAACTCACAAAGTGACAAGCACAATAAAGTGCTTGAATTTGAAACAAACAGCAGAGTTGAGAGGTTCAAAGTGATCAGGATCTGCAAGCAGAGCCTATAAACCTGTGCAATATAAGTAATCACCAGGATAATGACAGATTGTCCATTTTTGGTGTGCCATGGAAAAAAGGGCTAAGAGTTAAAAGAAAGATGCACTGGAGCCTAAACTGCAGCAACCTCAGAGAGAGAGGCCAAACAGCCAAAAGTATAGAAAACAGCAGATGCCAAGCAAACACAGGATTATAGACTCTAGGGAAAACTAGATCACCAAAGCGAGTTACAGACTGCCATTACCAGGAGTGTAAATCGAACGCAAGGGCATCCAGACTGAAACTATCCATTTGCTCACTGAAGTAATATTAATCTTAATAATGACTGAACTCTGCTCTAATGCCAGAGTGAAGGAAAAAAGGCAGGTGAAGCAGAAGAGGAAAAAGCAGAAATAGCACGAGAAGCAGAAGCAAACAAAGCAGGAGAAGGAGAAGTAGCAGCAGAATCCAACAAGTTACTTACCTTCGATAACAATGTATCTGTAAGAGACATTAGTAGTTCTAGATTGCTTACCTTAGAATAATCCTCAGGCGTCAGACTGGATCCGGAGAAATTTTTTCTTAGCAGTACCCCTGCGTGTCGGTCGACTCCGCATGTGTCGTCGTGGTCGCCGATATGACGTCACTGAGTCTACTTAGGCGCCGCCCCTGCACGCTGTCAGTTCTGACGCGACTTTCCACTCCAGAAGTGCAGATCCATGCAAGACACTGACTACTGGTGCACAAAACTAGGGCCCTGTAAGGGAGTCCCTATCCCTAGAAGTCAGTTCGCAGAAAGGGGAGGATGGGTGGGGTGGTAAGGAATCTATAACTACTAATATCTCTTACAGATACATGGTTACCGAAGGTAAGTAACTTGCCCATCTGAAAGCGACTGTAGATTCCTTACCTTAGAATAGATACCCCAGCAATGCCATCCTCGGTGGTGGGTTTGCGAACTAAGTTCACACCAGGATGTCCTGGACAACAGAAAGGCCGAAAAAGCGGTCTCTCCAGACTTGGCTGTCCAGGCAGTAATGCTTGAACGTGTGCAAGGATGTCCACGTGGCTGCCTGACAGATACCAAGTAAGGGAACTCTCGAAGAGGCAGTCTGATCGGAGGATCGATGGCCATTCTCAAGAGCTCGGGGTACCAGACTGTTTTTGCCCAGTCCAGAGCCACAAGAATTACTTGGTCGCGATTGATCTTCTTCAGTACTCTGGGTAGAAGTGGTACAAGCGGAAAGGTGTACAGGAGTGCACAATTCCACTCGCGACAAAAGGCGTCACCGAGCGAGTGCCGCATTGGAAACTTTAACGCGCACAACTGCTGACAGTGCGTTCTCTTCGGTGTCGAATAGATCTAACCAAGGCTCTCCCCACAGCTGAAAGAGACCTTGTGCCATCTCCGAGTGAAGACGCGTTAGTGATCCATCATGCACCGGGGGCAGAGCTCGTCCGCCCTGGCATTCAGGGAACCTGCCAAGTGCTGAACCACCAGGGATATGTACTGATGTTCCAGCCATGTCCAAAGACAAAGAGCCTTTCGACATAGGATCCACGACCCCACCCGCCCTGTTTGTTGCAGTACCACATGGCGGTGGTGTTGTCCGTGAACACCTGCGTTGCTCTTCCTTTGACAGATGGATGGAATGCCTTCAGTGCAAGACGAACCGCCGTGAAGCCCGGACTTCACGGAGACCAGACGCCTCTGATCTCCAACTACCCCATGTGGCCGCCCCATTCCAGAAGTGATGCATCCATCACTACTGTGAACTCTGGTTGGGGATGGAAGAGGGATCTGCCGCTGACCCAGTCCTGGTTCGTGAGCCACCACTGCAACTGATTTGCTGTACCCTCCGAGATCAGGACATCAGAAAGATTCTCCTGATGCTGCGCCCAGTGAAACTTCAGGTCCCACTGCAGAGCCCGCATATGCCATCTGGCATGATCTACCATCGGGATGCAGGAGGCCATGAGGCCCAGCAGCCTCAGGGTCATTCTCACTGAAATCTGGGATAGAGGCAGGAACATCAGTATCGTAGCCTGAATATCCTGGACTCGCTGTTCAGGGGGATAGACCCAAAACGGTGCTGTGTCCAGAACCACCCGATGTAAAGGAAGGTCTGAAAGGTAATAAGGTGCGACTGTGGCACGTTGATAGTGAATCCAGCAAATGCATGAAGTTCGCCGTAGTCTGGAGGTAGGAAACAACAGACTAGGGCGAGCCCGTCTTTAAACAGCCAGTCGTCGAGGTATGGGAAGACTGGTACCCATGATCTGCTCAGATGAGCTGCGACCATGGCCAACACTTTCGTAAACACCCGAGAGGCGCTAGTAAGGCCAAAAGGGAGCACCGTGAACTGAAAATGCTCGTGGCCTACCGTGAACCGTAGGTAACGCCGATGGGCAGGCAAGACTGGAATGTGAAAATAAGAGTCCTGCAAGTTCAACGCTACCATTCAGTCTCTAGGGTCGAGGGCAGACAAGACCTGAGCCAAAGTTAACAACTGAACTTCTCATTCCAGAGGAAGCGGTTGATGTCGCTGAGGTCTAAGATGGGACGCATGCCTTTGTCCAACTTGGACACCAGGAATTAGTGGGAGTAGCAACCACGATCTACTTCTGGTGCAGGGTTGCATTCTATAGCTCCCTTGGCCAAGAGAGCCGTAACTTCCTGGTGGAGAAGGGCCAAATGATCCTCCGACATGCGATGGAGTGTAGGTGGCATGGAGAAAGGGGTATTCTCGAAGGGGAGAGAGTGGCCCTTTGGACTATCTGCAAAACCCACCTGGTCGACGTGATGTTGTGCCAGTGGGGGAGGTGATGGCGGATCCTGCCACCCACTGGCAAGTGGTGGCCCTGAAAAGTCAGACTAGGAATGTTTGGAGGCTGCTGCGGGGTTGGGGGGGCATTGGTGGATAGGCCCGCCCGGTAGCCCCCAGACCCATGACGTTGGGTCCCACGTCCCCAGCTGCGCAAAGACTGGGACGATTGCGCCGGCCTGTGGCTCTGGGTGGAGCGTGGTGGGGCACCCCTTCCTTAGCAATGAAAGGGGCGAAAGGCAGACTGCATGGGGCGGGAGGTGGTAGCGAGTCCCAAGTATCTGGCTGTACTCCTAGAGTTCTTGAAACGCTTGAGCGCGTGGTCAGCCTCGTCGCCAAACAGGCGATGGACATCAAAGGGCATGTCCAAAAGGGTCGACTGAACATCCCCTGAGGAGACAGTGGACCTCAGCCAGGCATATCGCCTCAGGACTACTGACATGTAAATTGTCTACCCAGAGAGTCGGCGGTATCCAGCCCACATCGGATGGCGAAGTTTGCTGCGCCTCTACCCTCTGCGACAGCACGGGTGAGCATGGCCTAGGCCTCCTCCGGGCACTGCGACATCACTTGCGCAGCCGTGTCCCACACAGAGTGTGTGTAACGGCCCAAGAGACATGCGGTGTTCACCGACCGCAGTCCTAAGCTGGCGGACGAAACCAACACCTTCCCAAGATGGTCCAGCTTCTAGGATTCCCTATCTGGGGGGAGCAGTAGGGAACGTGCCTTTCGATGTTGAGGCTTGGACCACCAAGCTCTCGGGGGTAAAGTGGGTAGCCCGGGGACGGGCGGTGGAGTCGGGGATTCATCCTATCCACAGGAGCCCCTGTGCTGGGCTTGGACCAAGTGTCCAGAAGGATGTCAGTGAGGGTCTCATTAAGAGGCAGCAGGGGCTCCGAGAGACCGCTGACGGCTGAAGCACCACAGTCATGAGGTTAGTCCCACTGTAGGAAGGTCAAGGACCAAGGCCTCAGCCACCCTCCGCAAAACCACAGCGTAGGAGGCCCCCCCCTTACTCCATAGCCACGGTAGGGGGAGAAAGCATACCAAGGTCTGGTGGGGTATCCAGACACTGGCCTCACCAAACCCCTCTCGCCTGTCCGGCTCCTCAAGTTGGTCTGCTAGAGGGTCAACAAACCCCTCTCAGTCCTACTCACCCTCCTCTGGCTGCCAGTCAGGGCGGTAGGGAACGGCAGGAAATAACAGTGGTACAAAAGTACCGGTTGGCGCCGGTACCGGGTCCGTGTCCAAGTTGGGGCGAGGCTGGGGTCGACACAAGTTGGGGTGAGGCTGGGGTCGACGCAGGTTGAGGGCACACCGGCGTCGTCACTGGAATTGGCGCCGGAGAAGGTACCGTGAGGTCAACCAGCATGATTCGGATCCAGGCCTGGATCCTTGGGGGCCCTCCGGCGCCGAAGCCACCTGCCTCGAAGGCCCAGGGCCCCCAGCCAAGTCTGCGGGACCTGAAGGCACACCGGCGGAGTCGGGCTGCCCAAAGAAGCTATACAGCGCTTTGTAGAAAGCTCGAAGCTGGGCAGGGGACACTCCCAGAAAGGGAGGGAAGCACCAAGTCGTCCCAGAAGCGTGCTCCGAACGCTTCGGTTCCCACGTCGCGTCGGCTGACGGACGGGAGAAGGCGCAGACCTACCCGAGGAGTGCAAAGACTTCGATGACGAGTGGTGATGACTCCGTGACCGGTCCTGAGATCGTCCTTTCGACCGGGACCTCGAGCGGCGTGGAGCCGACTGCTGGGCCTCCAGAAGCTTTTGGGGCGGCTCCCACAAAGACTTCGGGTTTATGGCCTGAAAGTCAGAGCACGACTTCGGGTCGTGGTCATGCTCCAGGCACTTTGAATGCCCAACATACTATGCTCCCTCAAGGTGAGGAAGATGACCTGCAGGAGAGAAAAACCTCTGGAGGTCCTCTATCACCAAGTCAGAAGGCATCAATCAAGAACAATTGCAATGGTACAAAATGAAAGGGAATAATTCTGAGTTTGGCGGACGTGTACTCCTTTGGAAATGTGACGGCTATCTTATCCGCCTTATTAGAAGTGCATTATGTCCTAATGTACAAGTTACTTACCTTTGGTAACGATGTATCTGGTAGAGACGATTCTAGCCGCAGATTCCTTAACGTAGAATTATCCCCAGGCGTGAGACTGGACATGGAAAACTTGCCCCCCAGCATCTCTGCACGCAGGGGGGCGGTACCACGCGACTCCGCCCTGACGTCGCCCGTGATTTGGGGGGAGGGTGCTGGGGTGGGGCAAGGAAAGGGAGCAATAAAGAAGGTAGTAGAATTGTTTGACCGAGATGGAAGAAAAGGAGATCTTGTTCTGAGGACTACATTTAAAAAGTAAAAAGTTGTGAAGCACAAGTTACTACTTATCTGTAAGAGACATTAGTTAGTGATAGATTCCTTACCTTAGAAAATCCCCAGGTGTCAGACTGGATCCGGAAAGTTTTTGTAGCAGTACCCCTGCACGTCAGTAGGTGGCGTCATGTGGCTCTGCATCCGTCGCTGGCATAGTAAGCGCCAAGATGACGTCACAAGACTACTTAGTCGCCGCCCATGCGCATGGACGTCAGTTCTGTACACGACTTTCCGTGCCAGGAACGCAGAGCCATGCAAGAAACTGACCAATGGTGCCAAGAAAACTAGGGCCCTGAAAGGAATAACCTTAACCCTAGAATCGCAGAACGGTGAGAATGGGTGGGGTGGTAAGGAATCTATCACTAACTAATGTCTCTTACAGATATATCGTTACACAAGTAGTAACTTGTGCATCTGAAAGTGACACGTTGGTGATAGATTACTTACCTTAGAATAGATACCCCAGCAATACCAACACCGGTGGTGGGTCTGCGAACAAGATTACACCAGAAAGTCACGGAGAACAGAACGGCCAAAGAAGCCATCTCTCCGGACCGGACTGTCAAGGCAGTAATGCTTCGTAAACGGGTGCAGCGAGGCCCATGTAGCTGCCTGACAAATGTCCTCCAAGGGGGCGCCGCGTCCCAAGGCAGTAGTGGGTGCCGTTGCCCTTGTAGAATGGGCACGCAGCCCCACAGGAGGCTCCTTCTTAGCCAACGAGTAACATGATTTGATGCACAGAACGACCCACCGAGAGATGTTTTTTTTGTGCACGGCACCACCTTTCTTGGTGCCCACGTAGCCAACAAAGAACTGGTCATCCACCTGGAACTGTCGTGTGCGCTGCAGGTAGAACAACAGCGCACATTTTGGGTCCAGATGGTGGATCCTCTCTTCCTCTCTCGAAGGATACGGAGGCGGAAAGAAGGAGGGCAAAGTGATGGTCTGCCCAATGTGGAAGGGCATGACAACCTTTAGCAAAAAAGGACGGGTTCTTAAAACCACCTTGTCCAGATGAACCGAAAGGAAAGGAGGTTTGGAAGAAAGCCTGGAGCTCAACTCAGTCGTCTGGCAGAGGTGATAGCTACCAGGAAAGCCGTCTTGAGAGTGAGAAGACGCAAAGGACAGGTATGAAGGGGCTCGAAGGGAGCGCACATCAGATAGGTCAAGACAAGATTTAAGTCCCATTGAGGCATTATGAACGGCACATGAGGAAACGTGTGCGTACTGCCTTTCAGGAAATGATTAACAACCGGAGACTTAAAAAGAGAAGGCTCATCTGGAAGCCTCAAAAAGGCTGAGAGGGCCGAAAGATAACCTTTGATAGTGCCCAGAGTAGAGCCCTGCTGGGCCAAAGACAGTAGGAACAGAAGGACCTCAGAAAGAGGGGCAGAAAGGAGATCCACAGCCTTTGCTGTGCACCATGCCACAAACTTGTTCCACCGGCAGGCGTATACCGTCTTAGTGGAGGGACGCCTGGCTGCCAGAATGACATCCCAGACTTCGGGAGGAAGATCGAAAGCTGTCAACTGTCGCCGCTCAATCTCCACGCATGGAGGTGGAGGCTAGACAGGTTCGGGTGGAAGACAGTCTCCAGCTGCTGCGACAGAAGATCCTCCCGAAGAGGCAGTCGGATCGGGGGATTGATCGCCATGCTGAGTAGCTCGGGATACCAGTATCTTCGTGCCCAATCCGGAGCCACAAGGATGACCTGGGCCCGGTCGCGCCAAATCTTCTTCAGCACGGCAGAAGTGGTATAGGCGGAAAGGCGTACAACAGACCGCAGCTCCACTCACGGCGAAAAGCATCACCGAGCGAGTGCCGCCTTGGAAATTCCAACACGCAGAACTGAGGACATTGCGCGTTCTCTTCGGTGGCGAATAGATCTAACCAAGGCTCTCCCCACTGCTGAAAGAGACCTTGCACCACGTCCGAGCAGACGCCATTCGTGATCCATCAAGCACCGGCGGCTGAGTTCGTCCGCCCTGGCGTTCAGGGAACCTGCCAGGTAATGCCTTGACATTCCAGCCACGTCCAGAGGCGCACAGCCTCCTGACATAGGGTCCAGGACCCCACCCCGCCCTGTTTGTTGCAAAACCACATGGCGGTGGTGTTGTCCGTGAACACCTGCACCACACTTCCCCAGACAGAGGAAGGAATCCCTTCAGACTAAGTCTGATAGTCCGAAGTTCCAACAGATTGATATGGAGCCGGGACTCCGCCGAAGACCAGAGGCCTCTGATCTCCGCCTCTCCCAAGTGGCCACCCCATCCCAAGAGGAACGCATCCGTCACCACTGTGTGCTCCGGTTGGGATAGGGAGAGGTATCGGTCAGTGACCGAATCGCGATTCGTGAGCCACCACTGCAATTGCGGTGCAGTGCCCTCTGAGATCTGGACATGATCTGACAGGTTGCCCTGATGTTGCGTTCACTGGAACTTCAGGTCCCACTGCAGAGCCCCCAGATGCCATCTGGCATGTGTCACCAGCAGGATGCAGGAGGCCATCAGGCTCAGAAGCCTGAGGGTCATCCTGACTGAAACCCAGGATAGAGGCTGAAAAATTGGCATCATAGCCTGAATATCCCGGACTCGCTGCTCGAGAGAATAAACCCGAAACAGCGTCGAATCCAGAACCGCTCCGATGAAGCGGAGCTTCTGAGGGGGACTCAGGTTCGGCACGTTAATGGAGAACCCCAGCAAATGCAGGAGGTCGGCCGTAGTCTGAAGGTGGTTGACGACTGCCTGGGGCGAGCCCGCCTTCAACAACCAGTCGTCTAGGTAAGGGAGGACTGACACCCCTGACCTGCGCAGATGAGCTGTGACCACCGCCATCACTTTCGTGAACACCCAAGGGGCGCTGGTAAGGCCGAATGGGAGCACGGCAAACTGAAAATGCTACTGGCCTACCGTGAACCGCAGCTACCGCCGGTGGGCAGGCAGGACAGGGATGTGAAAATATGCGTCCTGCAAGTCCAACGCTACCATCCAGTCTCCAGGCTCGAGGGCAGCCTGGACCTGAGCCAGAGTCAGCATTTTGAACTTCTCCTATCGGAGGAAGCGATTGACGTTCCGGAGGTCCAAGATAAGGCGCAGGCCCCCTTTGTCCTTCTTGGGGACCAGAAAGTAGTGGGAATAACAACCACTCCCTACTTCCGGCCCAGGAACGCCCTCGATGGCCCCCTTGGCCAACAGGGCCATGACTTCCTGCTGGAGAAGCACCAAGTGATCCCCTGACATGTGGTGGCACCGAGGTGGCATGGCAGGAGGGGAGGACTGAAAGGGAAGGGAGTAACCCCTGTGGATGGTCTGCAACACCCACTTGTCCGATGTGATATCGCGCCAGTTGGGGAGGTGGTGGCGGATCCTGCCACCCACCGGCGGGAGGTGCACCACAAAGCTCGTATTAGGAAGGTTTGGAGGTAGAAGCAGTGGAGCTGGACTGACCCCCACGCTGATTCCCAGACCCACCCCTGCGGAAGCCACGTCCGCGCTGAGGCTGGTTCTGCACAGGCTTGGTGAAGGAACGTGCCTGGGCACCCCTGCCGCGGCCACTAAAGGAACAAAATCCAGGAGTGGCAGGGCTCTTTGCAGAAAGACCCAAGGACTTGGCCAAACAGGCGAGTGCCATGAAAGGGCATGTCCATGAGCGAGCTCTGGACATCGGGCCAGAACCCGGTAGATTGCAACCAGGAGTGGCGGATGCAGCGCCACAGTCGTAGAAATCGGCCTACCCAGTGAGTCCGCGGTGTCCAAACCACACCGAATGGCGAACTTAGCCGCATCTTTACCCTCAGCAGCAGCTTGGGGCAGCACAGCGTTGATCTCCTCAGGACACTGAGGCAACACCTGCGCAACTGTATCCCACACCACGTGGGAATAGCGGCCTAATAAGCAAGCAGTGTTCACTGACCTGAGCCCCAAGCTAGCCGAAGAGAACAACCTCTTACCGAACTGCTCCAGCTTCTTAGAATCCTTATCCGGCGGGGCCGTAGGAAAAGCACTCTGTGACATCAAGACTTGGATGACCAGGCTCTCATGCGTAGGATGAGTGGTCAGAAGAGCAGGGTCACCAGGCGCCGGAAGGCAACGCCTGGTGACATTCTTATCCACAGGGGCCCCCGTGGCTGGCCGCGACCAAGTGCCCAACAAGACGTCAGTGAGGGCGTTGTTAAAGGGGAACAGGGGCTCCGAGGAAGTGGACGCCGTCTGGAGCATCTCAGTGAGGAGATTAGTTTTGAGGGCCACCGTAGGGAGATCGAGGTTGAGGACCTCTGCTGCCTGATGGAGCACCATCGTGTAGGAAGCGCCCTCCTCCATGGTAGGTGGGGGAGAGGCAAACCCCAGGACAGAAGAGACGTCGAGGTCGCCGGCGTCCTCCAAGTCATCCATCCAGCCCTGCTCAGAGTCACACTGACAGGCAAGAGGGTCCTCGGACTCCTCCCAATCATCCTCCACCTCTGTTGCATGGGGAACAGGCCACGGCGGCAGAGCTGGAGCCGGAGAAGGAACATACGGTGTTGGATTCGGCGCCGGCCGGGGCCGTGTCCCAAAGCGGATCCCAGGCAGGAACAAAATGGTCCTGGAACATGGGCAAGGGCGGGACAAACTGCACCCACTGCGGTGCCGGAGGAGCCGAGGGTTGCGCAGGGGCCAGCAGCGCTGGACCTTGTGGCGCCGAAGTCAGAGCCAACGGCGCAGGATCCTGTGGCGCCTAAGTTGGATCCGCTGGCAGCCCCACAGGATCCGGACACGGGACCGCGGGGCCCGAAGGCGCACCGGCGGGAACCCAAGGCCTAAAAAGGCAGTCCAAGGTAGCAAGAAATTCTTGCACCTGTTCGGGAGTCGCCGACGGACCCAGGTAAGGCGGGTAGGCCGTGCGACTCCCAGGCTCCAAAGGATCTGCAGGGGCAGAACCCCTGTCCCCCTAGTCCGCATCCAAGGACCGACAGGGGGACGTCGGAGAGCGAACTCGCTTCTTCGACTACTTTTTATGTCGTCGCTTACTGGAACCCGAGGGCGAAGACTTGGAGCCCGAGGAGCGACGACTGCGGCCCCGCGCACGGTCTTAGGAACAGTCCCGGGACCTGGAACGGCACTGGGTCTCCAGCAACTTCCGGTGCCGCTCCCTCAAGGCCTTCGGGGCCATGGTCCGACAGTACCAGCAGGCGTGGTCCGTCTCCAGGCAGTAGAGGCGAACATTGTGGGGGTCTGCCACCCACATATTGTGACGGCAGGCCCCACAAGACTTAAATCCAGGCATCCCTACGTGCACCAAGGAGAACAAGCATTGGCATAGCCAATAGGTCTCGCTTTTGCGACCTTATAAGTGTTTAGCCATGCAACAGTTGCATAACTAAATACTTATAAGGTCCCAAAAGCGAGACTTATTGGCTATGCAAAGTGGCCGCGAAAGTGATCGCGATCACACATCAAAGCGGCCGCGAAAGTGAAAGTAATCGCGGTAAAACGCGGCGCACGCACCCGCACACATGCACTGTAGCTCTAGGCTGGCCTGGTAGCACTTTTTGGAGCCCTCTCAATGAGTCTCGCCAGACCAGCGCATGCGCTGGGTCAGGCGAGACCTAAAAAGGAGGCAAGTCTCAAAAAAGGGTTGTCAAAAAGTGACTAAGGTACGCTCTATCCGGATCTGCGCTTGCTGGCGCGGAAAAAGAAAGAACTGACGTCAGCGCGCATGTGTGGCGCCTAAGTAGTCTCCGCGATGTCATCTCGGCGTTTACAACACCAGCGACGGACACGAAGCCGCACAACGTCACCTGACACGCAGGGGTACTGCTACAAAAACTTTATGGATCCAGTCTGACGCCTGGGGATATTCTAAGTTAAGGGATGTATCACTAACGTGCCCCTTTCAGATTGGGAGCTTCACGGCCAATGCCTGCAACTCTGACAGGCCTAGGACACGTAACAGCAACAAGAAAAATATCCTTATTAGTTCCAAGAAGTAATGAACAACTGTGAAGACGCTCAAACTGAACCCTTATTAAAAAGTTAGAACCTGATTTAAATCCAACTGTAGAATAACAAAGATTGGGAAGAAACCTACTGGTCAGACCTTTTAGGAACTGCAAAACAATGGTGAACCTGAAAAGAGACCGCTGATCCGTTAGACAGAGGAAGGTAACCAAAGTCACCATATACCTCTTCACTGTACTCACAGCACAGCCTCCTGTGATAATGAAATCACAAACATGCGGATGTCAGACAGCCATGCTTTCAAGTGGTCAATCTGGTGATCAACACACCAAGATACAAAACTGTACCATCTACCAGATTAAACAGATGTTGTGGGTGGAGAACTTGCCTTTTAAACAGAGCAATCAAGGTTATGGGAGTTATGTAGTGAAGAGAAAAGTTCCACTTCAACCAAAATGTATCCCCCAATGCTCCTTGCAAAGGATGCTGGAGGGTACACCACTTCAGGCAATGCAATGTGAAACGAATGGCAAACAGTTCCACATGGGTATGCCCGATAGATCGAAGACACTCTTGATGACCTCTGGGTGAACACGCTACTCATGGTCAGCAAGATGACTGATTCTGGGCGTCTGTTATGATGTTCAGAGAGCCTGCTAGTTAATTTGCCACCAGCTACAATGTGTGCTGTGGACTTATGACCAGATCTTCAGGGCTTCTCGGCAGATAACCTGGGACCCTACTACCTCTTACCTATTGATATACCATTTCACCGTCATATTGTCTGTCGACCACTGAGACTGATCAACTGCAAAGGAGAAGAAAATGCCTTGAGCGCTAAGCAGTTTGAGCAGATTAATGTTAAATCTGATCTCCAGTTCCTCCAGATGAGCACCTTACCAACAGGTGGAGTCATCAGTCATGTTCTTAACCACGGCCGGAGAGGGTTGAAAGGTCATTCATCTGGAAAGGTTCTCCTGCACATCCCACCAGACATGCTACACCGCAGTGTATGTGGAAATAAAAATGGTATCCATAAGGTTGCCGCCATGTTGGAACTACTGCATGCAAAGACACCACTGAAGAGCCCTCTAGTGGCAGCAGGCATTCAGGACCTGGAAATTGCAAGAAGCTAGCAGACTTAGCATTTAAAGGACACATAGGACTAGAATCTGAGCCCCTTCCTGGAATTGTGGTAGCAACGCCCAAATGTCTCGCATTCTCTTCTCTGGAAGAACGTCTCAGCCCAGGGTGGTATCCAGTACTGCTCCTGTGAACAGGAGTGGCGGGGAGCTCTCCAGGTGAGAATTGCACACACTGATAGAAAAGCCTAAGTCATGTAGCAGGGATGCTGTTGTCTGTTGAAATGACAGCACTATCTGTGAAGCCCTGGCCCTCAGACGCTAGTCGTCCAGATAGGGCAAAACTGGAATCCCGGACCTCCTGAGATGGGCCACCACAACTGTCTTCACCTTTTAAAGACTTAAATATCAGACCAAACAGAAAAACAGTAAATTTGGAAGCGAGTTGAGTTGACTGAAAAAACAGATACTTCCTGTGGGACTTCAGGAGTGATACATGGAAATAAGCACCCTGCAAGTCATGAGACACCTTCCAGTTCCCTAGAACTGAGCGCCAACAGATTCTGCGGGAGGGACAGCATCTTGAACCTCCCTTTTCGGAGAAAGAGGTTCAAGACTCTGAGGTCCAGGATTGAACGAAGACCACCCTCCTTGTTTGGAACAAATAAGTATCAGGAATAGCATCCTTGATCACCCTCCTGCTCTGGCACCAACTCCACGGCTCTTTCCTGAAGGAAGGCTGCCACTTCATGCTGCAGAAGGTGTTCCTTTGAAAGGTCTAACTGGTGTCCTGGGGGGATCCAAAGGTAGACTGCTAGAAGGATAGGGTATCCCCCTTTTCTACAATTTGTAAAACCAATCGAGCCGAAGAATTTGCCTTTGGAAACTAGAGCTGCTTTTCTATGGTGGCTGGGGAGGAGGAGAAAGGAGTCACTCTTTTAGAGGCTGGACATCCTCTTACCTTTTTCATGGTGTAGGATGGAGTTCTGGACTTGCTGCTGAGCAAGATCAGCTTGGCAATGGCAGAACTTGCGGCCTCTCCCAAAGCCACAAAACTTTCAAAACCCTTAGAAATCTTTCTTTTAGGGTTGTAGACCAATGGACTGGGCTGTGGCGTAACTCATCTCAAAGCTGTCCAAGGTCGAACTGGCCTTCTCTGCAAACAGTTTGGTGCCTTCGAAGGGGAGGTCCAAGGAGGACTGGAAATCAGCAAAAAATCAATATATTCACAGCCAGGCATGCGTGTGACCAACAATGGATTTCCCCAACCGAATTTGCCGTATCCAGTGCTGACAGGATTACATGTTTTAATGGTGCCTACCATCTCTGATGAGGTCTTGAAAGTGGACCTGGAGTTCCTAGGAGAGATTAGGGATGAGAGTGCCCACCAAACCACAAAGCGAGAGCACATGAAGTCCTAGAAGGTACATAGCAATCAGAGGCTTGTGTTCTAGGCATGATTTTCTTGGGCTCAAGTTTACATTTTTTACGATTTTCGATTAGATGGGGCAGCAGGGAAAGTGCAAGGGGACAGACGATAAGAGGATGAGGCCTGAATAACAAGGCTTTCTGGGAAAGGGTGCTCTAATGGAAATTTAGGGTCTCTCCAGGCTGGCCTATTCTTTCAGGGTAATGAGCAACTGAAAGCAGGGGCACACACTGGCTTGGTCCATCTGGCTAGTACAGGGGCTAGAAGAGCATCACTGATTGGAAGAAGTGACTCAGAGGTGTGGACTGTGGGACCTCTGTGAGGATATTTGATTTAACCTTTACAGTAGGCAGAATTAACTCCAGAATGTTTGCAACCTTTCACATTATGAAATGATAGGAAGATGCACCTGGGAGGAGCAGGCCCCCTGTTCCTAAAAAATAAAATACTTCTGGGGTGGTATCAATCCCACTGGCCTTTGCCAGGCTCCAAAACTCCTACTATGGGTCTTGAGGATCATCTTGATGGAGATTGTACCAAATTAGTGGTACAGAGATGGTTGCTCTCAGGATTCCTAGCCCTTTAGGAGACACTGTACTTCCTTTCTGGAGCAATGCACAGGTGCAGGTTTGTGAGCCAGTAACTGGCTGCTCTGAAGCCAGTGTTGTCGGCGTTTGAGCTCCAATCTGGGTTGGTGTTGGTGGCAAAGCAGGAGGTGGTCATCACGAGGCCACGCCACAATCAATGGTGGCATTGACGGCGCTGTCTGAATTGGCAGAAATGGTGTGAAATGTGCTGAGGGAAGACCTGCAGGTATGAATCCAAACAACATTCACACATGTACTACGGGGTCTGAAGGCACTCCAGGGTAGAATCAAAGCACATCAGAGAACCTGAGGAGCTGAAGTTGAGGGGGCACGGCCAGAGCCAGGACCTCTGATGGTCTCTGAAGCAGGTGATCCTTGACAAACTCATCTCCAAAGAGGAGTCCGAGGATGGTGTTGTCGACTTACCTGTTTATGCTTGCTGATTTGCCTTCTCTTCTTTGGTGGTAGAACCTTCACTCAGATGACCCTGAAGATGGGTCTATATCTACACCTGCGTCTGCTGTCCTGGACATAAAGCACTTTGCTTCCTGCTCTTTCTGGTCTTATAGCACATACTCTGTCACTTCAAGTCCTGCAAGTCGTGTCAATCAGAAACTAGGCACCACAAACAATGTCGAGGGGGGGCGGGGTTGTCAGTATTTCACACTTCCCCCACGCGTTAATGACAGGATTTAAAGCCAGATCGCTTATGAGGAGACAGTTTCCCAAAGTAGTATATTTAAAAAAATGTTATGAGCAGAATTGAACTCTGCAGAGAAAGGTGGGGAAAAAAGGCAACTGGCATCTTCACGACGGAGGGGTGCAATATGGATTTTGGCAACGTCACTTCTGGCATTCCATGGAGCAGTCGCCCCCTACAACAATAGGGGCGTGCTATAGAGAAAAGCTTTCTAGACCAGTCTGGCACCTTGGGAATTATTCAAGATGTGAGGAATCTGCATGCAGAAGAATCCAACAGAAACTAACAGAAACCCAAGGCAGAGGAACATAAAACCCCAAATGAGGACCACAAAGAGTTAATCCCTCAAGAACATCTGGGGCCATATTACACAAAGTGCCCTGGGGGTTACAAAGGGCGTGGAGTCTGCTTTGCTCACCCCAGGGCACTTTGGTATTACAAAACTCGCAACAGACACTTGTGCGGCTCCTTCTGTAATACAAACAGCACTGGCGCACATATAGCGTAAGCGCTATCATTAGAGGGCGTTCCCTCATTTGAATGGGGGCGTGGCCCCGTGCAAATGAAGAGATCTCTTTGCCTCTGTGCCACTGCCGTATTATAGAAGTGGGTGCAAAGATAAAGAAGCTGCCCTGTCAGGAGGAGCGCTGACTGCGCCACCCGATGGCAGCCCTCTGGAGGGGCGAAGGGGGGTCGTATGGACCCCCTAGACATCCCCTTGCAGGCAGCTGCAGGTACTCACTACACCCACCTGCAAGGGGATCTCTCAACCTTCTAAAAAGTGCAGGCGGATTGTCACCTGCACAGTGAAATATGGAGCAGTTGCTTCAAAGCCGCTCCCGGTTTCACTGGAATGCACTGCCCCCAGGACAGCATGAGTTTGCGGCTGCCCTGGGGCAGTGCATTCAATCTAATACATTGCCCTCTCCTTGTTAGCGTCAAGTGCACCTATTAAAAGCTGTGCCCGGCGCTAACAAGGAAAATGCCCTGCATTGTATAATAAGACCCCTGAAGTACTAACATAAAAAATATCAATTAGGCGACAACCTGAGGGGGACAAGCAAAGAAGCCAGCTGAATCATGACAGCTTTTGCTTGCCCAAGCAGGCACTTTACCACTGGTTAGCTACAGTAAAGTGCACTGAGTTTGAAAGCCAGCAAAAACATAGGGTTCAGGAAAAGGCAAAAAATCCATGGTGACCATGAAGAAAAAGCGAATTTCCTACAATACCATTAAGTGTTATGAGGTGAAGCCTTGAACTGCATCAAAAAAAGTCCATTCAATTGTTACACAAAAGTATGTGTTCAAAGGAGGACAGTTGACGCTTTCACCCTAAACGATACATGGGTCATCATCAGGAATAGAGTTATATAAAAGTAACACGAGAAGGGAGCAGAAAACGAAAATATTGGACTAATACAATTTGATTTGCTATCAAATATGGTACCTACATAACATGAACTGACATTTATTGCATGTGATATTCATTGTCCTTTTGAAATCAGTTTTCCTCAATTAGTAATTCAGGATGCATTTTTTTTATGTTATGTATGTTAAACAGCAGTGTGTCTCTGATAAGGCCTAACTCGTGAACAACTGTCAGTGTGTTGTTGCAGCCTTCATAACTTACTCACAGGAGAAACCAGTGATATACATCTCAGAGGAACTTCCACAATCTTTGCTTCATAAAATTCTGCTTGGCTTCTGCTCTGAAAAGACTAGAGCCATCAGAAGACAAGTTCAGCAAGTTAGCCTTCACAATACTTGGGAAAATAGAGGGACAAAACCGAGCACACCAGCATAGAGACAGAGGCACTCATGAATCTGTCCACTGTATCAAGGCCAGGAACAGGAAGGCATGGAACCACCATGTCCACCATCTCCTAAATAGGGATTAGAGGCCCCACATAGCATTGTGACCATTGACCATACTACCTTGCGAGCAAAACTTTCTTCCTCATTGCATCAATCAACTTCCAGATGAGATGAGATAGATTGGGAAGTAGGGGTGTCGGCAAAACTGTGATCTAAGGAACTTTGCCAAACGAGATTGTCTGAAAGGATTAGAAGACAGAAAATCAGGGTCACTTGGAGCCAGGCAAAAAAGGTGTGCGACTCAACAAATGATCACTGGAGCAGATGTCAGTCTATTCCAAATATAGCACCTCATTAAAGGCCAGGAAGGAATCTGATGAGGATAAGTCAGAGTAGAAGATTTCAGTAAAGAAGTTAGTTTTAACCTATGTTTAGGGTAACGGAATATTGAAGTCCTCTGCAGCCTTGTACGGTCTCAATAGAAGATGAAATGTCAACAGAAAGAAGACTAGGGGCCCACTGAAGTTTCACTTCAGACTCGGACATACCTGCCATCTGCAGGTATGTATTGTTCAGAAACTGACGACACTTTACTGTGTAATATATTGGTAAGGCATCAATGCTAGAATTGGAGATTGCACTTTGATAGATGTGCAGGATTTCCTACTACAAGATTCATCTGGGGGACATCACAGTGAGGTACTGAAAACATCCCTAAACCTCTAGCATCTTTAACTAGGATTCGAAAGAGGCATTGTTGTGGGTGTTTTTTCCCCATCTTTTTACATTTTGATGACTAGCTACATTTTGATGGACAGTCAGAACACTTCTATCATGGAAAGACAGTGTCTTATAAAACATTCTCAATTAAAAGCCCATTGATGCCTAGATGACTTGTAGAAGGGACACTTTTATAACAGACATCTCTTAATAGTTGGGGTTAGAGAGAAGCTGTGCTAAGGGAACAAGTTAAAGGTTTTTATTTTGCAAACCACTGAAAGGAGGTAATTTTATCCAGAGCATGGTTGGGTGTTATGCGAGAATCAGGGCGGTTTTGAGACTATTTTACTTACCCATCAACAATACTCCACTTCTTGAGTACAGCAGAACTGACTGCCAGTAGCAATAACAAGCATTGAAAATGCAATACGTCTCGCCTTTGATTAGGTTAAAGCCATTTGCTTTGCTAATGGTATTGTATAGCAAAGCAAATGGCTTTAACTTAATGAAAGGCGAGACCAATTGCATTTTTAATGCTTTTTTTCCTACTCTGGCTGATTCCTGGGACATGTTACTCTTGATGTGCCTAATGCCGCTGTGGCTGACTGCTACGACTCATTCCTGCTGCGTCTGACTGCTGCCATAGCTGATTCCATTCCTGCTGCAGCAGACTAACTAGAGTTCACTCCCGCCGTGGCTGAGCCCCGCCGAGCCCGTCAGCACCAACCAACAGCAGAGGCAGTGAGGTGCAGGAGGGGGCAACGGTTGCAGAGAACGACTTATCATTGGTGCGCAACTGCAGACGCCAGGCGTTCAAACCTCCCAACTATGAAGAAGGGGGGGAAGGGGGGGAAAAGGCAGTGAATTAAAAAAAGTATTAAGAAAAGTGAGAACATAGAAGAAAATGGACTGGTGAGATGGAAAGAACGAGAAAGAAATTGAAAAGAAAGACTAGCGAAAAAATGAAGACAAAGAGGAGAGCAAAGAAAATGGAGAAAGGAAGACAGACATTAAAGTCAAGACAGAGGAACCGAAAAGGTATCAAAACGACTAACACGAGAGAAGTATTAGAATGCGTAGGAAAAAAGAGGGGGCAAGCAAATGGATCTCTATCATGAAGAAGACAAAAAGGTAACGGAGACAGGGGAAAACATACAAAAGAGAGAATGGCTGGGCTGAAATGGAAGAAGGGGTCAGGGTTTCAAGTCCCCTTCCTCAACCGTATTGATTTCAAGAAGCTCTCGAATGCCGAGAGCAGTGCATGCGCGCTGCTATCGCCAGCTGAGACCCAACAATGTCAACACCCTTCATGGCTGGTGCGGACAGAAGATCGGACTGTCTAAATATCTCAAGGGCGGCAGAATGAATATGACAGATGACGGCAGAAAAGAGTGGGAATAAAAGAAATTCAACACCGGTTTAAACTGTGTAAACCAAGTCACCGTTCGTTCTTGCCCAGGGTTTAGGCGGGCGAGGAGGAAAAAATTAAGAGCATGGTTGGTTAAATTATGCAAGAAGAAAAGGCAAATTATATGACTTACTACGGCACATTTTGTGTGTGTTACTTTGTTATATTTACATTTTAAACAAGTTAACACTTTTTGGCGGCAAAGTTTACAACTTATTAGCAACAGTTTAACACCAAAACACAGCAATCAGCAGCTGAAAGTTAACAAGTCAACCTTTGCGAGTGGGCGTTCCACTGCATGACAACCAGTTTTGCTGCGTTTTTAGTAACTTTTGATGATTTGAGCTTTAAACACTTTTTTTGTTAACATCTGCAAATTATGCAGCAGTTAATGGATTATGTGGAAAATGCCACTTACGCAGAATTACATAACTCCAGTGGCCCAGCCCTATCCTGCTAATTCCCTTTTTGCTTTGTAGGACTGGCTGAGTGGAAGGGAGAAATAATTGGGGGATGGAGGTGGAGGAAATAGCTAAAACCAGCTCTTTCCCTTTTATGTGCATCATGATGTGGAAGGGCTACATAGAAAAACCATTTGTCCCAGACTGTCCCCCATCTGCTCCCAACAGAGGTAGCTGAAGAGGTTATTGTCGCTGAAGAAGGTAGCAGTAGCCCACACTGATGAAACAGGAGAAAAAAAAACTCAGGAATTTGTCTGAATCATCTAAAAGGCACAGTAGGTACATCTTCAAGCTAGAGAAAATATCTGCAATCATCTATGTTTTAAACCGACAAATACAGTAGTAAAAAATTATAACTGACGTAGCTATGGGATACTTTGGCCTACTGTTTGACTCACTAACATTGATTATTGATCTGTTGATTGGTCATAGTCTTGTCCTTTTTCGACCGTTTTCTCAGACAAGGGTTTCCACTAAACCCTGTCGAGCTAAACTCGTGGAAGCCACCAAGGAGACCCACTAAGCTCAACCATTCACTAATGGGCCAAATCGACCAAAATAGTATCATCATCATTATGGAATAATGGACTTTATTTCTTTAATCTGGCAAAATTCTTGGAAGAAGTAACATTCGAATTGCAAACATACAGTGATTAGAACATCCTAGACCCCTGCTATTGATTTATTGATTAACAAAAACAGCATTTTGACAATAAATATGGTGCATAGTAAATTATCTACACAACAGGTCATATCGATAAGAGTAGACACAACTAGAGGTGGGGTTAAATTAAGGATAGCTTTAGCAAGTTCAAGAACGAAGTGGCATTAAATAAGCTACATATTTTACCCATCATGATATTGGTGGGGTGGTATGGAATGTGGCTGCACCAAGGATTATGTGGTGGAAAAAATGAGAGAAGCAGGAAATGGGGGGACAAGGCAGCACTTACACCAAATATGGTAAATATTTTACAATCATACATTAAGTAATTGTGGCTAAGTGGGTTTTGGTAAATCAGAAGGATATTAATGGAGGAGGAGAGAATTATCCATGCTAGACTTTAATTTAGTGGCAGTGTTCGTTGCAGTTAGAGGGGAGAACAAGGGATATTTGTTCTCCCCCTTCAAATAAAAAGTCATGGTCACATAATAGCACTATTATAAACATCTGCTCCTCAACACGTCAGTATAGGAGAGAACTATTACTCATTAAGGATATAGTAGCAGCAAAGTGTTAACCACACTATATAGTTGTCGGAGCTGAATAGCCTATGGTCTGTTGAACAGACCGTACACCCTTTTTATCATTACAGTCTACTTACATGCAGGGGACCTGGATTTATAGAAAAACAAAGAGGTTCTCACACAACTGGGAACTCAGAACCAGATTTCCCTACATTCAATGAACTGCGATGCATTTATAAAAAAATGTTGGCTGAGACAATCAACAGCAAGGTACTGACTTTAAAAAATAGGCGTCATGGGTTGAAAATGACCTTAGGAAAAAGCCTTCCAATTCAATGCATCTACTGCAAAGTTATAAACGGATATATGTACTTACCCACGTAACAAATGGGTCAACATGTTTCACTGCCTTATAAAGTGTCATCTAGCAGTTTCATCAGGACAAAATATTTTGGCGCAATTAATTGCCATCCTTGGAGTAAGTACTGTGTGGTTGTGAAGGTGTGGCTGTGGATACAAATATCTTCAGTCAGAAACATGGGAGGCGGGGAATAGAGATCTTTATATAAACCTATCCTTATAACTCTAACTTTGAGGGATGTCTTGAAGCTACCAAGACTACTTGGTGTGTCTTTTAGTTGAGTGACCAAGTTGAAAGACTGCAATCTAAATAAATTACATTGAACGTTAAAGGTAGGAAGATTTAGTTTTCATATAACATATGATGCTTGAGGGTATATACCGATTATGTATTTGAGAGAGGTACCAGGATAGAAGCTATGCACGGCTATAGTAACCAGGGATGGGAATGTAAATAGGGCTGATTTAGGCAGATGGACGGCCAGCCTCACAACAGCGAGGTGCATGTTTGTTCCCAAGAGGTTTGAAAATGATTTGAGGGGGAATTTCCATGACATTATTCAATGTGGAGAGGGAGTAAAAATATAAAGACCACAAGACTACTGTAGTAGACTGTTTTACTCATGACTAGCACATCAAGAAGCCCACAGCTGACCTGAATCAACTGACCAACTTCAGACTCACCTCCCTGCTTCCCTATCCAGCCAAAGTGACTGAGAAGGCCATCAACAAGAAACTCACAACCCACCTTGAACGCCACCATCCTCTAGACAACACTCAATCAGGATTCAGGCACAGCCACAGCACCGAAACAGTCCTTACTCATGGGAAGAACCCAAAAAGTTAGGCTGCCACCCTTTCCATCCGAGACCAATAAATTGATCTGCGGAGTCCTACAAAAATCTTCCCTCAGCACCAACTTTTTTTTAACATACACATGACAACGCTCGCCATCGCTCATCATCCGTTAACAAAACATCGTCCTCTCCTATGCAGATAACACCCAACTTATCCTCTCCTTGACAGACAAAACAACGACCACCAGAATCAACTTCACCAACTGCAAGACCATGGTAGCAGACTGGATGAGAACCAACTGCCTGCAGCCAACTCCGAAAAGACGGAAGTACTGGTCTTCGGCAACAAGACCTCTCCATGGGACTCCAGCAGTGGCCGCTGGAGCTAGGACCAACACCCACACCCCACACAATAAATCAAGGGATCATCCTAGACGACCAGATCAACATGGCGGCTCAAGTCAAAGCAGTGTGCACCTCCTGCCCCTACATCCTACGCATGCTGCAAAAAATTGTCAAATAGTTGTCTCAAAACAACAGATGGACCGTCATGCAAGCACTTAGCAGCAGAAGGCTGGACTAGAGCAACACTCTACACCCGAATCTCTAAACAACTCCTACAGAGACTCTAGACCATCTTCACACGCTGCACCTACATCACCTCAGGAATCTTCACTGGCTCCGCATTCGCAAATGCAGGCAATTTAAACTTCTCATGCACACATACAAAACCCTATACAATACAGGACCTGAATACCTGAATAGCTGCATACACTTTCACCAACCCATTAGACACCTATGCTCTGCCTCACCCTCACTCGAAAACATTCTCCACATCCACTATAGCAAAACTGGAGGCCGCTCATTGTCCTATATAGTACCTAAGCCATTGAACATCTCCCTCAACACATCAGAGCCTCTTCCTCGCTTCTTGAGTTCCGCAAGAAGCTGAAGACCTGGCTCTTCGTATCAGCGCCTTGGAGACCACAAACCTACACACATGCCCAAGCGCCTGGAGACCCTCTCGGGTGAATAGTGCGCTGTATAAATCAATATAACAGGACATCAATAAGATCTTTGATAAAGGGGAATTTTCATTATGTAGTACTTGACGCATCACAGCAGCATTTTTGCGGTAGATATGAACAACTCTTACCTCATGCTGGAGTCTACGAGCGCTGCAAGGGTTCTAGCAAAAGAGCACAAAGTCAGGGTGTCATTGAACATTATAATTGGATGAGTGAGTATAAAGCAGTGGAACAGGGGATGGAAAG
Source organism: Triturus cristatus (assembly GCF_964204655.1). Lineage (NCBI taxonomy): Eukaryota > Metazoa > Chordata > Amphibia > Caudata > Salamandridae > Triturus > Triturus cristatus. Next base: position 1,156,781,645 of record NC_140581.1, on the reverse strand, counting down.
GATTTCGGATGTAGAACTCAGCATGAAACAGGACCATCAAGTGGTGGGTAGCTGTCAGACAGGCATTAAAGACTACAGGCTAAAGGTGAGAGTTGGCATGGAGATGATTTGGGGATCATCCATCTAGAAAGGATACGAAAAGTCAAGTGAGGAAATAATGTAGCCAAAAGCATGCGAGTATAGTGAGAAGTAGTACACTCAAGAAGAGCTTTCCTTACAGACCAGGAAATAGGTTAGTGAGGTTGGAGGTGGGCTAGGAACAGAGGAATGGTCAAGAAGGCAGCATGAAAAGCAGTAAACAGAAGATCAGTAGATGTCAATGGCATGAAGGGTAACAAGTGCGACAGCTGACATTGTGTCAAATGTTGCAGAGACATCAAAGTTGATGAGGACGAATGACAGGTGCAAACTGTGAGAAAGAATAATGAAGCTGGACCCAATACATTGGTTTGTTCCGGATCGAAGAGGGTTAAGTAACTTGCAAATAGCAAGGTACTAAGAGAAGAATATGGAACACCTGACATTTGAGAGAGGAATGGAAGTTAAGAAACAGGGAACGAACTGAAGACGATATTGGCGCTACAATGGGCTTCTTCAGCTGCAGTAAGGCTTTAGCAGATCTAAACCTTTATTTCTATATGCCTTATGTATTCTATGAAAATATCAGGTGTGAGCATGTGTGTAGCTCAATTTTATGTATTTACATATTCCACTTATGGAAAGGAGATTTAATGGGGATATCACTGTTGCTGCACCAATTTCCACAGGTAGTTCCCACGCTGTCTTCTGGGTACAAATTTTATCAAGCTTGACCTTGCAGATGCGTACCCCAAAAAACAAGATAATTCAGCATGCACTTAAACCCCATAGGAAATGGCAGCATTCCATATTCAGGTAGAAACTCATGAGTGAGTCAGGAATTTCACATTAATTAGGAACAAAGGACTAAGCCATTTTAACTTGAGCGAGGCGTCTGAATTGTGGGTTAGGACAAAGAACAACAAACTTAATAACCCATAGTGCTATATTGAACTGAATGTATATTTGTGAGCTACGTTGCACTCAATGCTGTGGGGCAGGCATATGGACCGTATACGCCATTTTATGGCTCATGCTTGGGAAATGCATTAATCTCCTTAGCTATCTTGCAAATATTATACCAGAAAACATACTGGATTCTCTGAAAACTTTGCTGTATATAGTTTAAATAAGCCTCTATGATAGTTTAATTCTTTCTTTTATAACGAAGCCAAAATAGCTATACTAGCTTTGTTTAGTTGCCAATTTATTTGGGCACACACTTAAAAAATACCCCAAAAACACAAAAAGATGTAGCAGCATTTCACAGGCAGACTTTCATTCATTACACTACTACTCAACACTGCCCAACATCATACTATGGGCCCCAGTACTATTTCCTCATGACTACGCTCATTTGCTGCTAACTGTGAAAACCCATTTTAACGGTCCTACACTAAAGCATTTCTATTTCTGGGTTTAGGCATTTTTTTATATTTGTAAAGTATGTATTGCAAATGGAAGCCTCCTCAAGGCTCCCTGGGAGGCATGACATAAAGATCTGGGTTGCATGGAAATGTCCAAATAACAACTGAGGAAGAATTAACATTCTTTGAAAAAATATGGCAGCCATGCACCAGATATGGAGTGGTAGCAAAGTGGGTCTCTTCTTAGGAACCTGAAAAGACTGAAGTGTGATGCAAACCATAGACGTGAAAAAAAAGGTAGAATTTTAATTAAAGACTGGGTGAACAGGTGGGTCTACGGGAGTGAGTATCTCTGGGCATTCAGAGTTCTAACTCCAAGTTGTGAGAATCTGTAGGACATTGATGCAAGACTTATGGTATGGATGACCTCAGGCTTCTAGAGGTCTTTTATGGCTAGAAGATCTCAGAAAGATAACCCGGTGCATGGCCAAGCAACAACTTGTACACCAGGCATGGAGTCTTGAACAGTGAAACTTTTTTCATAGGAAGCCATTGAAGAATTTTGATGCCTGAGTTAATGTGGTCAAAGCATTTCAAATGGAGTATGAGCCCTAAAGAACAAGTTACTTACCTTCTGTAATGCTTTTTCTGGTGCATACAGTATCTGCCTGTGGATTTCTCACCTTTTGAATTAACCCTTGCGCAGCATTCCACAGAATTATTTTTCATAGCTCTCCCACGTCATCGAGGAAGTCACAACGGTACGGCTTCGCTCGAGACTCCGCGTTACGTCATCGGAGCCATAAGACCACGCAGGGGTGCTGACGTCAGTTCCACCCATTATTTCCGTGCCTTCGAGGCAAACGGGTGAACCGAGAACATTTCTCAAGCATACACAGTATACAACAATTGCAACTAGTACACAAAGTATATTGTCCAAAGAAAGGAAACTCTCAAATATAGACATTTTCTAGCGACAAGCATCAAATCATTTCAAATGGCAATGAAATACAAGAATATCATACTCAAAATTCTTTTTGGTATAAGTAAGCAGACAACAGTGAGGCGGGTGGGTCAGTGAAGAATCCACAGGCAGATAAAAAGAAGCGTTACCGAAGGTAAGTAACTTGCTCTTCTAATGGATACATCTGCCTGTGGATTCCTCAACTTTCGAATTGAATCAACAAGCTGTCCTGCTCCCGGAGAAGGATGCCCGCCTAACTATATCAAAACATCTTAGAGCACAGAACATGGAAAGTGGCCGTCCATCCTCACCTCTGAAACTAAGCAGTAATGCTTCACAAAAGTGTGGCGGAGGCCCAAGTTGCAGCCATGCAGATGTCTACAACAGGGGCACTTCTAGCACAAGCCGAAGAAGACTACTTCGCTCTAATGGAATGAGCTTGAATAACTTCAGGAGGCTCCTTCTTGGACAAGGCGTAGCAAATCTCGATGCAGAGGATGATCCACCTGTACAGCATTCTCTTGTGGACAGCCTTGCCCTTCGTTTTTCCCACATAACCAATGAAGTTGGTCATCCAGCCTGAAGGCCTTACTCTGTCCAGAAAGAAGCTGACCGTCCTCTTAGTGTCCAGGCGGTGAAATCTCTCCTCCTCCTTAGAAGGGTGAGGATAGAAAGTGGGTAAAGTGATCAGATTGTCCTAGGTGGAAGGGAGTGACCACCTTAGGCAGGAACGCAGCTCTGGTCCTAAGAACCAGATTATCTGCATGAATAGAGATGAAAGGAAGCTTAGAACGAAGAGCCTGTAGCTCACTAAGCCTCCTGGTAGAGGTAATCACAATCAGAAAAATTGTCTTGAATGAGAGAAGTCTCAAAGAACAACTATGTAAAGGCTCAAAGGAGGACCCTATCCGGAAAGTAAGAACTACATTTAAATCCCAGTGAAGCATGATAAATGGAGTGGGAGGAAACCTGTTAGCGAGACCCTTAATGAATCTCATGACTATAGGAGACTTAAACAAAAAGGTCTGGTCTGGTGAGCAAAGAAAGGCAGACAAGTAGCCCTTAACAGTTGCTAGAGAACACAACCCTGTTGAGCCAAGGAAAGAGCGAAACTTAGAATATCAGATAAATGGGCCTGCAAAGGGTCAATTGATGTCACTCCACACCATTTAACGAACTGGGCCCACCTACCAGAATAAACAGATTTTGTGGAGTTTTCTTCTGGCGGATAACATAACATCCACCACATGCGGTGGGAGAGATAAAAACACAGGTTGCCCCGTTCAATCTCCAGGCATGAAGGTGCAGGACTCTGGAGGTGGGGGGTGTAGAACCAGCCCCTGCGAGAGGAGGTCTGCCCTGAGAGGGAGACGAAGCAGAGGGTGCGATGAGGAGAAGGAGGTCTGTTTACCACACCCTTCTTGGCCAATCTGATCAATATGACTTGGGCTCAGTCTTGGCCTATCTTCCTCAGAACCCGAGGAATCAAGCGTATGGGAGGGAACGCGTAAAGAAGCTGTGAGCCCCAATCTAACTGAAACGTGTTCGCCAACGCTCCCCGCATCGGATACTGGAGACTGCAGAACGACGGGCAGTGCGCATTCTCATGAGTGGCAAACCGGTCCAACGGAGGAAACCCCCACATCCTGAAAATGTGATGGACCACCTCCGGATGAAGACGTCCCTCGTGATCAGCCGAGTATTGCAGACTGAGACTGCACACACATGCATTCAGCATCCCAGCCTAATGATTTGCAATTACACAAATCTGATGGTCCTGAACACAGGACCTGAATCGCAGAGACAAAACGACTCTACTCCTCTCCGTTTTCTTATACATCACATCATGGTAGTGAACTGAATGACCGCGAAGGGAGGGAAGAAAGGCCTTGAGAGCAAATTCTAGAAGATTGATGTGAAACAATCTTTCCTATGGAGACCAAAGGCCTTTGATCTCCAGGTCTGTCAGATGAGCTCCCCACCCTAGAGTGGAGGCATTCATTATCACTGTGGCCACCGGAGAAGGAGGTTGAAAGGGATTTCCTTGAGATAGGTTGCCCGGAACACTCTACTATAAAATCTCCGCTGCAGTGTTTCTTGTGATTCTGACCACCTCCCACGAGATCTCGTTAAGTTGAAACCACTGCCTGCGGAGGCACCACTGGAGTGCCCTCATGTGCCAGCGTGAGTGGTTGACCAACAGTATGCAGGAAGCGAACAGACTGAGAAGGCGCAGAACCTTCAGGACTGGAACAGCCGCTCAATCTTGAAACATTAGAATCATAGCCTGGATGTCTTGAATCCTCTGTACAGGCTGGAAGGCACGACTTACAATAGGGTCCAGTACTGCTCCTATGAACAGGTTGCCCTGAGAGGGCACCAGGTGAGATTTGGTTACATTTATCGAACAACCCAAGTCAAACAACAGCTACATTGTTACTTGCAGATGATGAAGCACCATCTCTGGCGACTTTGCCTTGAGCAGCCAGTCGTCCAGATAGGGGAAAACAGGAATCCCGATCTTTTAAGATGTGCTCCTACCACCGCAATCACCTTTGTGAAGACCCGTGGTGCGGATGTAAGACCAAATGGGAGGACCACAAACTGGAAGTACTGAGACCCCCACCGTAAAATGAAAATACTTCCAATGCAACTTCAGGATAGGAATGTGAAAATACGCATCCTGTAAATCGATCAACACCTTCCAGTCTTCCTTCTCCAGGGCAAGATGAACATGAGCCAGGGTCACCACTTTGAATTTCTCCTGCTTGAGGTAAAAATTCAAAACCACGAGGTCGAGGATCGGTTGTCATTTTTGGAAATCAGGCAGTACCAAGACTAACACCCCTGACCCCTTTCCTGTTCTGGAACCACACTATTACACTCATTTGCTACAATGACAGAACCTCCTGCAGGGAAAGCAGAAGATGTTCTTTCGAGTAAAAAACCCTGACTGGGAGGGAAAAGAGGGGGAAACTCCCAGAAGGGTAGGGTATGCCCATACTCTACGATGTTCAACACCCAAAGATCTGTAGTAACAGACCTCCAATGCCGTAGAATATGGGACACCCGTCCTCCCATGGGACAAGTATGCTCTAGGATGGTGGAATTAGAGCTGCTTCCCTGCCACACCAGCTGGGGGGGACAGAAGAGGAGGAGGAGGCAGAGGAGGAGGCATTGTCGTGCACCATCCTGTACACGATCTCTGCCCTTTTCCCTGTAGGACCTGTGAAAGGGATTTGCCTGCTACTGTGGCCTGGCACGAAAGGACAAGTTTCTTTCAAAGCCCCGAAACTTGCGTAACTGCCCAAAGCTCCTGGTTTGAGACTGAAGCCCCAAACACCTTGTTATGGGCTTACTGTCCTTAAAGCGATGAATGGCCAATTGAACCTTAGCCCCAAACAGGCAAAATCCATTGAAGGGCAAATACAGTAATGTAGCCTGGACATCAGGCGAGAATCCCAAATTACGCAACAATGCGTGTCTCCTAGTAGCCACAGACGATTTAATTGCCCTGGCTACCAAATCGCCCATGTCCAAACCAGATTGTATCACTTGGCAGGCAGTAGCTTGGGCATCCGACAATACCTCTGAGTAATGTCCTTGTACCTCCTCAGGCAACTGTGGGCTAACCTCCCTGGTGGAGTCCATGAGAGCATGAATGTAGCGACCCAAAAGGCATGTGGCATTTGTGGACTTAAGGGCCAGGTTTCCTGACGAGAACAACCTCTTTGCTGATTGTTACATGCACTTTTTTTTTTTTTTTTTTTTATTCTTTTTATTTGCATTTTCAACAACAAAAAACAATAAAATTCACTGCAGTGTTCATAGGATATAGCATTGACGATTCAGCTCCCCACCAACAGAACAACATCAATAGGATTGACAGATGCCAGCCCACTAGTGCTTGGTGAGATTCGCCTGGCCCATACGTCTCCGACCCACCCCCGTCGCGCGCAATTTCCATATCACAGTTGTCAACCTCCGTGTCTCATGCTCTATCTGGTTGCTGTCTTCGCCTAGTCATACTTAGTAAACAACCCCGAGTTACAGTGCTTGAAACGTTGTTTGTGCCAACCAGCGTGTGAAGGGTTCCCATATGTCCCTCGGCCGTGAGCGCACCGGCAAGAGCTCCCAGTATAAAGCGAGCTGTGTCTGTCAGTATACAGCGCTTTTAATCCATTCCCTAACGCTAGGCGACGTAACAGCTCCCCAGTGTATCACGACCTGTCTTTTGGCAAGCAAACAGAGCATGGCCGGCAGCTTACGGTGTTTAGGCTTGATCATGTGCAAGATGCCCAATAGTGTAGTCTGCGGAGTGCATGGGATCCGTAGGCCAGTGATTGTACATACTATCTCCATCACTCTAGCCCAGAAGGAGGCCACTGTGGGACAGTCCCACGCCATATGTAAAAAAGTAGCTTCGCGCACATTGCAGCGCCAACAATTGTCTGTGTCCCTTAAGCCCATGCGATGAAGCCGGCTAGGGGTGCGATATGTCATATGTATGTATTTGAAATGTATCAGTCGGAGCCTATAATTGGGGGATAAGGTCTCGAGAAGTCTACAGCATATGTCCCAGTGATCATCAGTGATTTCGGCCCCCAATTCCGCAACCCACATGCCGCGCGCCGTTGGGACAACGACGGGATGGCTACTTTGCATGCGCACGTACAAGCGGGAGATTAGTTTACGCCACGAGTCTACAGTTAGCACATTTTCCAGGGCCAGCAAATCCGGCGGCGGTGCCGGAAACGTAGGAAACAGCTTTTGACATGTGTGGCGCAGCTGATAGTAAAGCAGCGTGTCCAGCATTGTCGGGCCCTCCGCACCACACATCTGTTCCGGCGTGATGAAGGTATCGCCTGGGAAGAGGTCCCCTCCCGTGTGAAGGCCGCGTGAAGCCGCTCGCTCCCCGGTTTTCATGTGTTGCAGCAGGGGGCCACATGGGATTACTGCGCAGGGGTATCGATTTAGTGTAAAGGAGGTCCAATTTGGCTCAACGTCGCAGCCCATCCCAGGCCCACCTAAGCGCATGTACCGGGTCTATTTCTGTACATCTCCTCTTGTGTGGCGTGTACAGGGCCGTTGCGAGCGGCAACGGGGCCGCCCTATCCGCCTCTATCGCTACATGCGGCTGAAACGGCGTGGGGTGTGCCCAGTAGTGCAAAAACTGCGCCTGTGCGCAGTAGGCATACAGCGTGAAATCCGGCGCCGCCATGCCACCCTGTCGCTGTAGGAGAGTAAGGGTCTCCCAGGCCACCCTCGGCTGTGAGCGCACTTGGTGCAGATAACGGGCAGTCAGGGGCAGCGGGATGTTGACAAATAAGTATAGGAGCTTAGGTAGGATAACCATTTTGGCCACAGCTATTCTGCCCGCCAATGATAGGGGCAAGTGCTTCCAACGGCTGACTTTTTCCTCTAATTTTCTGCCCATATTTGCTGCATGTCTGCGCTTATCCATATCCCCAGGTATCGCACCGGTCCGGTCGCCCACTTCAGCGGGCAGTCCGGAGTAAAATGAGGTGTCCCGGACGTCAGAGGCAGAATGACCAACTTCTCCCAGTTTATGGTCACTCCCGATAGCAGGCCATAGTTTATCAACTCTCTTGTCATGGGGGAGAGATTTTCCTGTGGGTCTACCACATAGAGTGTAATATCATCCGCATACATAGAGACGGTCAGTGCCCGTGACGAAAAACCGATGCCCCTGGCCGCATGGTGTTGTCTAATACGGGCTGCCAGGGGTTCGGTGGCGATAGCAAATAGCAGGGGTGACAGGGGGCAACCCTGCCTTGTTCCCCTTCCAATGGCAAAAGGCTCAGAGATAAGCCCATTTACTCTCACCCGGGCAGTTATGGTAGTGTAGAGCAATCTGATATAGCTAATAAAGGCCTCACTCACCCCCATACGTTGCAGCAAAGGAAACAGGAACCCACACTCCAGGGAATCGAACGCTTTTGTGGCGTCCAGCAGCACCGCTGCGGCCCGTACGTGTGGAGCCAAATAGTGCAGAACCCCAAAGAGGGTTCGAAGGTTGTGAGACGTGGAGCGGCCTGGTACAAATCCCGACTGGTCCGGGCGGATCATGAGGGGCAGCACCGGCTGTAACCGCACCGCAAGCATCTTGGCAAAATTTTTCGCATCAGTGTTAATTAAAGATAGTGGCCTATAGGAGTCGCACTTCTGAGCATCTTTATCCGGCTTTAAGAGGGCAATGATGATAGCCTCTCTCATCGACTCAGGGAGTATACCCGCTTCTACTGCCTCAGCGTAAACTGCTAATAGTCTGGGGGCCAGGAGATCCGCGTATTCCTTATAAAACTGCGCTGGCAGGCCATCGGGCCCCGGCGCTTTTCCAGCTGCCAAGGACCCTATTGCTTCCTTGACATCCTCTATCGCGAAGGGACGATCAAAATAACCTTTCTGGTGGGCATTGAACCATATCAGCTGTACCGTGTCAAAGTAACCAGACAAGTCTTCCAACGGAGGCGTTCCCCGGGAATGGTACAGGTCTTTATAAAAAGTCCGAAACGTATCCAGGATATCTGGAGGTGTGTATGCATGGTCACCCCGCGGTGTTTCGACTGAGGTGATGTAGGGGGCAGGTCTTTGCGATCGCAGCAGATGGGCAAGCGTTCTGCCCGGGCGATCTCCTTCCCCATATCGGCGGGCTGTCTATGTAAGCTCCCTATCCGCCTCGGCCTGGTATTCCGTGAGTTTGGTGCACGTTTCTGCCAACACTGTCGCCGAGGGGACCGAGCAGAACTGCAACTCCAGGGCATGTAGGCGGTCTTCCAGCCCCTTGAGCGTATTTCTGATGTCCTTCAATACTCTGGCCTGCCCCGCGATGTAGTGACCTCTGATCACTACCTTGAACGCATCCCACAGGGTGCCCACCGATGTCACAGAGTTCGTGTTCAGCTCAAAATAGTCGAGAATGTGTTGGTGTACGTCCTCGCGAAATACCTGGTCCATCAGGCCCTGCGCCGGTAGACGCCATGTGAAAGGTGTAATATATGGTTTGGGGACTTGCAGTACCAGTTCAACTGGGGAGTGTTCTGATAGGGTACGCGCTCTGTGATGTACCCCAGACACCCATGCATGAACCTGCGGGGTTAAGAGCCAAAAGTCCAGTCTGGACCAGGCCCCCCTGTGTGGGGTGAAGCAGGTACCTTCCCTTACTGCAGGGTGTAACACTCGCCACGAGTCTAACAGATTATAGTCCTCCATTAGGCTACGGAGAAGACCCGCCGCGTGTGGGTGATGTGTGCGAGCAGCCCCCTCTCTGTCAAGCTCCAGTGAATGCACCGCATTGAAATCTCCGCCCCAAATGTATGCCCCCTCGCCCATCGATTGCGCCTTGTGCCAGGCGTGCCAGAAAAAGTCCGGGTCGTCCGTGTTGGGGCCATAAGTGTTGATAAGTGTTAGCGGCATGTGAAATAGTTTCCCCAGCAGTATGATGTATCGCCCCTCTGAGTCGGCGTGTACCTTAAATGTTTGCCAGGGCAGGCCCTTTCGAATCAGGACAGCCACTCCACGGGAGTAGCTAGAGCATCCGGAGGTATGTATTTCGCCCCATCTGGCATTTCGGAGCCTCTCCCCAGCTACCTTCGTCAAATGTGTCTCCTGTAAGAAACATATGTCAATATGGTGTCTTGTCAAGTGCGGGTGGGTCAAGCGTATCTTGCGGTGATCATGGAGACCGCGAATATTCCATGTCAGGCAACGCAGCGCGGTCAGGGACGTGCATATAGTTGTATCCTACGCAGCGGAGTGGCGAACTTCGGCCCCAGGGGTGGGGCACGTGTTAAGGGCCCTCGTGTAGTGTGTCTTGCACCTAACAGCAACATAGCGTCAGCTGGCGATAGCGCTGTATCATCATTAGTTGTGTAGGAAAATGCTGCAGTGAAACAATGCAAACCATTGCCCCCCCCCAAACCAACCCTACAATAACGTTCCTGTATCAGTATCATGGGAATTATCCCTGTGAGGGCGTAGGGTCACAGGCACACTTCCCCATCTTAAAAGGACAGGGTGGCCGAACAAGTACGCCTTCCGTGTTCGCAATCTGTCTAAGTACGGCAGGTCAGACACTGCGCCTCTCCCCGTATATTACTGGTGCTTCGACTAGGATCATAAATAGGTTCTGCACCGTGTCCGATTACCCCTGCCGGCCCTTCCCTGCATCACAGGCATGCTCCAGTCCCCAGGACCATAAAAATCATTTAAATGGCATATACTCATCAGTCGTGCCGCCTGGTGTCCCTCTGTGCTGCAGGCGAGCATATTCTTCAGAATGGTGCGCGGCTCTATTCAATGTCACTCAGCTGGCCCGCCGGGGGTGTCCCTCGATCGTCGCGCCTCTCACGCTGCGCCCGCTCAGCTTGTCGTGCAAATTTTAGCGCTTCCGTGGCCTCCGTGAAGATCATCGGTTTCTCCTTGTGCTGAATCTTCAACTTGGCAGGGTATAGCATGGCGTATTTAGTGCCCACTTTTTGGAAGATCTTTTTAGCCGGTAGAAACTCACCCCTTGCAGCCTGTACAGCTTGTGTAAAGTCAGGATACAGAGAAATGGTCATGTTTTGAAAAGTGAGCTCACCTTTTTCACGGGACAGCCTCAAGATTGTGTCTCTGTAATTTAGAATTCGGGCAAGGATCGGGCGCGGCGGCGCCCCCGGCACCGGGCGCGGGCCCAGCGTTCGGTTTGCGCGTTCGACCAGGAACATGGCCGATAGGTCCGTTCCAAACAATTCTCGGAACATCCCCTCCACGAACTGCTCCATAGTACCAATGTTTGTGGATTCCGCAATCCCAATAATGCGAACGTTATTTCTGCGGGAGCGGGCTTCCAAGTCTTCATTGCGTCCCCGTATCACTTCCAGAACCTTATCCATGCGGAGCAATTTTTCCTGGGTGTCGCTGTGGCTTTCTTCACATTCAGCAATCCGCGCCTCCGCAGCTGCAAGTCTTTCCTCGTGCTGATCGACTTTGTGCGAGATGCCGTCCATTCGCTGAGCCATGGAGTCAAGTTTGCTGTCAATCTCCTTAAGGCAGCCCTTAAGGTCTCTGTTAGACCTGTCAGCCCTTTGGGTGGTCCCTCCTCATCATTATTTATTTTGTCCCACTTTTGCCTCAAACCCTGTTATAATTTTTCCTTTTTGGGAACCACCAGACTTTTTAGTGTTGATGCAGGGTCAGGGAGCCATTTTCCCTACCCCTGGAACTTCTGTCTGAGGGCCTGAGACACAAAATGGTGGCCACCTATTGTCACCTGTGACATCACCAGAACACACTAGAGGTTTCTGGAACCTTCTGCAACATTCTAGAACCCTGGGATAGAGGGAGGCAGTTTAGAATGTTGGGAAGCCATCTCAGGTTGGCAGTTGGCATCTGACTAGAGAGGAGAGAGGAGCAGTTCAGAAGGAGGTCGGAGTAAGGCAGCAGGGGTGGAAACCAGTGCTTGGAGTGGGGTCCAGAAACCCACCCTTGATGCTAGTCCCTACTGACCAAGCCCAGCCTAGAGCCCTGTGTGGGACCAAGACCAGAAAATCCATCTTAAGGACCTACATATTGTGAAGAGGCCTTAAAGAAGAAGACCAGCAAGTTCCTGACCTGTTTAGCGGTGTCCTCCTGGAGTCCTGACGTCAAGAAGCCTGGAGACCTGGAGCCCGAGGTGGAGAAGCGGCGCTGACGGAAAGCAGACGTCGTACCCGGAGCCGCCAGAGGTCGAGTGAGGGCGCCGACGGAGGTCGGGGAGAGACATCGGAGGTCGAGTAAGGAGTCACCCGAGGTCGGGTGAGGGCGCCGTCGGAGGTCGTGGGGAGGCGCCGGAGGCCGAGTGGAGAGTCACCCGAGGTCGAGTGAGGGCGCCGACGGAAGTTGTGGAGAGGCGCCGGAGGTCGAGTCGGGAGTCACCTGAGGTCGAGGTGAGGCGTCGACGGGGGAGTGAAGTCCGCCCACCGGAGTCGCCGGAAACCGAGGTGAAGCGCGCCGGAGGTCGGGAGTGGAGATCGCACTCCGGAGACACCAGGAAGTGGGGAGTCCGAGTCCCTGTGACGCCGGAAGGCGACATCGAGTCGAGGCCGTCCAGCGACATCGAGCCGAGACCGCCCAGCGACATCGGGTCGAGTCCGCCCAGCGACGTCGAGTCCGCCCAGCGACATCGAGTCGAGACCGCCCAGCGACATCAAACCGGAGCCGCCTCACGGCGTCGACACGGTGCCGATCATCTTAAAAGGACAGTAAGTGGTAGAGGGGGCATCTGAGGCCCTGTGGAGCCCTAAAAGACCATTCTAGGGGCTAGAGGGGTGTTAGAACCAGCCTGAGAGTGCCAGGGGTGAACTGAGACTGGTACAGTGACCTACATAAGGAGCTGTGTAGTTTGAAGGGCCAGATCTTTAGGTTACTCTTGTTCTACCTCAGCCTAGGCCCCAGCCTTGATCAATCTAGGTGGGACACCCCCATGCCATCCAAAGGTCCTTAAGTTGTGTATGGGCAAAGTAAGAACAAGTGACCTCATGTAGATGCTTTAAACTGTAACTGTCATTGATTGTTTTACCCTATTTATTGAGGTGCTTTATTTATTGTCATCCACTATTTATTCCTGCACTCTATTTATTGTCTGACTGTATTTATTTGCCATCTGTATTTATTGCACCCTATTTATTCCTTGCTTATTTATGACCTGAACCTATTTATTGAAATTCCAATGTAGTATTATTTATTTGACCTGCTCTTTTGAGGAAAATCTTATTGTATTGTATTTATTTTATGAAACCTGCAACTAAGAGAAAATAAGATAAAGAGATATATATTTTCAATTTGACTTGCATTATTTTTACGGTGTAGTGTCGTTTTTGGAACGGATGAACGCATGGTTATTGTGAGGGTGTGACGTACGCTTCACACGGTGCCTTACCCCAGCCGCTCGAGCCAAGCTACCATTGTGCTGGGAACCTGGTGACTGCTAACCCAACAGTCTCGAAACATGCTTTTTATGTCGTCTTCCTGCGTGGGTTCCATCTGCGTTTCAGGAACCACCGTCTGCGACGCCGTGTCCATCGCAATTTTCTGGGCACTCTGTTTCTCAAAATGCAGTCTTCGCTGCCTGGCGTCCGGCTTCCCCATGCTTCCGCGGGGGAACCACCTCAGGAGGGTCCCAAGGGGAGGGGATGGCCTCGATGTGTCGCTTCAGGGTCCGGCCCTAGACCAAATCCGCGAGCTGCGCAGGCCCTCGATTCGCACCTTCACGTGGCCATCTGTGCAGCACTCGCCGTGGGCGCAGATCCTCCCAGGCGGTCAGGCCCAGTAGGGCAGCTGTGCTCCTTTGCCTCCGGTATGTAAACAAGTCTAGTGCGGCAGATGGGCAGTCCCTGTGTGGAGGTTCCTTCGCCCCCATCTCGCAGCAACAGCGCCCGTCTCCCCGTCAGCAGACGCCCGTGTCCCAGGACGGGTACTTTCGTGGGTGGTCAGCCAGGTTCCGCTCGCCAGTAGGAGCCGATCGTTTCTTACCCCCAGAGTGTTGTAGGCACTTTCTCCCGTCAGCGGGAGCGCTCGTGGAGTCAGCAGCGCAGGGTGCCTCACTGTCTTCCAGGCCCCCTCCGCTCGGTATGCATCTCGACACTCGCCTTCGAACTCATGCGTCCGCCATCTCACAGCTTGTCAGGAGGCTCGTCGCAGCCGCTCAATCAGTACATGCAGGCCAGTCCCAGCCCCGCCAGTCGTCACGGCCGCTCCCCCTCTTGCACCAGGCCCCCGGCCTACGACCGGGGACTCGCGTAGCGGAGGTGGCCGCCCAGCGCGGCGCAGGAAGACTGCAGGCACAACGAGGAGCTACCGCGCCGGATCTCCACCACCAATCGCGGGCGCGAGAGCTGTCATCGGGTCACAAGCGGCCGGGCTCCTCCCGCCGCATCTCTCCTGCACGGAAAAAGAAGGCATGATACGGATGGGCCGGCGGATTCTGTGCTCGGCCGGCAGAGCCCCGTTAGACGGCGGCCATCTTGCGGCTCGGCTCGGCCACGCCCCCCCATTGTTACATGCACTTTGACTTCCTATCTGCAGGCGTAGATGGGAAAGAACCTGGAGACAGCCTCGAAGAACACGAAGTCTGGACCATCCAGCTTTACAGCGAATGATGAGCAGACAAGAAAGTGGGATCCCCGGACCTACCTTGTACCTCCTTGCCACGGTCCTGGAAACCACTGGAGTGGCTTCTGCCAGACAGAGAATGGGCTCCATCAACGCCTCATTGAAGGGATGTAAAAGCTCTGAAATAGAGGAAAGTGAATGGAGCACCTTGGTCAGAATATAAGACCTCAACTCAGCTGTTGGAAGAGGCGATTCCAAGAGGTCTTCAGCTTTTCTGATTACAGCATGATAAGTGGTCACTTCTTGTGTCAGCAAGCCTTTTGGTGATGAAAGCTTCCACTCAGGAGAGGTGTCCAGGCCACTAGCCTCCTGCAAACCCTCAAAATCTGGGTCAGGATCTACAATCTCTCCTTCCGCAGCCCCTCCATGTTCCTCCTGTACTCTTCCTCCTCCAAACAATCTTTGAGCCTCTCTCTGAGACCTCATCCTCGGACCCAGGGCCGGCAGCGCAGTACCAGTGACTTCAGGATCTGCGTTGAAGGGATGTCCACAGGAACAGGAGTCAAAACCGGTTGAGTCAGCACCAATTTGGAACCAGAAGGCGCCCAGGATGCACCATCTAGAGAAGCTTGACCCTCCAAGGACTGCAACGGGGTCGAAAATCTAGGCGTCAGAAGAGGCCAACTCCCTGTAGTCGTAGGCATAAAAGGCATGAGTGGTGCCTAGGGAAAGTGAGGTGGCAAGCCTCCCAGGGAATATGCCAACGGACCCATGGGGCCAAGAGGCATACCAGTACGGTTTGCCACTCTGCCGAACAAGCCAAACATCAAATTTAAAAAAATTGACGGATCCGATCCCGTAGCCGGGAAAGCAGGGTAAGTCGGATCCGGTACCACAGGCTCTGGAGCCATTCGGGGAGGCACTAAATTCGGCTCCAGTTGTGGCACTGGAGACCCTGGAGCCAGATGTGGAGTGGTTAACTTCAGCAATGGTGGAGGCGTTGCGTCTCTCGGAGCCGGAGGAGTCACTGATCTCGCAGTCAAACTCACCCACGGTGACTCAGTCGGAGAGATCTCATCCTTGCAACTACGTCTGGAATTCGGGACACATCCTTGGAACAGCGAAGCAGAGAACCATGGCGCCGCTTCTTCTTGTGTTTCTTAGAAGACTTCAAAGTGTGTGGAGTCTACTACTTCAAGCAGGTCCTTGACCTCCTGTGACCTTTCTTCTGCCGTTTTCCCTTAGCCATGAACAATTTGTCCTCCCTCTCCTTCAGTGCCTTTGGACTCATGCTCTGGCACGAAGTGCATGTCCCGACATCGTGGTCCCACGAGAGACACCAGAAACCATCTTCATGGCGGTCAGTGATGGACATCTGGCCACACAGTCTATGCATGGCTTGGAACCCAACTTCTTCCGAGTAGCCATCTTTAGATAACGACAAAGTTGTGACAACTGCAACAAAGAAACCCAGAAATGGAGAGCCTGGGACAAAAACTGGTATGCATCGACGGCACGTAAAAAAAGGAAACGGACGTCAGCACGCCGACGAGGTCTTCTTATAGCTCCGATGACATCACGCGGAGTCGTGTGCAGAGCCGTTCCATTGTGACGTCTTTGTCGACGTGGGAGAGCTGAGGGGAAAAGTTTCAGTGGAATGCTGCGCATTGGCTAATTCAAAAGGTGAGGAATCCACAGGCAGATGTATCCATCAGAAAGGGATTGAACCTAACCCTAAAAATCTGTCTGCAGAGCAGGGAGGATAGGTGGGCCAGCAAGGAATCTGCAGCTAGAATTGTCTCTACCAGACACCCTGCGGGCAGATTTTTTTTCCACGAGAAAGGCTATTTTGATGGTGAGCAGTTGGAGGGGACAACCATGAAGAGGCTCGAAAGGAGCACACATTAAAAATGCGAGAACTAAATTAAGGTCCCACTGAGGCATATCTTTATACTAGCAATGATCTTGAATGCACTTTGGAGCGATTTTATATTTGTTGTGTCTTCATCTTTGGGGGCTTTTAATAGCGTTAAGGGGAATTTTAAGCCAGGCACACTGACATTCTTACCATCTTGTGATTTCCTTTCACTTTGCACAGCCGCTTTTCAGCTGACACTCGGCGGCGGTGGGCGCCATCTTTGGTGAGGCTGGGGGAGCGCTCTAGTCGCGCCGTCCTCCCGCCCTACTTTCTCCCTATATAATGTGCAGACCGGCCAGACGGCGCAGCGGGCTGGCGCAGCGGGCGCGCCGGATGCGCGCCGAAGCCGCGCCTAAGCCAAGCCCGTCTGCGCCAGGATCGCGCCGGCCGCAGGGCACGCCGGGCAAAAGCCACTCACCGTTGGGTACGACAATAGGGCATTATTAGCATTTCGTCCTAAGATGGGGGCTCTGTGTAAGGGTTGTCCCCCCACTGATTTTCTCTGGGGCCCCTTCTCATGTTTACATTGTAAATGGACTCCTCCCGGGACATCCCTAGAGATGCCCAAAAATTCTGTTCCCTCTATGCACGGCGGTAATAGCTTCAAGGGAGGTCTTATCAATGCCCGCTCTCTGTGTGGCCATAGCCAAGACATACACGATTTAATAATGTGTCATGATCTTGATGCCCTTTTTATAACAGAAACATGGCTCAACGACTCTTCCAATCCTGATTTGGTTACTGCCCTTCCTCCAGATTTCACTATCTTCAGGCAGGACAGACCAATTGGGCGAGGAGGGGGGGTTGCATTCATTGTTAAAAAGTCCTTCTTGTGTCATACATTTGATCTGGGCCTTCTCAAAGGAAGTGAGAGCATTGGCTTCTCGATTAAACTTAATGCCTCTACCTCCTTCTCGGGAGGCCTAATCTATCGCCCTCCAGGCAATGCCACCCCCTTTCTGGACTCCCTAGATGAAGTTCTCGGGTCACTCATGTTACGCTACCCCCACTTCACTCTATTAGGAGACATGAATATGCATCTGGAATCACGTGTCGACCCTCATGCTATTTGTTTCCAGCATACCCTGAATATTTTTGGACTGGCTCAACTAGTGACTGCACCTACCCACCTAGCCGGCCACACTCTTGATGGTATCTGCTCCAACTTAAGTACCATGACTACGTCCCCCCCCATTCCGCAAATTTGGACCGACCATAGTCTTATTCCCTTTGACATCAAGAAACAAGTTCTAGCTTCATTAACAACAAAGCGCCCTCAACGTTCCTTCTCGGTAAATTGGAGAAAGGTGATTGATCGTATTAAGCTGGACACCCAGCCATTGGCCCAGGCTCCTAAACTGATGGGAGACGTATCGGTCGATTCTCGCAACTTCCACGTCTGGATGGATCAGATTATTTCGGAAAATTCTGACTCCAAAGGCGATCGCGTGAACTGTCTTAAAAGGAAGTTAAGTGCCCCTTGGTACACCCAGGCCTTAACTGAAAGTCATCTACTTTGTAGAATAAAAGAAAGGAAGTGGAGGAAAACATACGACGAGGCCTCAAGAGCCCTTTATGTTCAGCAGAGGAAATCATACCTCTCTAGCATAAAGGTTGCCAAAAAGGTGCATTACACTAAAGCCATCAACGATGCCCACCAGAAGCAAAAAACCGTCTTCTCTATAGTTAAATCCTTTACTCACCCCAAAGCTCTTCAGCCCGAAATCCCGCCCTCCGAAACTCTGTGCAACCAAATTGCAGATTTTTTCGGGGAAAAAATTGCAAATATTCAAAAGGATTTCTCGCCTCCTTTGATCTCCTCCACTCTAAGTTCCCAAAAACATGTAGTCGACAATCGCCATTCCCTTTGCAGCTTCCAACCTGTCTCCCTTCAACAGACCCGCAAGGCGATCTTTGCTTGCAAATCAGGAGCACCAACCGACTCCTGTCCCCCTCGCATTCTGCATCATCTAATTGAGGTAGTCAATCCTACCATCAACGCCATTATAAACGCATCCTTAGAATCAGGGATAGTGCCTAATGAATGGAAAAAGGCCATCGTGAAACCCCTGATGAAAAAGCAGAACAAATCTCCAACGGATCTGACGAACATGCGCCCCATCTCACTCCTGCCTGTTCTAGGAAAGATCACTGAACGGATAGTGCATTGGGAGCTAAAAGCATTTGTGGAGAACCATAACATCCTGCATCCCCAGCAATCTGGGTTTCGCACGGGCCACTCCACCAAAACGGCCCTGATAGAACTCTCTGATTCCATCAAGTTCCTGCAGGATGAGGGAAGGCAAGCCGTCCTCATCCTGCTTGATCTAACAGCAGCTTTCGACACTATCTCTCACGTCATCTTGAGTGATAGGATGCGAGAGATTGGCGTGACAGACACAGCCTTGGCATGGGTAAAATCCTTCTTGTCCAATAGGTCCCAATCTGTATCTTTGGGTCCCTACCTATCCAGTGAAAAAACCATTACATCGGGAGTACCGCAGGGGTCCATATTAAGTCCACTTCTTTTTAACATCTATATGGCACCCCTCCTCGCTGTGATAGAGTCTCATGGGATCCTCGTCACGTCATATGCTGACGACACCCAACTGGTCGTCTCTATCGACAAAAACCGCACGGATACAGAGCTGCGATTTCAGAATTGTCTCACAGAGGTATTTCAGTGGTTGAATAAAAACCACTTGAAGTGCAACAGTGGGAAAACTGAAATCATACCATTGGGCCAGGATTTACTCTTCTGCCCGAAGGACTGGTGGCCCAAAGACTCAGAGGCCCCACCTAGTGCTGTGTCTTCTGCGCGCAATCTGGGCGTGCAATTTGATGCAACCTTATCCTTTGACGATCACGTCAGGATCACGGCCGGTTGCTGTTTCAGACTCATTAAATCTCTAAAGAAATTTATTGACTTCCTCCCCGTTGCTTCTAGGAAATCGGTCGTGGTAGCACTGATACTCTCCCGACTAGATTACTGCAAGGGGTTGATGGCAGGAGTGAAAAAGTCCACTCTGAAGAAGTTGCAAAGTGTACAGCACGCGGCGGCAAGACTAGTGTTAAAACTTCCCAGGAAATCTTCAGCTTCAACTGCATTAAATTCTCTTCACTGGTTGCCACTGCATAAGAGAATCCTTTTCAAACTCTTACTTACAGTTTTCAAATCCTTGAAAAATATAGGTCCCAAATACCTCGTTAATCGTTTCATTCATTATGATCCCGTACGATGCCTGCGATCCTCAGGGGCCAACCTTGCTAAGATCCCGAGGTACAAATACAAAACTAGGGGTGGAAAAACCTTCACAGTCCTAGCAGCAAGGGCTTGGAACAAACTGCCCGTAAATCTTAGACTGACCGAGACCGAGTGTCTCTTTAGGAAACAACTGAAGACCTGGGTTTATCAGCAATCTGATACCTATGTGTTGGCAGCTATTTAGATCTTTCACCACTTGTCCCCTATACGCATGCTCAGCGCCAAGATGCTCCCTTCGGAGCAAAAGACTGCGCTTTACAAATATCCAAATACAATACAATACAATAATGAAAGGAAAAGAGGGGAACATATGTACAATTCCCTTCAAACACCTATTTACAATAGGGGATTTGGTCAGACAGCTACTAAAAAGCAGACCGATCAGACAGGTAACCCTTTAGAGTGCCCAGATCAGAGCCCTGCTGGGCAAGGGTAAGCATAAAAAGGAGGACATCAGAAAGGGAAGCAGAAAAAAAGTGTGTCAATAGACTTTTCAGTGCAATATAATACACTTTTTTTTTTCCTGACAGGCGCATACTATTTTGGTGGAGGAATGCCTGACTGCCAGTATAACATTGCAAACTTTGGAAGGAAGGAAGGTTGAAAGCAGTCAACTGTTGCCGCTCAATCTCCATGCAAGAAGGCGCAACGTTGACAGGTTCTGGTGGAGGACCCTCCTCTTCTGCTGTGACAGGAGATCCTCTCGAAGAGGGAGCATGATCGGAGGTTCGATGCTCATGCTGAGAAGCTCAGGATACCAGACTCTCCGTTGCCAGTCCAGAGACACAGGGATGGCTTGGGCCTGGTCGTTCCTGATCTTCTTGATAACTCTAGGCAGAAGTGGTACGGGCGGAGAGGCATACAGGAGACCTGAGCTTCACTTGAAATGAGGGGTCTTCAAGCGACAGCTGCACTGTAAACACCTCCATGCTAAACTGCTGACATTGCACGTTCTCAGCAGAGGCGAACAGATCTAACCAAGGCTATCCCCACTGTTGAAAAAGATCTTGCACCACCTCTGGGTGGAAATGCCATTTGTGATCTGCTAGGCACCGATAGCGGAGTTTGTCTGCTCTGCCATTCAGGGAACATGCCAGGTGTTGAACCACCAGGGCTAAGCCTGGCTGTTCCAGAGAAGAAGGGTCTCTCGACAAAGAGTCTACAACCCTACCTCGCCCTGTTTGTTGCAAGTACCACATGGCGGTTGTGTTGTCTGTGAACACCTGCACCAGCCTCCCCTTGACGGAGGGTAGAAAGGCTTTCAATGCCAGTTGGACCGCCTGGAGCTCCAGCATGTTAATGGGGAGTCCAGATTTCGCCGGAGACCAGAGTCCTCTAGTCAATTCAATAACACTTTATTCGGTTACATATATAACCATAAAAGCACATAAAAAGCGTATTAAAAATATTAAAAAGACATATGATATATACAATAGTAAACATTGGACCGCATACATAGACATAATTTCATTTCACTTATTATCACATCACGATTGTTTTCCTGCACTTACAAATATTTTTTTTACAGTTACAGAGGCTACAACAAATTATATTTCTAATTGTTGAAGAGCCACAAATGCTGGGCGACCGTGCTTCATACTATATGTTTTTAAGACAGGAATAATACATAATTTCCTCTGTACATAATAAAATATGCAGAAAATCCTCTAGTCTCCACCTCTCTCAGATGGCTGCCCCATCCCAGGAGCGATGCATCTGTCACTACTGTAAGACCTGGTTGGGGAAGGGAGAGAGCTCTGCCTCTGACCCAACTGTGGTTCAGTGGGCACCACTGCAGATCTTTTGCAGTTCCCGCTGAGATCTGGACTATGTCAGAGAGATTACCCTTATGCTGCACACAATGGAATATCCGGTCCCACTAGAGAGCCTGCATGTGTCATCTGGCATGTGTCACTAGCAAGATGCAGGAGGCCATGAGGCCCAGCAGCCTCAGAGTCCTTCTCACTGAAATTCAAGATCGAGGCTGAAACATCAGTATCGTAGCATGAACAGCTTGGACTCGCTGCGTAGGAGGATAAACCGGAAACTGAACCATGTCCAGAACAGCTCAGATGATAGGGGGCATCTGAAAGGGAGCATCTGAAAGGGAGCATCTGAAAGGGAGCATCTGAAAGGGAGCATCTGAAAGGGAGCATCTGAAAGGGAGTCAGGTGTGGCTCGGCACATTGATAGTGATCTCTATTGAGTGCAGGACTTTCACTGTAGTCTGGAGGTAGGGGACAACAGCCTGGGGCGAGCCCGCCTTCAACAGCCAGTTGTCGAGATAGGGGAAGACTGGCACCCCTGAGCTCCGCAGGTGAGTGCAACCACTGTAATCACCTTGGTAAACACGCGAGGGGCGCTGGTAAGGCCAAAAGGAAGCACAGTGTACTGAAAGTGCTTGTGGCTTACCGGAAACAGCAGGTAAAACAGATGGGCCGGAAGGAGGGAGATATGAAAATAGGCATCCTGGAAGTCTAAGGATACCATCCAGTTTCCTGGGTTTAGGGCAGACAAAACCTGAGCCAATGTGAGAATCTTGAACTTCTCCTTTTTGAAGAAGAGGTTGAGGGTTCTTGGATGTAAGATAGGCCAAAGCCCTTTTTTTTTTTAGAAATCAGAAAGTAGCAGGAATAACAACAACTGCCTACTTCTGACACCAGAACCCTCTCTATGGCTCCCGTGGCCAAAAGAGCAATGAATTCCTCGCTCAGCAAGGACAAATTATCCTCCGTCAGCTGGTCATGAGATGGAGGCAAAGGGGAGGGGAGGATTCAAAGTGAAGGCAGAAGACCCTCCGAATAATCTGTAAAACCTACCTGTCTGATGTTTTGGAATGCCAGTGGTAAAGATTATGACTGATTCTGCCACCAATTGGCCACCCAAGATCTTGTAGGGCAAGATTAGGAGAACTTGGAGGTTGCGGCTGTAGGGGGATTTGTGGTTGCGGCAGACCTCTGGCTACCTGACCCACGGGGTCGGTATGAACCACATCCTCACCCTGCACAGTCTGGGAAGTTTGCGATGGCACTGACTGGAGTATGGGTGACGCGGTTGAAAGCCCCTTCCATAGCCCCGAAAGGGGCGATGGGCAGACTGTGGAGGAAGCAGGGCAAATGCGAGGACCAAGGACTTGGCCGTAGCCCGCGAGTCCTTAAAGCGATCCGGCGCAGAGTCTGCCTCGTCTCCAAAGAGATGGTTGCCAAACGGCAGGTGAATGAGGGAAGCCTAAACATCCCCTGAAAAGCCAAAAGTTCTCAGCCAGATGTGGCGTCTAAGTGCTACCGTCAACAAAACTGCTCCACCCAGCGAGTCAGTCGTGTCCAAACCACACCTAATGAATGGTGAACTTCGCTTGGGAGTGAATGGCTAGGGCCTCCTCCAGGACCTGTGGCAGCAATTGTGCAACTGTGTCCCACACAGTGTGGGAGTAGCAGCCCAATAAGCATGCAGATTTCACCAACCGCAAAGCAAGGCTGATGGAAGAAAACATCTTCCCAAAGCTATCCAGCCTCTTGGACTCCTTGTCCGGGGGTGCAGGAGGGAACACGCCATGTGATGTAGAGGCTTGCACCACCAAGCTCTTAGGGGTGGGGTGTTGGGTGAGGACACTCTGGTTCCCAGGTGCGGGGCGATGGCGCCAGGCAATTGTCCTGTTCACAGTAGCCTCTATGATGGGCTTGGACCAGGTTCCCAGTAGGACATCTGTCAGTGTTTCATTAAAAGGGAGCACGGATTCAGAAGCGGAATCTTCCAGCTGTAGCACTTCAGTCAAGATGTTAGTCTTGACTGCCATCAAGGGCAACTCGAGATGCAGGACCTCAACTGCCTTATTCACCACCATGGAATATGATGCTCCCTCCTTTATAGCCATGATAGGGGGAGCAAGCATACCAGTGGCAGGTGATGCGTCCAGATCATTGACATCACCAAGTTCCTCACACCAGTACATACCTTCCTGGCTTTCTAACTGGTATTCTAAAGGGTTCAGCGACCCCTGCCATTCTTCTGTGAGTCCTAGCACTTCAGAATATGGCTTTGGCACTGGCCAAGGACACGTGGATCCTGTCGCTGCTGAAATCGGCATCACTCAACTTCGTGTTGGATTCGTGGTTCGAAATGGCGCTGGTGCTGGGGGCATTCATGTTGGGGGGGGGGGGGGGGGGGGGGTTGGGGAGGTCGCTGTGGTACGACTGACACAAGTCCAGACAGATCCGCGACCTGATCCATAGGGCCCCATTGGAGCCGAGGCTGAAGCCACTTGCACGGAACCAGATGTAGCCCCCTCTGATCCCACAGGACCCGAAGGCATGCCAGATGGGTCGGACAGCTCAAATACGCGGCGTGTGGTCTTGTAAAATTCCTATCCCAGAGCGGGGGTCACTTTGGCTCCTGGAAAAGCTGGGAAACTGAGTCGGCCCTGGCAACAATTCCAAAGTACTGTGCCTCGTATGTTGATGATCCTCCGTCACATCAGGCTTTGACTTCCTATGCTTCTTTCCCGAATCTCCCGATGACCTGGAATGGGAAGGAAGACGACTTGGGACTCCTGGAACGGTTTCGTGGTCCCCCCTTTCTAAATTGGGACCGAGATCTCAGCAGACTTGTGTGACACGGCGATGCCTGCTGGGCTGCTATCAGCTTTGGGGACAGCTCCCTCAAACTGGCAGTCCAAGCACAACTTGGAATCACGGTCGCCCTCAAGACACCACAGACAAAAGAGATGGGGGTCTGTTACCGACATGGCGTGATGACAGGCGCCACACGGTTTAAACCCAGTCTTTCTCAAAGACTTCCTCAACAACACCAGGAGGAAGACATCCTCAAAAAATAACTCAACAAATTGTTGAATAAATTCTGTCAAACACCGACAGAGGGGTAGCTCTTTCTTTAGATCAGCGCTAACTGGGGTGGAAAGAAAAGAACACACGTCAGCGTGCCTAGGTGACGTCTATACAGAGGACGCAGACGCCACTTTTCCGGCACGGGAGAGGCCCAGTGGAGCCAATCTATGCCACCTACCAGCGCGCAAGGATACTGCTCAAGCAAAAATCTTCCAGATCCAGTCTGATGCATGGGAAATTCAAAGGTAAGGAATCTGCGGCTAGATGTCTATCAGATGATAAATCCCATACGCGAATAAACTGAGAATCTACTGAACGTTTACTGGAAGATGCTAGACCAAGTCAGGAATTATAGTAAAAAAAGAGACAAGGTGGGAGAAAAATGTCTCCCACTTTGTCATTTAGAGGGGACAAGAGTTTTAAATAGAAGACTCTCCATCAACCAACAGGGTGCTAGTATTCATATCTCACCTGTTATGGATTATACCTTGACAAGGTTACGATTATTCAACTATATTTATAACTTCCAAATAGATAAAAGAACTGAAAGTGACTAATGACTGCAAACTCTATCTGGGGGCATCGCTACACAAGATGGTGGTGTAGATGCACTCTGGAGGAGCATCTGCGCCCGCACCGAAATTCTGCTACAATCGAGTGTTGTGGGCTCCTGTGGTGGCTTCTATGTCTGTCCCTCCGTTCTTGATGACTGCCTCCCCGACATGCCATAGCGAGGAAAGAAGCATTGGGGCCTGCTGGCTGAAGTCCAAAGGAGAGCCCTTGCTGCAGGTTGGTATCAAGCCTGGGCACTACCTGCACCTGCTGCTGCCTAGATGCAGGTTTCGGATTGCAAGTCTGTAGAGATTGAGGAGGCCTTTGAGGTGAGGTCCCTTGCGCAAGGGGATGTGGGGGGGGGGGAATTGGGGTATGGTGATCCGGAGGGTGCTGCACAGCCCCCCCATCCTATGTGGGCGGCAGGTGCGAGTTTTGACACAGAAAATGTTGATGGGCATCCTCTCTTTCCCTTCCTCCTGATCCAGGAGCCGCTCCATTAGCGCTGGACGGAGGCTGTTACCCTGCCCTGGGAGTGGATGATTGCCTTGCTTCAGCTGCACTTCTGAACATAACTGTTGTCTGTCACATTGGGGATTAATCCATGCTTTGGAACAAGTGGGGGGGGAGGGTGCCTGGAGCCCACAGCACACTGAGATTAGTGGGAGGGCAAAGTGAAGCAAACAATGTGGATTCAAAAATACAAGGGACTCATGCTACCTGCACAATGCTGAAGCCTAAGACCACTACCCACATGGCCATGAAACCAGCTGGCCCTGTGGCAGATGTACTGTGACATGGTGGCGCAGATACCAGGCAGCTGGGATATACGATGTACCTGCAGACTCAGACCAAAGAACTTGTTGATAAATTTGAAGTTATGCTCAGGTCGCCCTACACCTAAATCTACTATCAACTAATCAGACCACATTGGCAGATGGTGGCATGCCCTGAAACTGCACTGCCGTATGCTAGACCCACACTACAGGCATACACCAGGTCCTTCAGTGGCAGATCACAGACTTTGAAGCATGAATGAAACTTCAGGAATAAAGAGACAAGGACTGCTGCTCTATAGGAAACTTTTGGACTGTGAGGCTACTAGAGAATAGTGAGGGTGACAGCATGGAGCTATTCTTGGAAGAGTGGCTGAGAGACCGAGTACCCTGTGGAGGCTTCTCGAAATTCTTCTAAATTTAAGGAGCACACACGTTACCTTAGACAACAAAGAAACTTGGACCGCCCCTGCGACCAGTGGTCGTGAGACTTTCGAACTACAAAGACAATACCTTGCAGCATGCAAGAGTACTAGGCCAGATAGAGGAACAGGGCTGCAAAGTATCCATAAATCCTGATTAATCTGCCAAAGTGCCTCCTTTTCTGAAGTAAAATAAAATCTGAGAGCGCTCAGCCTTAAAACACATGCCGCTGTTCCCTGCAAATTTTTGAATTCTGGATGATGGGGCACCACACTTCTTTACCTCATCAGAGACTGTCCTGGTTTGGGTAGAGGCCAGGGCTGTGAGTGGTAAGATCTGGCTGAATCTTCCTCTGAAGCATACCATGTGGCCAAGACAGAGACCCAAGTTGATAAAACGCACAGAGAGAAAACCTACTTCTGGCCAGGGTAAATCAGAGCAGTAAGGCGATCCATGACCTCACAAAATGGCAGAAAGCCTAATATGACTCTCTCAATGATCTTGAGATTGCAGCCACTGGGTCCAGAGTGGATATTGATCATACAGAATCAGATATAGATGAGTGACCAATAGTAGTACCGATAGTGGTTGATGACCTGATTTCAATCGGGAGAGACTACAACAGCTGCCCTGCTGTAAAAGTGGCTTGATGGTCGACAGTGATGCTATGCTAATATGTTTGTACATCGCGTGAATACAATATATGTCTTGGCAATAGTGTCAGATACAAGTCTCCATAGCCCCTTTCCACCTACACCCTGAGGGTTGTCCAGTTGAGCAAGAGCGGAGAAGTTGTTCACCAGTAGAGCCTGACCATTTCGACTCATCATTATCAGCGAATACTCGCTGTCAGGTCAGCGATCTAGATAGAAGGACTCACAGTGGAGTTGCGCCTATTTTGCAAGTGTTACCATCTCTCCAGGTCCGGGAAGAATCAGTTAATGGGAACACAATGAATATCCCCTCATGGAACCTGGCAGGTATTAGTCGAAAGTGTAACTGCCCACATTGGTTGGATCTGGTTTCTCAACAGGAAATATGTCTATTTCAGGAAACCTGGTCCCAGACTCCCATACATATTCCTTGGTTTAAGTCCTTTTTTAAACCAGCAGTATCTGCTAAAGCAGGTCGGGCTTCAGGGGGTCTACTTATCTTGGTAAATCTTTCCCTGAATTGCAAAATAAATGAGCTGTTACCAATAACCCGGACATTTTGGGGTATTAGGCTAGCCCAGGGGAAAGGGGTTAACTGTCGATATGTACAATGTATATGCCAGGAGCACTAGAGGTGGTAGCTCACCGACTCTCCTTGCTTTGGATTACCCGCTGATAATTGGTGGTGACTTTAATGTTACATTCGAACCCCTTGATTGGGTCGAGTCCCTTGACGAGCCAGAAGAGGACAAAGTTTGAAGGGTACCCTCGTCAAAATTACCCCCAATCAAAAAATTGTCCCATGCTGCCCTCCAACTGAACGCAATCTCCTTGGAATACAGGCTAAGGGCTACCATTGAACAAACCAATTCCGACAGAAGTGGTGAGATGACCTTCATAGGAACAAAGGGGTCAAGTCGGATCGACTATATATTGGCGCATCTGACCCTGTGGCCTCACGTCCAGGACATGTTTATACACCAGGCCTGCGACAGTGATCACAACTCCCTACACGTATCTATTAGCCATCTATGGGGGGAGTATTCGGCAGGACTCTACTGCCCCACTATGCACAAGGGAGTTGAGTGCCACAAATGATAAGCGTCTGCTTAAATGGCCCATGGTCCTGGCTGATGAACTTAAAATGAAAAAGATCAATGAAGTTCTAGCTGAGCTTTTAGCGATATTAGAACCAGCAAGTACCGACTCTCACTCCTTGAACACCTGTAGTGCCCTTCACGGAGCATTCTTCGAGCAATTGTCTACCTTCTTTTACATTCGCTTTTCCAAGACCAGATCCTTCCTTGGAGCAAATCTGTGGTACAATAGAGACTGTAGGCTTGCTAGAACAAGATTGACCACAGCTATTAAAAATAGGGACCAAGTAAGCATCCGTGACTGCAGAAGGGCCTATTAACAGGTACAGGGCATAGCCAAAAAGCTATGGGATGACGGGAGATGGGAAGATATTGGCCAAGACAAATTTTTAACGCAACCCTCCCCTGGCCAACAACATTACATCATTAGAATGGTACAATCGTTTTAATGAGCTATATTCTTTAGGTAATACTACCAATTATTTTCGGATGCTCCCCAGCTTGGACGCCCAACGTAGCATAATTGTATTTACCAGGAAAAAGATTATGAGCTCCTTAGATGCCATTATACCTGCTAAAGCCCCAGGCCCAGATGGCATCCCAGGCGATCTCTTCCACGCTGACAGGGCGAACTGGGCAACTTATTTTATGAACCTGGCCAATGACATTGCCGGAGGAGGAAAGATTCCGGACTCGTGGAACATCCTCTCTCCCTTACAGGCAGGCTTTCGACGGAAGACCAGCACTATTGACCAGGCTTTTCGCCTTCTCTTGATATATTGGAAGGTGGTTGTGTTGGGCAAAAGCAGCTTATATCTTGCTTTATAGATATCAAAACCGCCTTCGACCTTGTCCCCAGAGACCAACTCTGGCAAACCCTCATAAATATGGGAATGTCCCTCGAAATTTTAGAACCTTTGGTCAGGTTGCATGATGATAACTTTGCACGTGTGAGGTGGGGCAACCAGGGGCAACTTACCGACTCAATTAAGATCCGGTGTGGGGTACGCCAAGGGTGCCTTTTGGCCCCTACCCTTTTTTCCCTTTATGTCAACCAGATTGTCGACCTTTTATGTTCAAATCCAGCTGATGCCCCTTCGTTGGCGAACCAGAAGTTAACTACTTTGCTGTTCGCTGATGATACCCTTTTGGTATTTAAAACTCCTACGGGTCTTTAGAAGCTCCTGGACAAATTTAAGACTTTCTGTGATGCGAGGGGCTTGGTTATCAATACCCTCAAAACCAAGTTGATGATAATGTACCCTCGTAAATCCTTTAAACGGAACCTGGTCCTAGATAATGTCCCTTTGGAGAGGGTTAGCTCCTTTGAATATTTGGGCATAGTGGTCTCCGATAGCATGACCTGGAATAATCAGTTAAACAAGGCGTCCCTAATATTCACTCAGTTAGCAGGGTCATTGCGGCGCGAGATTTGTTTATCATATACGAAGCCCGTAGCCCCAACTCTTAAACTCTATAGCTCAAAGGTTGTGAGTAATGTACTCTATGGGGCAGAAGAACAAGTTACATACCTTCGGTAACGATATATCTGTAAGAAACATTAGTTAGTTAGATTCCTTACAGTAGAATATCCCCAGGCGTCAGGCTGGATCCAGAAAGATTTTGTGTCGGCAGTACCCATGCACGTCGGTAGGCGTCGTCTGTAACTCCGCGTCCGTCGTCGGCGTCGTGATCGGCGGGATGACGTTGGAGTACTTAGACGCCGCCCTCACGCGCGGACGTCAGTTCTGTACATAGCTTTCCGCGCCAGGAACGCAGA
Source organism: Triturus cristatus (assembly GCF_964204655.1). Classification (NCBI taxonomy): domain Eukaryota; kingdom Metazoa; phylum Chordata; class Amphibia; order Caudata; family Salamandridae; genus Triturus; species Triturus cristatus. The sequence goes on along the minus strand of NC_140581.1, from coordinate 1,156,751,835 downwards.
GCCATGCAAGAAACAGACACTGGTGCCATGAAACTAGGGCCCTGAAAGGGATGACCCTAACCCTAGATATCAGTTCACAGCACGGGGAGGATGGGTGGGGCGGTAAGGAATCTAACTAACTAATGTTTCTTACAGATATATCGTTACCGAAGGTAAGTAACTTGTTCATCTGAAAGAAACACATTAGATTCCTTACCTTAGAATAGATACCCCAGCAATACCAAACCCCGGTGGTGGGTCTGCAAACCAAGATCACACCAGGAAGTCCTGGAGAACGGAACGGCCAAAGAAGCCCTCTCTCCGGACTTGGCTGTCCAGGCAGTAATGTTTGGCAAACGTGTGCAGCGAGGCCCACGTTGCTGCCTGACAAATGTCCTGCAGAGGGACTCCCCGTCCCAAGGCAGTAGTAGCCGCTGTGGCCTGAGTGGAATGGGCCCTCAGCCCCACAGGAGGATCCTTCTTAGCCAAGGAATAACAGGCCTTAATGCAGAAAACGACCCACCGAGAGATGGTCCGCTTGTGCACTGCCCGCCCCTTCTTAGCGCCCACGTAGCCAACGAAGAGTTGGTCGTCCACCCGGACCTGTTTTGTGCGGTCCAGATAGGAGAGCGCACGTTTTGGGTCCAGACGGTGGAGCCTCTCCCTCTTTCGAGGGATGCGGAGGCGGAAAGAAGGTGGGCAATGTAACAGACTGGCCAATATGAAAGGCAGTAACCACCTTAGGAAGAAAAGAGGGACGAGTCCTTAGAACAACCTTGTCCGGATGGACAGAGAGGAAAGGAGGTTTAGAAGAAAGAGCCTGGAGCCCACTCACTCTTCTGGCAGAGGTGATGGCAACCAGGAAAGCAGTCTTGAGAGTCAGAAGACTAAGAGGACAGTTATGGAGTGGCTCAAAAGGAGCGCACATCAGATAGGTTAACAACAGATTCAAGTCCCAATGAGGCATTACGAAGGGAAGGGGACTGGAGGAAACATGTGAGTAATGCCTTTAAAGAATCTAGCAACAGGGGACAGCTGAAAGATATCCCTTGATGGTGCCCAGAGCAGAACCCTGCTGGGCCAGGGAAAGAAGAAAGAGGAGAACCTCAGAAATAGGGGCGGAAAGGGGATCCACAGCCTTTGCTGTGCACCATGCCACAAATTTGTTCCACCTGCAGGCGTATACCGTTTTAGTGGAGGGACGCCTGGCTGCCAGAATGACATCACAGACTTCAGGAGGCAAGTCAAATGGCATCAACTGCCACCGCTCAATCTCCACGTATGGAGGTGGAGGCTGGCCAGGTTCGGGTGGAGGACCGTCCACAGCTGCTGCGACAGAAGGTCCTCCTGAAGAGGCAGTCGAATTGGGGAATCGATTGACAGACTGAGTAGCTCGGGATACCAATATGTTCGTGCCCAATCCGGATCCACAAGGATGACTTGGGCCTGGTCGCGTCTGATCTTCAGCACTCTGGGCAGAAGTGGTATAGGCGGAAAGGCGTATAACAGAACGCAACTCCAGTCGCGACGAAAAGCGTCTCTGAGCGAGTGCCGCCTTGGAAACTCCAACGCGTAGAACTGATGACATTGCGCGTTCTCTTCGGTGGCGAATAGATCTAACCAAGGCTCTCCCCATTGCCAAAAGAGGCCTTACGCCATGTCCGAGTTCAGACGCCATTCGTGATCCATCAAGCACCGGCGGCCGAGTTCGTCCGCCCTGGCGTTCAGAGAGCCCGCCAGGTGTTGAACCACCAGGGTGATGCCCCGATGTTCCAGCCATGTCCAGAGGCGCAGACAAAGGGTCCACGACCCCACCCCGCTCTGTTTGTTGCAATACCACATGGCGGTGGTGTTGTCTGTGAACACCTGCACTACACTTCCCTAGACCGAGAGAAGGAATGCCTTCAGTGCAAGCCAGATCGCCCACAGCTCCAGAAGGTTGATATGGAGCCGGGACTCCGCCAGAGACCAGAGGCCTCTGATCTCCGCCTCTTCCATGTGGCCCCCCCAACCCAGGAGGGACGCATCCGTCACCACCACTTGCTCCGGTTGGGGTAGGGAGAGGGATCTGCCACTGACCCAATCGCGGTCCGTGAGCCACCACTGCAACTGTCTTGCAGTGCCCTCCGAGATCAGGATGTGGTTGGACAGGTTGCCCTGATCTTGAGCCCACTGGAACTTCAGTTTCCAGTGCAGAGCCCGCATCCGCCACCTGGCGTGATGTACCAGCAGGATGCAGGAGGCCATCAGACCGAAACCCGGGATAAAGGCTGAAAGATCGGAATCAGAGCCTGAATATCCGGAACCCGCTGTTCGGGAGGATAGACCCGAAACTGCGCCGAGTCCAGAACAAGTCCGATGAAAAGGAGCTTCTGGGAGGGACTCAGATGTGACTTTGGCACGTTGATGGAGAACACCAGCAAATGCAGGAGGTCGGCCGTAGTCTGGAGGTGGGAGATGACCGCCTGGGGCGAGCCCGCCTTCAACAACCAGTCATCGAGATAGGGGAAGACTGGAACCCCTAATCTGCGCAGATGAGCTGCGACCACCGCCATCACTTTCGTGAACACCCGAGGGGCACTGGTGAGGCCGAAGGGGAGCACGGTAAACTGAAAGTGCTCGTGGCCTACCGTGAACCGCAGGTAACGCCGGTGGGCTGGCAGGACAGGGATGTGAAAATATGCGTCCTGCAAGTCCAACGCTACCATCGAGTCTCCGGGATCAAGGGCAGCCAGAACCTGAGCTAAAGTGAGCATCTTGAACTTCTCCTTCCGGAGGAAGGCGTTGACGCTCCTGAAGTCCAAGATAGGGCGTAGGCCCTCTTTGCCCTTTTTGGGAACCAGAAAGTAGTAGGAGTAACAACCCCGTCCTACTTCTGGGCCAGGAACGCGCTCGATGGCCCCCTTGGCCAAGAGGGCCGTAACTTCCTCCTGCAGAAGTTGTAAGTGATCCCCCGACATGCGGTGGTACTGCGGTGGCATGGCTGGAGGGGTCGCCTCGAAGGGGAGGGAGTAGCCCCGTCGGACGATTTGCAGCACCCACCTGTCCGATGTGATGGTACTCCAGTGGAGCAGGTGATGGCGGACTCTGCCTCCCACTGGCGTGGAATGGGCCTGAAAGGTCGGACTAGGAAGGCTTTGAGGCAGATGCTGCGGGAGCAGATATGGACTGACCGGCTCTCTGTCCCCCCTGCTCCGCCACGGCGGAATCCACGTCTGTGACCGCGTTGAGGCTGGTTCTGCGGCCTGTGGCTGGACGGACGTGCAGGGGTGCCCCTTCCTTGGCCACGAAAGGGGCAAAAAGCGGAAGTTTGCAGGCGCGAGGCCGAGAGACCCAAGGACTTGGCCATAGCCCTGGAGTCCTTAAAGCGCTCCAGCGCACTATCCGCTTTGTCGCCAAAAAGGCGACGGCCATCGAAGGGCATTGTCCATGAGGGTGCTCTGGACATCCCCTGAAAAATTTGTGGACCTCAGCCAAGCGTGACGACGAATCGCCACAGTCATCGCAATCGCTCTACCCAGCGAGTCCGTGGTGTCAAGTCCACATCGAATGGAGTACCGTGCTGCATCCCGCCCCTCAGCAAGAGCATGGGCGAGCCGTGTCCTGGCCTCCTCCGGACACTGGGGCAGCACGTCCACCACCGTATCCCACAAGGAGTGGGTATAACGGTCCAAAAGGCACGCGGTATTAATGGACCGCAACCCCAAACTGAGGGAGGAAAACTGTTTCTTCCCAAACTGCTCCAAGCTTTTGGATTCCTGATCCGGAGGTGCGGACGGGAAGGTGGTCTGGGACGTAGAGGCCTGGATAACCAGACTCTCTGGGGTGGGGTGTATCGACAGAAAGCTGGGGTCGCCCGGAGCAGGGCAGTGGCGCCGGGCCACTTTCCGATTCACAGGAGTGACTGTGGAGGGCTTGGACCAAGTGCCCATCAGAACGTCAGTGAGGGCCTCATTGAACTGCAGTAGAGGCGCCGAAGAGCTTACTGGCGGTTGAAGCACCTCAGTGAGGAGGTTAGTCCTCACGGCCGCTGCAGGGAGCTCCAGGTGAAGGGCCTCGGCAGCCCTGCGCAGCACCACAAAATAAGTTGCACCCTCCTCCGTAGCCACGGAAGGAGGAGAGATGAAGCCAGTGTCAGGCGAAGTGTCGGGACCACTGGCATCCCCCAGCTCGTCTGCCCAGTCCTGACTTAACTGGCACTGCTGTGCCAGAGGGTCCTCAGACCCCTTCCAGTCCTCCCCTTCATCCGTCTCCTGGTATACAGGTAGAAAGGACGGAGCCGGGTGGTAGAAGAAATGCTCATCCAACGGCGCCGGAGGCGGCACAGTTCCGACACCGAACCCGGACTGAAACTGGGGACGGCGTCGTCTGAAGACTGTGCAAGGGGCTGCACCATAGGGGTCGGTGCCAGTGGAGGGGTCATAAGGTCAACCGGCGTCGACCAGGATCCAGGCCTGGATCCCACGGGGACCTGCGGCGTCGGAACCGAAGTCGACGACAGCGCCGAAGCCGCTGGCTCGCTAGGCCTCCCAGTCGGACCTGCGGCGCCCGAAGGCGCGCCGGCAGGACTCGATGGCGGAGTGAGACTCCTCATGGCCACGTGGAAGTCCCGAATTTCACCCGGAGTCGCATTAGGCCCAGGGACCGGAGGGTATGGGGCTGGACGCGACTCCTGCGGCTCCGACAGAGCCGCGTGGGTGGTGCCACCCGAACCCTCGGCCGAGTCGCGCGACCAGCGTGGGGAGTCAGAAGAGCGGTGCCGCTTCTTCGACTTCTTCTTATTGTGCATCGACTTACCTGAATGCGAGGACTTCGAACCCGACGAGCAGTGATGACTTCGGCTCCGCGACCGGTCCCTCGACCTCCTCCTCGGAGCCGACTGCCGGATCTCAAGGAGCTTGTGGGACCGCTCCAGTCTAGCCTTCGAGGTCAAGGCCCGGCAGTCGGGGCACGACTTGTCATCATGGTCGGTCCCAAGGCAGTAGAGACACCGACGGTGGGGGTCGGTAACCGACATCAGTCGGTGACAGGCGTCACAAGGCTTGAACCCAGGCATCCCTACCGGCACCAGGAGTCGAGGTCGACTCAAAAGAATAGACCAAAAAGTCCAAAAAGTTAGTCAAAAAGTGACTAAGGGTATGCTCTTCCCGGATCTGCGCTTACTGGCGCGGAAAAAAAGAACTGACGTCACCGTGCAAGGGCGGCATCCAAGTACTCCGATGACGTCGTCCCGGCGATCACGATGCCGACGACGGACGCGGAGACAGTCGCAGACGACGCCTACCGACGCGCAAGGGTACTGCTGATGAAAAATCTTTCCGGATCCAGCCTGACGCCTGGGGATATTCTGAGGTAAGGAATCGAACGTGTTTCTTTCAGATCTGTGGGGTCTGGTGGACGCAAGGAAATTAACAACAGTTGAAAACAAGTTTCTTAGGAGTCTTGTAGCCCTGCCCCAAAGCACCCCCCTCCTTCCTTTGAAACTGGACCAGGGAGTTAGGTCTATACATGACCAAGCGAGTCTGCGCCCCTTGCTTTTTTGGTATAGGTTGGTCACTACCCCCGACCTGGCCTCTTATGTTGCTGCTTTTAACGAAGTGTCCGCCCTAGACAGGAACCAAAATATTTGGTGGAAAAAATATGTTAATACTGTTCGAGGAGCAATTGGCCTCCCTAATGTGCCTGCTAGCTCTCCACCACGGTACTCAAAGGACCAGCTAAAGCGTCAATATTGGCTATGGGTAGAACAGACCACCTAATCGAGGATTCGTCATGGTTGTTTAACCAATGATTTTTTAGACATAAAATCCTCGAAATACCTTGAGAAATATTTTGAAATCAACAAAGTGTCTGGGGACAGGAAATTGTATACCCAGTTTAGGTTTGGCTGCTTAACCATCAATGCCTTTACCAACCTTTGGCTAAACAACACCAGCCAGCCCAAGGGATGTCCATCCTGTCCCGACCCAAACAAAACTGTGAGCCATGTTTTCTTTGCATGGCCAGCCTACGACAGTCCAAGAAGGAATTGGTAGGTCCCACTATGCAGACAGTTGGGGACCCATAGCGATCTTGACGCACTACGAATTTTAAGATCAGATACGAGACCATCCTTTGTATCTGCCATTGCAAAATTTCTTGGCCGGTTCTGGGCCATTAGGCGAAGGCTCCTGTCCACTTTTCCTTGTGCCAGGGATCAGCTGCAGTAAAAATCTTATGACTCGAGGGTGCTTTAATCCCCAGGATCCTGTTTTTAACTTCCTTCTCAAAGTTTTTATCAAAATCTTCTTAAATTGTGAATACTGTTAGTCATTATTGCACTCACACTATATTCCTGTTTTATTCTTTTTACTTGATTTTTAATTGAGTACACACTTAAAAATGTTGCATCTTAGCGATTTCCCCGGTGTTTGCAATGCTCATTACGCGATACTTGACCATTTGAACCTGGTGTATTACATATCTACTTTTACTTGTGTTAACTGTATCATGGGCTCCATTGCTAAGGAAGAAAATGTGTGTATTTTTTATGGTTTTACAACCGAAATCAAGATTATGAAGTGAAGTCTCACGTGAGCCAGAACAAGTGTGATTAGACCGCGGAGAAGGAAAGCCAAGTTTTTATCAGTTTCCTAAAAATGTGGTTGCGTTCGAGGGCAGACATGGAGTTCTACAAAATTGGTGGTAGAGGCACTCACAAATATAAATCGTAAAAAGAACTGTGTTTTACTCGTTTTTCAGTGTTTTAAGATAGCGTGCTGTAGAGTGGCATCCAACAGTCATGGATCTCAAAAATTGCAAAACTCCAATTATAGGGCCTGTGTGGCCCTAGTCTCCACGCACATTTGCTCACAGGTGAAAACCTTCAGAAAATTCTCGAATTAGTAAACAGATTGTTCTAGGTTTAAACAAACTCAATCCAACTTATGGTGAAAAAAATGGAAATAAATGAAATGTCAATTCAATAAGCCATTGGTTGTCGCAATTTATTCATTGCCAAAATGTTAATTAGATGATTAGATATCAATCCTTATCTTCATACACATCCAAATCTTTGAAGAAGTTAACTCTGTGATTGCCCAATGCATTTGAAGCCAAAAGGCTCTTCGTCGGGGGCTAGGTATCTGGTAACAAAATAAATAATAAACAATATGTAAAACATTGATGTTTGAGCGTCAGTTTACAAATACATAGTCAAACTCCAAATATAATCACACGATGATAAAACTGAGTGGGTACGTTTTGTGAAGAGATACTGACCAGGAGTGACCAACACCATCCCGTGTTTGAATAAAGTTGTGTGGAAAGTTAAAACAAAAAAAGGAGGAAAGACTAACTGAAACCGTTACCTTGGCTTTCAACGGTAAGAAAGCGCTCTTCAGAACGGAAAGTCCGATCTAAAAAAGAACCAATAGTGAGGTCGTCTCAAGGCAATCTCAACAGGTGGCTTTCAAGAGCGGTCAAAAAAAGAATCTTACCAGCAAAGTTCGGTGTGGCGATAAATCTGGAAGCCTAAGGGCGGAAAAAACCTGACGGGACTGCTGGTTCAGAAACCAACAGAACGAACTAATGAAGGCGAGAGTGAGAGGCTCTCGCATATATCGGAGCTATACTGAAAATAGAAAAGGTGACTGGGAACGTTAACCCTGATTGAGGCGATACGGAAAAGTGCCGCCATCTTAGAGGGGAGTGAAAAAAGCTTGGAACGAAATAAAAACGAGATAACTGGAAAATGAAACGAAACACAATGAGATGAAAAGAAGGAAAAAAGTGTGAAATAAAATAAAATCCAAGGATGAAGTGTATACCAAGAAAAATGAGAGGTGAATCGGTGAGGTCTTTGGTCATAGTTGTAGAACCCAGAGGAAATGGGTAAACACATGCAAATCGAATATGCAATACTATCCTGATACAAAAAGTTGTGACATAAATGATTTATAAGTAACAAGCATAGTCTATTTTGTCATTGATGCCTTTGTCTATCAGAGTGTCCAAGCACTTGATCCAATAGGTCTCCCTCTGTAAGAGACTCCTGGTGAGATCTGTATCTGGACGTTGTTCCACTCTTTCTAACACGGAGAATTTGAGTTGGGCGATACTGTGCTTTTCTTCATTCCAGTGCATTGCCAAACTGCTGTGTTTGTTTAATGTTCTGATTGTACTCTTATGCTCAGATATCCGCACTTTTATTTTTCGTTCAGTTTTTCCCACATACAACTTGCCGCATGGGCATTTGATGTAATATATGAGTCTGTTGGAATTACAATCAGAAGTATGATGAAGTTGGATGGTTTCTCCAGTGAGTGGGTGGTTTAGTGTATTACCTGTGATGACATTATTACATTGAACGCAGTTGTGACATTTACTCATTCCCTTGTAAGCAGTGTGTTTTTGCTTAATCGGGGTATTGATGATTTCTTTGATATTTTTAGCACGTTTGTACGCGAACATAGGTGGATCTTTGAAGATGTTATTGAAATCCGGCTCATTTTGTAACATTTCCCATCTCTTAGTAATGATCTTTTTTACCTCACGGGATGTTGTGGAATACTTGGAAACGAACACTTGTCGAGTTGTCTGTTTGCGTGGTCGACATTGTAAAAGACTATCTCTATTGAATTTAGATGCACGTTGTTTAGCGATTTCTATCACTTCTGCCGGGTATCCCCTGGCAAGATACATCTGCTGCTGTTGTAAGAGATTCTTCTCAGTGTCTTCTGTGGTAGAACAGATCCGTTTTATCCGCAGGAATTGAGATAGTGGTAGGTTTTGTTTTAAGCTGTTGGGATGAAAACTTTGAAAATGAAGCGCACTGTTCACATCTGTTTTTTTTTTTAAAAACCTCCGTTTTTATATGACCCGCTTCCTTAGTGAGGATCACGTCAAGATATGAGATTTTGGTCGGGTTGATTACATGAGTGAACTGAATGTGTTCATCAATTTGATTGAGATGTTCAATTTTTTCTTCCAACATTTCCTGAGTGCTGATCCAGAGTATGAATATATCATCAATAAATCTGCAATATAGCAATGAGTTTCCAGTCCATCCAATATCATTGTAGATGTAGTCTGATTCATATTTAGCCATGAAGGTATTGGCATATGCCGGCGCCCCGGCAAAGCCCATCGATGTACCTTGTTGCTGCAAATAAAAATCATTGTTCCAATAAAAATAGCTGTGATGTAAACAAAAATGCAAAAGTTCAAGGATGAAAACTTTGTCTGCTCTGAGTGAAGATTGGCGCAGTAGAGCCCATTCTACCGCCTCCATGCCAGCTGTGTGAGGAATCGAAGTATATAAAGACTTGACGTCTATAGTGCAAAAGATGATGTCATCCGTGAAAGTTACCTTCTGTAATTTTAGTAGAAAATCTTTCGTATCTCTGACATACGAGTGCCATTCTTGAACCAGGGGTTGTAAAAAGTAGTCAATGTAGTGACCAAGAGGCTCAAAGATGGTTCCACAACCCGTTACTATAGGTCGCATTGGTGGATTAAATAGATTTTTGTGGATCTTCGGCAGCATATACAAGGTGGGTTTCCGAGGATACTCCACTGTCAAAAATTTTTGGGTGGTTTCACTTATCCATCCCATTTCCAAAGCGTGATCTAAAATACTTCCTAACGTTACTTTAAGCTCTACTATAGGGTCTTGATCAAGTTTTAGGTATGTTTGGGTATCTGATACGTGTTCTTGTACAGCATTGATGTAAAAGGAGCGATCCATTAGAACAATAGCGCCTCCTTTGTCCGCTTTTTGAATCTGTATTTCTGTGTCGGTCTGAATGGATTTTAATGTGTTTTTTTCTTGCTGAGTCAGATTTGATTTCTTCGTTTTTTTAAATTGCAGTTTATGTAAATCTTTCCTCACTAAGTTGTCAAATGAGTCTAAAATTTTGTGAGAAACTGGAGCCTGGTATGTTGATTTTGGTTTGAATTCAAGGAACTCTTTAGCTTGTGTTTCTTCTTTAGCGGGCAATACATTTGTAAAAAAATGTCGTAGACGTAATATCCTGGTGAATCTAAACAGAGCTAGTTCGCATTCGAGTAAGTTAGTGTCGTAGGTTGGGACGTATCCAAGGCCTTTACTTAGTGTTTGAATTTGTGAGGTAGTAATCTCCTTGGATGAGATGTTAACAACTAGATTTACTTCTGGCTTCTTGTGCGTCCTTGTTTTGTGGTGGCTTCTCCTGGTTTTACGCTTTTTGATGGTCCCGGTGGTTGATTTGAATCCTGGTCCCTGGATGAAAAATGTGTGGAGCCAGATGCTGCCAATTCCTCAGTGGTATCTTTGGTTGAAACTGAACTAGATAATTGACTTTTAGCTGATGGTCTGGTGGTTGTGGTATCAGTATCCGTGACTATACTTTCTTCAGATGAAGTATTGGTTGTTGGTTTTCTGATTTGTGGTCGTCGTTGTGCATAGACTTCTGCCCATGTATAAACTTCGTTGAGTTTATAATCCAACGTGTCACGTTTATATTTTCGTAATTTTCCTTCCTGTATTTCTTTTGTATATTTGTCTAATCTCATATTGATGTCGTCTAAAGCACATTTGAATTCGTCATCTTTCATTCTTGTTGATAAATTATGTTTAATTTCTTCAATTTCTTTAGCGAGCTCATTGATGACTTTAGAAAGTTCTTCTACTAAAAGTAGAATTAGGTCAAGTGAACATTTATTCAATATTGAATACCACCTCTCCATGAAATCTTTATTTAAATGAAACCTGTATAGCATGGGTTTAATGGACATCCTCAGTCCTCGTGGAATTCTTTTTGCTCGATGATATTGTATCAGGGTAGATGCATGAAGTCGTTGATTCATTTCTCTTTTAACAGAATACTCTAATTGTTTTAATTGTTGGATGACTGTGTTTCCTTGCAAATCTGACGCTTTTACATCCTGTATCAATGCGTATATTTCTGAAGCTTGTTCTGTTGTATAAGCTAAAGTGCTCGCTCTGTTCTCTGTCAAACTTGAAATGGTGTCAAATGACATGATTGGGTGCTCTCTTGCTGAATGACTGTGAAAGCTAGAACAACAAAATTGGTGGTAGAGGCACTCACTAAAATATAAATCGTAAAAAGAACTGTGTTTTACTCGTTTTTCAGTGTTTTAAGATAGCGTGCTGTAGAGTGGCGTCCAACAGTCATGGATCCCAAAAATTGCAAAACTCCAATTATAGGGCCTGTGTGGCCCTAGTCTCCACGCACATTTGCTCACAGGTGAAAACCTTAAGAAAATTCTCGAATTAGTAAACAGATTGTTCTGGGTTTAAACAAACTCAATCCAACTTATGGTGAAAAAAATGGAAATAAATGAAATGTCAATTCAATAAGCCATTGGTTGTCGCAATTTATTCATTGCCAAAATGTTAATTAGATGATTAGATATCAATCCTTATCTTCATGATATGGAGTTCTACCATTTAGATATAACATGAGAGAAACGTCTTCCACCCCAATGAGCTTTTATGATTCTAGAACTTATTAGTCTGGCTGCACTAGACCACAGGTGTGTGTAGGTAAGTGGCATTTAAAAGTTTCTTGGAAGAAGACAGGACCAACCTGGATTTAAGGCTTTGTGAGCCCAGCATACATCTTTAAACTTAATGTTTGCCCTGATTGGTAGCCAGTGAAGGTCTCTTAGAGTTTGGGAAACTGAATAAAATTTAGGAAGATTCATCAGCACCAGAGCTGCTACATTCTGAAGAGTTTACAGTTTATTTAGTAGGAGATTTAGCGAGCCTACATATAAGGCATTACATAACAGTTTTTCTTAACTCCATTGGAAGGAAGGGATGAATTTGTTTCAGTATCCTCAAAGTGAGGAAACAGGAAGATGTTACCTGGTTTGCAAGGTCAACAAAGGCTAACTTGGCATCAAAAATGACCCCCATGGTTCTTGCTTTCTGGACTGGCAGTAGCCAAATATTGGAGGGGGGAGGGGCACCAAGTGGGGTTCCAATAAGAGGCTTCATTGCCAAACAGCAACACCTCTGTTCTTTCAGAGTTTAACTTTAAACAGTTCATTTGCTTTCAGCCAGCAATACTGCCCATACAGCTATTAAACTGAGATGCAACTTTTCCTGGATCTGAGGAAACTGACACCACTATTTGAGTGTCGGGGCATAAGAGAATACGGAGAAGCCATATACATTAAAAAGTTTATTCAGAGATAAGGAATCTACAACTAGAAGTCTCTATCAGATAAACTTTTCACTTGCAGCTGTACACCAACTCAATACCAGTTTCCAGCCCTGTAACGACATGGTGGGCAGAAAAAAAAAAGTGGCTGTAGTAAATGTCTTAACAGCAGTTTGGCCCACTGTGCTTATTTGTTATCATGAATATCGACAAAATATTTTTAATGTGTGAGCAGATGACCATACTACTACATTACAGTTATCTAAAAGTGAAATATTCCCAAAAAAAAACCTTGATGGCAATATTCAACTGAATGTCTGTGCAAGAAATACAGTGTTGGCAATAGTCCACCAAATGTTTGCGAGTTGTCTGTTTGCATGTTTATACCAAACCAGAAGGCACCACATAATCAATACTGGTATGCCCTCTTAATAAATTGCCTACCCGCGATACGTGGTTTCAAAGGAGAAATAAAATCAATTTTGCTTTTTCTACAGGTCTTATCCAAACTATAGGTCACATAAGCGCACATTTCACATGTAATGAGTGCAGCATCCTTTTTGCCCATAATTGAAGGAGGGGACTAAAAATTGGGAGCTTAATGGTTTGACTGACATGCAAAGGGGATGCCACCACTGGCAGAAACCATGAATGTGTGCCTAAGACGGTCTTGTCTTTGTGTACCTGAACGAAAGGTTCTTCCACTGATTGTGCTGGGACCTTACCAAAGGTGCAATAAGTTATTTCTACCAGAACAACAACTTTTCATGATTCTGCCTGCAGTGAGTATGAGGGCTTTTTTTTTGGTCAAAATATTTTTATTGGCATTTTCCCTTTATTATACATTGGATGCAAAAAGATTCATCAAAGAAACAAAACATGATGTATTAATGACATTTGTATAGACTTGTTGGGGAGTACACACCACCGCCGGCCAACTATAATACAGGTCTGTAATGAGATATACTTTTATCTGCCAAACACTGTATTCTGGCACATACATCGACACAAGGAATGAAGGAGAACTGAAACAGTAAAGTGCAGCTAATTTATGGAAAAAGAACAAACAAAGAAAAGAACCAGTAAAAAGAAATATTAAGAAACTAAACCATTTATGCCGAGGAGCGGTGCGCGCGCAGCTTTTTTATCTTCACACTGTGGAGAACGTATCGTGAAACATCTTTAGAGCAGAGGTATCAGGGGGATCCTCCCTCCCCCCCAACCCAGGGCCACCTCAGTTCCTACACCTAGTCCAGTACACACAAGGCCTGAGTACTTACGACCCTCACTCTGTCTAGTTCAATCTCTTTGGGCATAGGGAGATTGCTCGCGGTGGGTATAAGTCCCAGCATCTACCCGGGCTTTTTCCTCTGCCTCATCCTCTTCACTGCTGATTCCCCTCGGATTCTCCCATTCTACCAGCACCTCCCTCCATTGGTCTGCTATTGGGCGCAATCTCACTCCCTTGGCCTCTTCCCACACCAATGTTCTGCCCTCCGCCCCAGCCCACGCTATGACATTTCTGTTCCAGACCGCTACCTGTGGCCCCCTAGGTGACAGTCCATGGCTATCCTTCGCTTAGCAAGGCACAGCGCAAGGTCTATAAGGCGGTTTCCCACTTTACACTTGGGGGGGCATAGGGAAGAGACCCAGTAAGTATGTATGGATCATCGGAGCCAATTCCTGTCCAAGCACGTCTTGTATCTTGGCCAATATCGCCTCCCAGTAGGGACGCAACCACTGGCATTCCCTGGTCATGTGGGCGAAGTCAGCGTCCAGGTGGGCACACCTGGGAAATTGTCGCGCCTCCCCTCCGTACGTCACGTTGAGTCTGTGTGGTGTCATGTACGTCAGTGAGTATGAGGGTTATCGCTTAAAAGGACCAATATGTCTTAAGACAATGCCGAGATTCCAATTTGGAACATGTGGTGCTCTAAGTGGGATAGTTTTCGCAATTCTCCCATAAAAGCTTTAATGACTTGGATTTTCCCAAGAGAAATGGTTGGTCTGTTTTGTAAGAAGGCAGGTACCACTAACAAGTGTACACAAATGAAAATATAGGCTAGACCAATTTCCCTAATGAAGTAAAGTACAAGTTACTTAGTAAGTTCAGTAACGCTCCTTGTGGTGGATTTTATAACCACAGATTGCTCACTATGTGAACCTGCCCAGGCAGCAGACTGGATCAAGGAACTCTTACGATAGCTCTGCACACCTGCTGAAGGCCCCAATGGCGTCCATGGCAACTCCAACCAGCTTGTGGACTGATCCACTCTTGCCGATGCCTTTTTATTCACTGGTCCTTTCTGCGCGCTCATATGCAAAGTATAACTGACAGATTAACTATTAACGAGCAAATCTAACATGGAATATTAATTATCCCTAAAAGTTCACTCTGAAGAATAGGGAAGAGGGTGAGCAGTGGGTAATTTGATGTCTGAAAGAGCCATTACTTAAACTAAATAAACCTACTCTTCTAATAGATATGGCAAAGCACAGTTGTCTCACATTGTGAATCTATGCCAAAGCAATGCTACCTCACAGGAGGTGGGCCTGAGGTGTGAATGCTCTTCAAGGCTACATCAAGGTAGCTTAATTGCTTTATCAGGGCCATTCCATAGCTCCTTGGTTAACAGTATGCACAGCTATACAATCGTCTCTAATATACCTCTAATGTTCCTCTAAGCATCTTGACTTTACAGGGTTTTTAAAACTGTCAAGTTCTTTAGGATTGTTTTTGACATTGGTAAAAACTGGGATGTTGTCTCTGTCTTAATTCAATAAGGAAGTCATGTTCTACTCACTCTACGTCAACTGTTACACCAAGTTATAATGCTGCTAGTTGAATTACAGCATGGTATGTTGAAGTTTCATCTGGAGGTGTTGTTCTAAAGAGCTATTGCTCTAAAGGTTCTTCACCGTCTGACTCTGCATTTGTTCCATTGCATCTTTTGAACGTGACACAAAGACCTCAAATGGTTGGGCCTGATATTCTTCTTCATCTGAGTCTGTCTGAGGAAGCGGCATAGACAGAAAATATGGATTTGGGCCCCGTGGTATTTGATGATCTCAACAATGTAATTTGATGATCTCAACACTGTATAAGTGGTTTTAGAACACATAGGAGTGTAGTTCTGGCATTCAGTTGATGACACTACCTCCTAAAAGTAATTTTAAGTTAAATAAAAGACTTGCATAAGATGGTAGACTCTGCTGAAGAACTGGTTGATCTAGGTATGTTTGTGGGCCTAAACAAATCCTTCTGAAAACCTGTCAGAACATTATCTGTGTAGCATTTGAAATACACTCTTTCTTGCCTCACGTCCAGATTATCAACTTTATAGTCCAGAATTAGTGTCGAGACATACTTAACTGTGCTCTTGGACTTTTTGTTGTGAAGAATTTTACCAGTGTTGAGGCTCTTTTGGTTCTGATGCAGGACCGGATTATGGACTGCCTTCAGTTTCAACCTTTGGAAGGCAATGTTTCTTCGTTGTCAAAGGTCTTTTCAGGTCCAAATTACCTTGTGTTTCGAAGCAGATTGATGGGTAGTTTGATTATTTTTATTTATGGCGTGTGTGTTTTCAACATCCCTTTTTGGCAGCACTTGAAATCTAACATGGGGTGGGTGTCTCTGTACTTCTGCAGTGTTGTTTGAAACTCAATACAATTTGTTTTACTCGGGCCCCTCATCATCCATAAATTGTGGCTCTTCCAGGTTTATCGGACTATGATCTCTCATCGGAATAATGTCCTCATATGCCCCAGAAGTAATGTCGTCTAGGTTTTTCTGGAGTCAACCTACAATTACATGTTCCAGATAGCCCATTTACATTTCAAATACTGATGTGCTGAACAGCTCTGTCTGCTATGATCTTGAGGAACACACAGAATACAAATGCAATACCAATCAGACTGAGCCAACTTCATGTGACTTTGAGGACATGATCAAAATGGTGTATTTTCCATCCCTCAAGGAGACACTTTCATACAACCTAGAAGGTAAGCTAACATGATTTAACATTAGTTGATGCCTTGATTAAGAGTCTTTTTGCATCTGACGTACTGTGAAATTCGATATTGTTTGGTACCATACGGTTGTCTTGCCACAACGTTGTTTCGAAGACAGAGCAACCAATGGTGGGTGGGGGGCAATGTGGAGGGTGAGGGGAACTAAGATGGAGTCTGCATGCTGATGCACTGTGGGTTTTGGCTACATGTTTACAAGTAATTCTCGACACAAACCTACATTTTTAAACAAAAAACTTTTTCTATTCCTAACACAACACTAATGTATGTATAATAGATGGACATCTTGTGATTTAATATACATGCGGAAATCATAAAATAAACACAAGGCTAGGATATGCAGGATGTATAAGAGAAGAGGGGGATTACCCTGGTGAAATAAGAAAGAACAAAAAGTCAAAATACAGAGGAAGCTTCTCGGTTCACTAGGAAAAGGGCGCAGGGAGAAGAAAGGGGTGCCACAGTGGGGTGAGAAGTGACATGAGCGAGGGTGTCAGCGGCAGTGGAGCTGGAAAACATTTGGGGTGCTGCAGTCAATGTTGCATCACTAAAGATTGTGAAAATTCCAAGCGTATCAAAAAAAAAAAAAGAAAAAAAAAGAACAAATGTAGCAAATGTATGCAGCGGGTCATTAGTAAGTGGCTAGTACGTAGCTGGGGGTGCTTTTTGGAAAACACTGTTGCAAATATGTTACTAAAGCATGGTAGCGCAGTATCAATTATAGAAAGTATATTTTCCATTGAAATAGACACTACATTTGCTAAAACACAGTTTCTTACTGACAAGCCAATAGGTTTTGCCTCTGCAAAATCTATTGGCGTTATCAATGTTCTTTTAGACATGTTGTACAGCAGCGTAAGCTGCTGTACAACTTGGATTAAAGTTTTTTTTTTTTTAAAGCTATATGACACGGCCAGCGGTGCCAGAGTCATAGTACTTTTTTCTTTTAAAGTATGTTTACCTCACAGAAGTCGACTTTTCTTAAGATAGAAGCTTTAACCCACTACAGATTTCTCAAATACAAAACAAAAACGTTTTACCAACCCACTCGACAAATATAATGTTTTCCAGTTAAGTATTTTTAAAACCAATAGAGCTGTATATTCGACTAAGTGTATGGTTTAAAAAGCGGAAAGAAAGGAAAATATAAACAAGGCATAAATAATTCATGTAAAAAGCACCTCAAGTGAAAAGGGTTACTAGGCTGATAAAACATATAAAGTCAGTCTCTGCAGGTAGAAGGCCAGGTCCTATTTTCTTTTTGCCATCTCTCCTCGCTAAAGGAGCATACCATCCTCCCTTTACTATAAGGCCCCTGCAGCAAGACTGCACAACAGGTCACCAAACAATTGCAGTTTCCAAGCCGATTTGCATAGTGCCTCTCGGTCCCCATCCGAGCGCTTAAAACTGATATCTTTTTGGCAGGGGAAAAATCCACGAAATATGTGTAAATACAGCATAGGGGAGAGGGGTTAAGTAGCACAAGGGCGGGGAGAAACAAAACAAACGCGCTGAAAACAGAGAGAGTGGGTATAGAAACGGACGGCGGGTGGGGAGACCTACAGTGCCATGCACGCTTATTGGGTGCTCAGCCAAAATAAACAAAACAAGCATTTGCAATGCAATAGGACTCGCATTTATGCAAGACTGATTGCATTGCAAACGGGAGAGCGAGCGGGGGCGAGAAGGCACGAACAACGGGAGGGCAAAAAGGCACATACTGTGCGGAGGGTTGGGAGGAGAGAAGGTACGGGAAGAAAATAGTACTCACAATCTAAATAACACATACTGTACAACACTCGAAGTAAAGGGGCCAGTAGACTTGGAAGTATACAAATGACGACATGATCGTGATAAGGCGGGACTAACAAGCCTATAAACCAATCGGAAGGCAGCATTTAGGAATGACAAAGACACAAGCCAATGAAAAAGATGGGCGGGGGAGTGGGCGAGGCTTCTCTCCCGTACTCTACTACCACAGATCAACCCCCGTGCAGCGCTTGTGCGCTGGCACAGGGCTCGACCTAAAATGTACCATCAGAAAAGTGAGGCCAGTGGAAGAACACTAACCGCAAACATGAATCTGTGCTGGGTCCATGCTCCACGGCATGGACAAAAGTCCAAAGATGACTGCAAGAGGAGGTGGGCATCCAGCATGAGGCGTGGCCAGTAAGAAGCAAGGAAACAAGAGTGAAGTGGATGTCAACTAATGATATGCATTGATAAGTAATGGGTGGGCTCTCAGCCCATTTTAAAGTTTATTTTTTTAACAATAGTCTTCACTGACAGTGTATGCAGGGTACGATTATGTGTTGAAATTTGGTTTCAGAAAATATGTATGTCTTGATTTATTTCGATCCTATTAAAATCTGATTCAAAATTTCAGGATTACAAAAAAAAATTGGGCTTCATTTGTGCTTTCCGTATTGCTGATCAAGTCTGAAACATTGGTATAGTTCATTCACATCTATTTAAATTGTATGCATTAGAAAAAAACGGAGTCTACTGTATCCCTGCAAGACTGCCACAGTTCACTTTGCAGAATCATCCGTCTGGCTTTGCAGTTAAAGTAAACACCAATCTCCAAGTTAAACAGCCATTTGCCAGACGTTATTGCCTGACATTTGACCTCTGTCTTTGTAACACAGCAAATGTTACAGGATAAAACCAAAATTTAAAGACCTCTTTATTGCTCAGTCACCTTCTGAACCACTTCATGAATATTTTGGGGTTGCTGCAGCAACCGCTGCACCCCTACTTCCAGCGCCTACGATCAGCGGATAGGGATCAAGGTGAAGCAAGGTACTCCTCACACAGTTCACATATGGAGAGTTTATACTACCACAAGTGGTTGTTTGAAAAGTTAAGTCTTCAGCTGTTTCAAGAAGTGGGGAAGGCATGGGGCCTGACAAATCTGAACTGGGATGTAGTTCCATAACATAACCTAGTAGGTGGTGTACCATCACATCTTCTGCTTCTATAACTGTCATACTTCCACGCTGGTAATGCCACTCCTGTACAATGTATGTGTATGGTTTTAGAGGCAGGTGAGTGGCAATGAAAAAGCTGAAACCTTGCTAACAGGTGTAACTCTTCTATCCATCATCATCAATAAGTATGTGGAGCAGGCATCCATTGCTGCTATGTTAAAACCACATTAGCATAAGACAACTTTAGTAATATCCTTCTGAGAGTTCTCACTGTTCACAATTGTCTTCATATTCCAGTGTTAGCCTCTGCATTATGAAAGTGATGGAAATACTAACAATTGTGAGGTAACCATTTGAGCCTCAATGAAAACAAATATGCTAAGGTTTCCATCTAAACAAGAGAATCATACGTAAAATCTGAGTTTCCCTACAAAGAAAATCAAAAAGGAGGTAGACAGTAGTTGCAGTAATTTAAAGAAAGCTGCCCTTACCTCTACACGTGTATATTTTCCTTTGCAGTAGAACAAGCATATTTTACCAACGAATGGCAACGAGACAAACACCTCCGATGTAACAGGCTACAATAAAAATATTAAGCATTAATGCCTTGTTGATCATAAAAGCAAACGGACTACAAACACAGATAATCTTTAACATTCTAGCAGATGCTGCTTGCAATCAAAATATGGATATTGTGTATTTCCATGCACCTAAATTTAAACGGCCATTTTAACAAGACTTACAAGCATGAAAAGGACATCATAAGATACATCATGTGGGTTTTCAACACTTTTGGTGTTGTGAACTATGTAAGAGACTGCAAATGTAGCACAATAAGTGCACAATTTCGTTTTGTAGAAAACCTGCAATATGTATTCATCAAGTATAACCTAGTCAATTCTACCTATAAATCCAGGTGATTCACTGTTACTTCGGGTCCTAAAACAGAGGCCTGAACCAGTCTCAAGGATTTTGCAGCGTGGAATGCAAGTCTTCTTAGAAGAACTTGTTTAAACCTATAAATAACAAATTTTTTGTGTTTCCACTAATAAAGCACAAGTTACTACTTGTGTAACGATAGATCTGTAAGAGACATTAGTTAGTGATAGATTCCTTGCCTTAGAATGACCCCAGGCGTTAGACTGGATCCGGAAAGTTTTTGTAGCAGTCCCCTGCGCGTCAGTAGGTGGCGTCGTGCGGCTCCACGTCCGTCGCTGGCGTCGTAAGCGCCGAGATGACGTAACGGAGACTACTTAACCGCCACCCATGCGCGCTGACGTCAGTCTGTATACGACTTTCCGCGCCAGGAACGCAGAGCCATGCATGAAACGGACCACTGATGCCAAGAAACTAGGGCCCTGAAAGGGATGACCTTAACCCTAGAATCAGTTCGCAGAACGGGGAGGATGGGTGGGGAGGTAATAAATCTATCACTAACTAACATCTCTTACAGATATATCGTTACACAAGTAGTAACTTGTGCATCTGAAAGAGACACGTTGGTGATAGAATCCTTCACTTTAGGAAACTGTTTAAAACTTTCCTCTTCCCTCCACCCTGCTAGGCCCTACCGCTCCTGTCCCTTCTGACTCCCCTCTGTCTTTCAGCGCCAGGAAACCTTTGGTGTCAGTGCGCTCAACAAATTTCACTTAACATAACATAACATAGAATAGATACCCCAGCAATACAAATCCCGGTGGTGGGTCTGCGAACAAGATTACACCAGAAAGTTACGGAGAACAGAACAACCTAAGAAGCCGTCTCTCTGGACCGGACTATCAAGGCAGTAATGCTTGGTAAACGTGTGCAGCGAGGCCCACGTAGCTGCCCGACAAATGTCCTGCAAGGGGACGCCGCGTCCCAAGGCAGTAGTGGCTGCCGTTGTCCTGGTAGAATGGGCACGCAGCCCCACTGGAGGTTCCTTCTTAGCCAATGAATAACATGTTTTGATGCACAGAACGACCCACCGAGAGATGGTTCTTTTGTGCACGGCCCGACCTTTCTTGGCACCACGTAGCCAACAAAGAGCTGGTCATCCACCCGGAACTGTCGTGTGCGCTGCAGGTAGAACGACAGCACACGTTTTGGGTCCAGACGGTGGAGCCTCTCTTCCTCTCTCGAAGGATGCGGAGGCGGAAAGAAGGTGTGCAAAGTGATGGTCTGCCCGATGTGGAAGGGCGTGACAACCTTTGGCATAAAAGGAGGACGGGTCCTTAAAACCACCTAGTCCGGATGAACCGAAAGGAAAAGGTTTGGAAGAAAGAGCCTGGAGCTCACTCACTCACTCGTCTGGCAGAGTTGATAGCTATCAGGAAAGCCGTCTTGAGAGTGAGAAGACGCAAATGACAGGTATGAAGGGGCTCGAAGGGAGTGCACATCAAATAGGTCAAGACAAGATTTAAGTCCCATTGAGGCATTATGAACGGCACAGGAGGAAATGTGTGCGTAATGCCTTTCAGGAGACGATTAACAACCGGAGACTTAAAAAGAGAAGGCTGATCTGGAAGCCTCAAAAAGGCGGAGATGGCCGAAAGATATCCTTTGATAGAGCCCAGAGCAGAGCTCTGCTGGGCCAAAGACAGTAGGAACAGAAGGACCTCAGAAAGAGGGGCAGAAAGGGGATCCACAGCCTTTGCTGTGCACCATGCTACAAACTTGTTCCACCGGCAGGTGTATACCGTCTTAGTGGAGGGACGCCTGGCTGCCAGAATGACATCACAGACATCGGGAGTAAGATCGAAAGCTGTCAACTGTCGCCGCTCAATCTCCACGCATGGAGGTGGAGGCTGGACAGGTTCGGGTGGAAGACCGTCCCCAGCTGCTGTGACAGAAGATCCTCCCGAAGAGGCAGTCGGATCGGGGCATTGATCGCCATGCTGAGTAGCTCGGGATACCAGTATCTTCCCAATCCGGAGCCATAAGGATGACCTAGGCCCGGTCGCGACCAATCTTCTTCAGCACTCTGGGCAGAAGTGGTATAGGCGGAAAGGCGAACAACAGACCGCAGCTCCACTCGCGATGAAAAGCGTCGCTGAGCGAGTGCCCCCTTGGAAATTCCAATGCACAGAACTGAGGACATTGCGCGTTCTCTTCGGTGGCGAACAGATCTAACCAAGGCTGTCCCCACTGCTGAAAGAGACCTTGCACCACGTCCGAGCACAGACGCCATTCGTGATCCATCAAGCACCAGCAGCTGAGTTTTTCCGCCCTGGCATTCAGAGAACCTGCCAGGTGTTGAACCACCAAGATAATGCCTTGACGTTCCAGCCACATCCAGAGGCGCAGAGCCTCCTGATATAGGGTCCAGGACCCCACCCCGCCCTGTTGCAATACCACATGGCGGTGGTGTTGTTCGTGAACACCTGCACCACACTTCCCTGGACAGAGGGAAGGAATGCCTTCAGTGTAAGTCGGATCGCCCGAAGCTCCAACAGATTGATATGGAGCAAGGACTCCGCCAGAGACCAGAGGCCTCTGATCTCTGCCTCTCCCCAAGTGGCCACCCCATCCCAGGAGGGACGCATCCGTCACCACTGTGTGCTCCGGTTGGGGAAGGGAGAGGGATCTGCCATTGACCCCGTCGCGATTTTGTGAGCCACCACTGCAATTGCCGTGCAGTGCCCTCCGAGATCTGGACATGATCTGACAGATTGCCCTGATGTTGCGCCCACTGGAACTTCAGGTCCCACTGCAGAGCCCGCATATGCCATCTGGCATGTGTCACCATCAGGATGCAGGAGGCCATCAGGGCCAAAAGCCAGAGGGTCATCCTGAAAAATCCGGGATAGAGGTTGAAAAATCGGAATCATAGCCTGAATATCCCGGACTCGCTGCTCGGGAGGATAAACCCGAAACAGCATCGAATCCAGAACCGCTCCGATGAAGGGGAGCTTCTGAGAGGGATTCAGGTGCGACTTCGGCACGTTGATGGAGAACCCCAGCAAATGCAGGTCATCGTCCATAGTCTGAAGGTGGTTGACGACTGCCTGGGGCGAGCCCGCCTTCAACAACCAGTCGTCGAGCTAAGGGAAGACTGACACCCCTGACCTGCGCAGATGAGCTGCAACCACCGCCATCACTTTCGTGAACACCCGAGGGGCGCTGGTAAGGCCGAAGGGGAGCACGGCAAACTGAAAATGCTCCTGGCCTGCCGTGAACCGCAGGTAACGCCAGCGGGCAGGCAGGACGGGCATGTGAAAATATGCGTCCTGCAAGTCCAACGTTACCATCCAGTCTCGAGGGCAGCCAGGACCTGAGCCAGAGTCAGCATTTTGAACTTCTTCCAGAGGAAGCGATTGACGTTCCGGAGGTCCAAGATGGAGCGCAGGCCCCCTTTGTCCTTCTTGGGGACCAGAAAGTAGTGGGAATAACAACCACTCCCTACTTCCGGCCCATGAACGCACTCGATGGCCCCCTTGACCAACAGGGCCATGACTTCCTGCTGAAGAAGCATCAATTAATCCCCCAACATTTGGTGGCACCGAGGTGGCATGGCTGGAGGGGAGGACTGAAAGGGAAGGGAGTAACCCCTGCGGATGATCTGCAACACCCACTTGTCCGATGTGATTTCGCGCCAGTGGGGGAGGTGGTGGCGGATCCTGCCACCCACCGGCGTGGGATGCTCCACAAAGCTCGGATTAGGAAGGTTTGGCGGTAGAAGCAGCGGGGGCGGAGGTGGACTGACCCCCACACTGATTCCCAGACCCGCCCCTGCGGAAGCCGCGTCCGCGCTGAGGCCGGTTCTGCACATGCTTGGTGAAGGAACGTGCCTGGGCGCCCCTGCCGCGGCGACGAAAGGAACGAAAACCAGGAGTGGCCGGGCTCTTTGCAGAAAGACCCAAGGACTTGGCTAAAGCGCGCGAGTCATTAAAATGCTCCAGTGCACTGTCGGCCTTATCGCCAAACAGGCGAGTGCCATCAAAGGGCATGTCCATGAGCGAGCTCTGGACATCGGGCGAGAACCAGGTAGATCGAAACCAGGCATGGTGACGCAGCGGCACAGTCGTAGAAATCGCCCTACCAAGTGAATCTGCGGTGTCCAAACCACACCGAATGGCGAACTTAGTCACATCTTTACCCTCAACAACAGCTTGGGACAGCACAGCGTGGATCGCCTCAGGACACTGAGGCAACACCTGCGCAACTGTATCCCACACCGCGTGGGAATAGCGGCCTAAAGCAAGCAGTGTTCACTGACCTCAGCCCCAAGCTGGCCGAAGAGAACAACCTCTTACCGAACTGCTCCAGCTTCTTAGAGTCCTTATCTGGCGGGACTGTAGGAAAAGCACTCTGTGACGTCGAGGCTTGGATGACCAGGCTCTCAGGCGTAGGATGAGTGGTCAGAAGAGCAGGGTCACCAGGCGCCGGAAGGCGACGCCTGGCGACATTCTTATCCATAGGGGCCCCCGTGGCTGGCCGCGACCAAGTGCCCAACAAGATGTCAGTGAGGGCGTCATTAAAGGGGAGCAGGGGCTCCGAGGAAGTGGACGCCGTCAGGAGCACCTCAGTGAGGAGATTAGTTTTGAGGGCCACCGTAGGGAGATCGAGGTTGAGGACCTCTGCTGCCCAACAGAGCACCATCATGTAGGAGCCGCCCTCCTCCATGGTAGGCGGGGGAGAGGCAAACCCCAGGACAGAAGAGACAGAGGTCGCCGCCGTCCTCCAAATCGTCCACACAGTCCTGCTCAGAGTCACACTGACTGGCAAGAGGGTCCACGGACCCCTTCCAGTCATCCTCCAGCTCTGTTGCATGGGGAACAGGTGGCAGAGCTGGAGCCGGAGAAGGAGCATACAGCATCGGAAATGGCGCTGGCTGGGGTCGAGCTGGTGCCGTGTCCCAATGCGGATCCCAGGTTGGAACAAAATGGTCCTGGAACCGGGGCAAGGGCAGGACAAACGGCACCCACTGCGATGCCGGAGGAGGAGCCGAGGGTGGCTCCGGGGTCGGAGCCGGCAGCGCTGGACCTTGTGGCGCTGGGGCCGGAGCCAACGGCGCAGGATCCTGTGGCGCCGAAGCTGGATCCGCGGGCGGCCCCACAGAATCCGGACACGGGACCGCGGGGCCTGAAGGCGCACCGGCGGGAGCCCGAGGCCTAAAAAGACGGTCCAAGGTAGCAAGAAATTCTTTAACGTGTTCGGGAGTCGCCGACGGACCCGAGTAAGGTGGCTAGGCTGTGGGACTCCCAGGCTCCAAAGGAGCTGCAGGGGCAGAATCCCTGTCCCCCTCGTCCGCATCCGAAGACCAATGGGGGGACGTCGGAGAGCAAACTCACTTCTTCAACTTCTTTTTATTTTGTCGCTTACCTTCATCCATGGGCGAAGACTTGGAGCCTGAGGAGCGACGACTGCGGCCCCGTGATCGGTCTCGGGAACGGTCCCGGGACCTAAAACGGCACTGGGTCTCCAGCAACTTCCGGCGCGGCTCTCTCAAGGCAGTCAGGGCCATGAATAATTCAGCACCCGAGCACACTAAGTTGAGTCAGTCACAATGTGAAAATATGGTAAACAATACAATGATTGCAAGTAACACATATGTGAATATCTTCTCTTTTATTCTTTCATGCTTTGGTCCAGCCAACACGTGTTTCGTCGCCCGGGAGTACCCACGACTTCCTCAGGGCTGGAAAATAAATATAAGAATTCTAGTAGCATGTACAAAACGCAATACTAATTAGTAATTGTGTGATACAAGTGAAGCTGGTGAAATTGTACCGAGGCATGCTCTTGAGTGAACATAAAAAATGGGAAATCCCAATCAGTACACTTGTCATGAGGGGACACAGCTAATAGAAGTGCAGTGAGATAGTCACTTACTATCTCACTGCACTCCTATTAGCTGTGTTACTCCATGATAGGAGGTTTGGATATTTCCCTAATACTTATACACTCCTTCTCAGCAACGCGGGTCCCCTCATGACAAGTGTACTGATTGGGATTTCCCATTTTTTATGTTCACTCAAGAGCATCCCTCGGTACAATTTCACCAGCTTTACTTGTATCACACAATTACTAATTAGTATTGAGTTTTGTACATGCTACTAGAATTCTTATATTTATTTTCCAGCCCTGAGGAAGTCGTGGGTACTCCCGGGCGACGAAACACGTGTTGGCTGGACCAACGAATGAAAGAATAAAAGAGAAGATATTCACATATGTGTTACTTGCAATCATTGTATTGTTTACCATATTTTCACATTGTGACTGACTCAACTTAGTGTGCTCGGGTGCTGAATTATTCATGGCCCTGACTGCCTTGAGAGAGCCGCGCCGGAAGTTGCCGGAGACCCAGTGCCGTTTTAGGCTGGAGGGACTAGATCTGTTTTTTTATTCTCTTTTAGTTCCTTGTACTTGACTCCTTCAGTACCCCATTTCTTAGAACACAGGGTTTTGACACTAGCAATCACTTTGACTACTCTACAGTCTCTCAGAAAGGTGGGTCAAACTCCTTGTGTCTCCTGTTTGTTTCTTCAGGGTCCAGTTACCTCTAAGTTTAATAAAACACAAAGTCTTACACAAAGAATGATGGAGGCACCATGTTTATCTGCGTACGTCAGTCTTAACACCCAATATTTTGAGTATCGTCATTACGAAAATATAGCAAGAATTAGGACTGTCCCTCTTGATACAAACACAGCATCTGTGCAAACATGTTTTGCGGCCCGTAATATTGCCGCCTAAGGGCTTAGCAAATTATATCTTGCCACTTAAAAAAAATCTCATAATGTGCAAGAAAGGATATAAATGTGCATCAAATTCTAAGTTGCCTTCCAAGGTTTTTTTGATTATTATCACTGAAAGCTCACAATCAGTGGTGGTTTATAACATCAGTATTATATATAGAAGCCAAAAGGCCCAGTTCAAGTAACCTCAAAAGTACAGTATGATATTGTACTCCAAAACGCCATTAATGACAAACTGTAACTTATGGCGTTCTTAAGTCATCATAATCACTCTGGAAGATACAAATGTCATAGGTAACAAACCAATGGTATTTCTTAATTCATGAACATAGAACTGGACATCCATATAGAGTTCAAGGTTGTACTTTCAGTAAAGTTTAAAACTCTTCTATATCACATCAACGCCATGCTCTTCTCCAAGGTCCTCTCTTGGGTTCCCAAACAGGTTATAAGCAGTTACGTTTTTAACAGTACAACTTAAAAACTTTCATTTTGAAGAACCTCAAATAAATGTTCGTCAATATATCTATAATTTTTTAAAAGGAAGATAATAAAACAATTAAGAAGAGGGTAGCCCTTTAAAGAGCAGCAGAGTGTGGGAAACATGGAAGTGTAAGTGACTGAAGTGTATATCTTATAGAACTTTGCAAATTACGCAAAATACTGCTTTACCAACATTAGTATAATGAACATTATCTAGGTGAAACATCTGGACTACCATATCTTTTACTGCCATTGTAAATAGTGCTAATTTGGCAATAACCAAAATGTGCAGTCATGACAAGTTCAACGTTGCATCTTGCATACTCTATCCTTCGGTTCAAAATAGGTACTGAAGAGCTACCGTTGAGGTATGGCAATGTTTGAGGAAAACAAAAGAAGTGTATTTTGGGATACATGCCATGTAAAGACATGATCTTCGCTCATTAGAAAACAAATGTGTGTTTGTGGAACACGTCCAAGCTCATTACCTCTCACCTGCAAAACAATTCCATTAGGCTGGATCAGCTCGACATTCTTTTATGCTGGAATCATTGTACTCCATTTCATACCATGAATTCCATTTTACCTTACCTCCTGTCCAGCCCAAACCTGTTACTAATTAATGTGCAACAGGACACTGCTCTGCCCAGACCACCTATGAATCTGCTAGGATCCATACTTTAGAGGAAATGTTGTAAGCCCTTCTCTCAGTTGCTCAAATACATAAAATGGGCTATAAAGCATGCACACCTACAAACTAGGACACCCAGCATTCAAACATTAAGCATTTGTTGGTTGGACAACATATCTAATAACCGAACATGTGGCTTACATATTAAGTATGTTACTTTCTATTAGTTAAGTGACATTATTGGAAAATTTACACAAGATTTGTTTTAAAAAATGAACTGACTTGGATTGGATAATCTGCCGGAACATTAAAATATGTGAAACATTACGCTCTAAAAATTAAAACAATACAATGATTTCAAAGACATACATGTTACTAGTTAGTTTATACAGCTCTTAAATATAAACAAATGAAAAATAAAAGTTTAACTCTGCTTATATGCAAACTGAGAAATTAGTGTGCATCACGAAATTAAAAATAAATAAAAAAAGGCTAAAAAGCTAACTTCGAAAGGAACTGAAGATTAACCAATATGTTCATAATGGCTCTCAAATTAAAATAAAAGTTAAACTCACAAATTAAGGTGCTACCTTCACCTTGTGTCCCATACTCAAAGCACTGATACAACCTTAACTTCCAAGATAAGGGATTTAGTAGGTTACATAGATGCCTGAACCAAAAACTTAAACAATACTCAATATAAAAATGTTGTTTCACACAAATCAAACCACCCTCCTTCATGCTATCTTGTATCATATGAGAACGCATTTACAATAATCTGCCCATCAACCAAACTGCATATGACTGCAGAAAGACTGTTATATCTGCACACATATAGCAGTACATTACCACCGACCCAGAATCACATATCCACACAGCTACATTTATATTCCCACACTCAACAAATATGTTTAAATAATACACATCAATGGGGCACAGTCACTAACCTCCTCCTCTACACACCACTATGACACCACACCTACCTTCATACATCCACGCACACACAATAGTATATACTAATAAGCATACCACAGCAACAAATACTATTGTATGCTAACATGATCATCTCACAGCCACATAGTCAATAATTACCAGTGATAAACACCAATAGAGCAATAACTTATTGCAAATGTAAGAGGATTTGTCCACATACCACATTGCATCCAAACACACACTACTGTATGCTCAAAGACGTTCTAACATACACCTGCACCACAATTATTTACTATACAATTATCATGCACCCATGAAACCAGTATTTTAATTACAATACTTAAATACCAGCCTCGCTTCATGCCGTCATATAATCTTTAACACACGTAAAATGCAAGTTTTGATAATTAAAAACAAAGTATACTTTTAAGATTTATTTTCTACAGTGGGTTTGGCCAACAAGTCAAAGTTACACCTTAACTTATGGTAGTGTAGGAAAGTGCCCTTACTGTATTGTCACTCCCACTTTTTGCCCCAATGCTGATGGTTAGGACTCTGAAAGTGCACTGGAGCCTGCTGCCCAGGTCCCAGTGGTCTCTCCCTAAAACTGATGTGTTAATTGGTAACCCCAACTAGCAAAGGTCTTTAACCCCCTTATAAGGCAGTAGTATATGCTACCAGTGGTACCCGGGGCATGGGCATTATAGGGGTCACCAGGACCTGAAGCACTGTTTGTGCTACCCTGAGTGACCCAAGTAAACTGCTGACAGCAGGCCTTCCACTGCAGGAGCAGTGTAAGCCGCTCAAACTTGACTTTGCCCTCATCATGTAAGGCAAAGTCAATGCAACATTCTTTTATATATCCAAGTCACTCCCTAAGGAAGGCCTCCTGAGCTAAGGAGGCAGGATGCATTATATTTAGGCTGTCCGGTTTTAGGTTTAAACCTATAATAACTGATAAAACCCCACCGCAAGGGAAATAGCCCTCACCAGTGTAAACATATAAGCACTGAAAAAAACATCTGCACAACCACAAACTAAATGCCATTCAAAGAAAGGAAAAGGAGAGTGAAAGAGTAATTTCTTTTCTTCCTGAAGCGGCCAATAAATGTAACTTTGACTTACAAACTAGCAGCAAGAAAGACTGGGCTAACATTATTCTGCTTGAGATTTGTTGTTTAGAGATGTCACTAAAATATTGTTTCGTCTTCCTTTTGCTTTTTTCAGTTTTGTGGTCTTTGGTCTAAAGATGCAGCGTCTAGAAGCACCTTTTAGGTCTCGTTTCATTATTTTAGAAGCTGTAGATAATCAGGAAATATCAAAATCATATTTGATATTTTGGCTGCGTTTGATTCTTTCACCGATTGGTAAAATGGCTGGTATCAAAAGAATCTTTCCCAATGTGTACCATCACATTTACCCTCAGAGAATGGGGAAAACCCTTGATACATCAGCCCCCAGTTTCTAGTGAGTCAGTATTGATAGCAGGTTTTAAACATTTAATGCAAGGTATAGTGACAAGTATATGTGAAAAGAGTAATATCACCAAGCATCAAGGATGGTGGTGAAAACATGACACCAGACTTTTGGAAAACATGGAACGCAGTGTCACTTAGAATATTGCTGCACAAATGTTCTTTCCAAGTTCAACAAAGATGGGAGTGATATTGTTTGTATTTGCAGTGATTCAGCCAAGTATATGAAAAAGTTGTGTGATGACCTCTCAAAATTGATACCCGAGCTGAAGTCCTTCACTGTAAGAGATCCTTGCCACTTGTAGATGGTATGCTGAAAGCATCTTTACAATCTTCAGATTTAATGAAGAATGCCATTGACTTTTTAGTCCATTCTGGTGCACTGTTTTGTTATGCACGGGAACTAAAACGCAAATATTTCTCATTTTGTGCTTTGTGTGGCATCAAAGAAAAATGAATCCCAACTGCATCACTTAGCTGATGGTTCTCAGTCCAAGGGGCTGTGAATGCTATATTACCCATGTGGCAACCGTTTACAGAATGTTTGCTGAGTGAGGATGCCAAAGGCAAGAAATGTGAGGATCTTTGGTCGCATATTGATAGCGATGTGAAAAAAGTACACTGTACTGCAGTCTCAGATTTGTACAGGAAAACAAAACTGCTGTAGTGGACATAATAAAAAAACTAGAGTTCAGCATAATTGGTGTAGATGAGAAGGGGCTGGGCGACACCTTCAGTGACTTTGGCACTGCAACTTGTTCAATGTTAGAGTGCTTGTCACTTGGTAAGCAATGCAATGTTGTAGAGCAATTCAGGAACTTTTATTTTACAATGTATGAGAAATGGCTTGCAATGATGCATAAATATGTCCCTTCACCAACCAGGACATTTGAAGTCAATGAAACCTCACAGTGGTACTCCATACAAGTTCTACACCCCTTCCGTAAAGGTGAATTGTATCAGAGTTTCAAAAGTGGTGCTTAATTTTTGACCGCATCAATAACTCTGAGGGTATAAGCACCCAGTTCAATGCAAATTTTGCAGAACCAGCCCAGAGAATCACAATCTTCAAGTGCACCAGTATTGGCATGGAAAGCTATGTCAGTGGCCAGGGTTAGCAAATTGTGTACTGGCTGTTTATGGCGTTGTACTACAACAAGTTTGATTTGAAAAATGTATTTGGATCTCATATACACTGTCTATATACCATGCACTATCAGTACAAAAAGCAAGCAATAATAAAAGCAAACGTTCCACAAAAAACAGAAAAACACGGTTTCTGTTTTTAATGGCGCTAAAATGTCTAAAAACTGATAACCACCGTTTTTTTAAGGTATTGAAATCACTTAAAAACACCGAAAAAACCCCACCAGAATTTACCAAAAATAGAAACTGAATACAGGAAAACCCAATTATATTAAAGGTGTGGACATGTAAGAGCAAGTTTTTATGTCCCTAAAGTGGGCTTTACCATTAAAGGACACTAGAAGTGATAGACGGTCCATAGGATAATATGGCTGGCACCTGGGCAAACCAGAGGTTGCCAGCTCCATTATGGTACTGCTTAAATATGTCATGTTTGGTGCCAAACCACGTGCCTCATCATCCCTGACAGGAATCTTGTATCAAGGACGATGAGGTATGCACCAAGGTGACTATCCTAGAGGTTGCCCACCAAGTTGCCTCAGCCTTTCCTGAGCTCTCGCTGCCAGCCCACGCTTGTTGCAGCCAAGAAAGGAATCTGACCCCCTGCCAGGAGGTGTGAACTCTCCCAGGAGTCAGAAACAATGGCCAGAATGGGATAGCGGTATCACCTCCCTCGAGGGCAGTACGGCTAGTGAAGTGGCACATCAAGGCAGTGAGGTTCAATGGCTGCGCTATCTGTGATATCTAACCAGGTTGCCTCCAAGAGGAGGAAACAGCCCTGCCCCCAGGCACGTTGCACCCAGGCAGGCGAGAACATTAGGAATCCAGGGGGGTGTACAACCCCAGAAGACTAGCCACAACTCTAGGGTGAGCTACCTGGTCTGTGCAACTAAGGAAGAGTTCTGGGTATAAAAGGTGACCCGCAACCACGGATGTGGTCCCCTCAGGGGCCGATTAGCTGCTGGAGCTAGTCCATTGTCCACTTGCACCCACGCCCATAACATCCCTAAACCTAGGATTTAAGGGCTACCCCTGACATCACAACCTCAGTTCTGAACTGACTTAAAACAAGGACAAAAGAGACCTGTGTCTGCGACAACAGGAGCTTCACAAACCAAAGGTGTGATAGTTCGAGCACCTGTGGCAACCTTTCTGCAACTGCATGAATGCGGTTCATCCTGGAACAAAGTTTGGCTCCCCCAGACAAAGGGGCCCCTTTGAGACTCCGCCGGACTAGTGGCAATAGCCAACTACAACGCAAATAAAAAAGGTATACCAAATCCTTAGAATTGCTGGCCATTGTGCCCTCCGAGGAATCGCCCAGTGCATTGTGGGAAACGTCCCGACCATTGCAAAGTTTCAGGTGGCTACCTTGTTCCCCAGGACGTCCAGAAGTCAAGATAACTTTCCAGGGTGCTTAACGCTGCCAAGGCTTGTTGGTCACCAGTCAGGCAACCGCCCCCTTTACTCGACAATGCACCTTGAACACCACAAAACCTTCACCCAACTTCAGCAGTGGTTTCGTTGTCAACTTTTTGCACCCTGTTCCCCACCAGCACTATGTAAGCGGTAAAACCAGCTCTCCCGCGACTCCCGCTTCAGCAACAAGGACAGCCAGGACGACTCTGCACTCGGGCTTCACGAGCCAGGTAAAACCAAATTGACTGTTGTGGCTTGGTCCTGGGACCTGCATCACCCTTACCCTCCCTTGGGTTCCATGCAACTCGACCTGCAAGTGACCAAACGTCACTACCACTTTTTTCCCATTAAACTGCAATGCAAACGTTCTGCAGTATTGAAATGCTGCGATTTCTGTTTTCTCCTAAAATACATAACTCTGGTTATATGTACCGGATTTTGTTCGTTTTGGTGTCTAAATTAAGATAAAAATCTGCCTTATTATTTTGAAATTGGTGTCAGATTTCTTTCGAGTCAGTTGTGTCATTTACTTATCCTCCATGTTGGTACATTGAAATGCTTAACGTTCCTCTAGTAAAGTTTGACTGCTCATTGCCACTCAACCAGGACTGAGGTAAGAATTTATTATTGTGAATCCAACAACCATCTTTGGGGTATTGTGAGTGTACTACATAATAAAGCCTAATCAGCATCACCACATAATACTTCAGCTTTGGTATTAAAAACAAAATCCTTGAGGGAGGTGAATGGATTAGACCATATTTTTAACACACCTTCTTTTGAACTGTTAAATAGGTTATATAAATGGATCTCAAGGACTATGAACATTTTGCTACAGGGTACTAATATAACATAATAAACTATTTCTGCATGCCTACTGTTACTAATCATAGGCCCATCAAGAATCAAGGTTGGGGAAAGATCCCCCTTAATTAAGGTATTGCCCTTCCTCACCGATTAGGTGGAATGATTTCTATATTTTAATAAAGTTGATTTGTTTATAAAAGAATTCTGGACCGGATGGAGTGACAGGACTGATTTCGTTTTCCACTTGGTCAAAGTGGAAAAGCCCCTATGCATCCAGACACTAAAGAAGAGGTAGAACACAGTCAGTTAAGAGACAAAACTATAAAACAAAAAATAAGAATAGACTGGTAGCCTAACACAGCCACTTCTGTTTTCTCATGGATCCAACTGCTATAATTCCTTGCTTTGTTTTTGATGATAAAGGCCTCTGGCTAGCTGAAATCAGGAACTGGAACCAAGGGACAGCAGGCAGCTAAGGGTTATGGGACGCAGAGTGTTAAAGATCCAGCAGTAAGGCATCTTCCAAGGGTGCAAAATCTATACCCCTCAATAAGATTGCCAGGCATATTCCTTCTCCAGTAACAACACTAAGTTTAAATAAGGAGAGGAGCTAAGACTCACTCCTCTGTGAGCCAGAGAGGCAGTTACCTTCCTTCAATGAAGGCTCAAAACTCCACGTAGAGCCTAGACTTCCCAGGTAGACCTGCAAGCAGCTGACTCCAGTCTGATATACACATGTATCCTGTAGTGTAATATACGTTACCTACTTGTTAAAATGATTACAAACATGTTTTAAAAAAAATGTATCCTGTAGTGTAACATAGTTTTCGCTTATAACAGGAACAATAGTTCAGATTACAATGAAGTGTACTTGTTTGCATACAGCTTATTTCCATATTGTGATAAATATAATTTGTCATGTCTACGTACAGTGCTGTAGTATCTTCCTGAGCTGTGAGTATGGTGGTCTTGTGGGTAAGAGCCAGATATCGACTAATCTTATGAAGTGGAGATGGTTGTGCATGGGTCTTGTTTTTGGGTAGGGAATTCCATAGTTTGGTTGCTTGAACAAAGAAAGATGTTCCACCTTGCATGTAGGAATTATGAGGCAGGGAGTCCTTCTTGAGCATAGGTACCTTTGTTTCATGTACTTGTTGATTTTCATCCTGATAAAGAGTGGTTCTTTGACACCTATTGTTTTGTGTGTGATACAAAGCTGCTTGGAGGAGGATCTTCTGGTAACCAGTGTAGCACCATCAAAGCAAGAGAGACATGCTTGTGGCTTTACATGTAGGAGTTATCTAGCGGCAGCGGTATGAATTCTTTGTAGTCTTCTCAGTCAACGAAGTTGAGCTGTGATACAGACCATTAGCATAGTCCACTTTTGATATTACAAGAGATGGTAGCTTGAACCTAATGTGGTAATCCTAGGTGCGAGAAGATGAGTTGCAGTGTTTTCATTGTGAGAAACCCTGATTTGGCTAGCTTATCCACTGATGGATCCATTGACAGATTGGTGTCAATAGTAATTGCAAGTTTTTTTTTTACCTCCTTAGATATTTTTGGAGGTGGTCCGAGATCGTCAAGCCAGGTGCAGAGAGGGTTTAGGTTTTCCAGTTGTCACAGGTGAGTGTCTCAGTTTCAGAGGCATTCAATTTGAGGTGGCTCCATGTCATCTGTGGGTCGACAGCCTGCAGGTAATCGATGAGTTTTGATGTTTAAATGTCCTTCGGGCTTTCTCGTTTCAGAAGTATCTGTGTATCATCTGCGTAGTTGTAGCAGGGGATTTCAAAACCATTGACCAGATCTGGTAGTGATTTCATGTAGATGTTGAAAAGCATGGGTGTGATGATGGAGCCTTTAGAGACCCCTGCTTTAATCTTGTGTGGTTTAGAAGAGGATGGGGAGAGGGGGGCAGAGGGGGGGGGGAGGGGAAATATATTTGTCCTGCTGCGTAGGTAGGAAAATTCCAAATGAGGGCTGTGCCCTCTATTCTGACTTCCCGAAGTCTTTGGGTGAGTGTAAGATGATCCACTGTGTCAAAGGCAGCTGATAGGTCCAAAAAAAGAACAGTAGCAACTCTGTTCTGGTCCAGTGTGTTTTTGAGATCATCCAAGATCCCGTTAGTGAATAAGCTTGCGGGACAAGCGAAACGCAACTAACGTTTTAGCTGACTTAATAAAGAAAAATTTTGCGCATAAGACACGGCGTCGGCTTTCCTACTTTGGGAGGAAGTTTTGCTGAATATATATAGTTAGTTCAGATAACTATAACTCGCGCGCCCGCAATCCACTGCTCATGAAGTCACATATTACATCACTCATGACTTGGTCATGGTCAGTGGCATCACTCATGACATCACTGATGACATCATCCTTGTGATAGAGTGGCGGTCGCGCGAGTTATAGTTATCTGAACTAACTATAACGGGGGAATTTCATTGGTTTTTTACGAGTGAAATATCCACCTAACTATAACATGTGTGAAACCTATGGTTTTTTAAGTGAATTTGCAAGGTTTTTTAAATGCTAATTCCTAACTATAAAGTGTGTGAAACCTATGGTTTTTTCAGTGAATTTGTACGTTTCTTTAAATGCTAAGTTATGTATGTATTATATTTTTTATATATTTATTTTACAATAAACTACGTATTAAAAAGTTTTTTATTTTTTTTAGGGTTTTTCACGGTGCGCGCACCCCGCGATTTTTGGAAAAAAATTTAAATGTTTTTTTCTGCCTTCGGGGTCCTTCAGGGACCCCCTGACAAAGGCTAGGGGGTCAGGAACTCTCTACCCTGCCCCCTTTTCACGTTCGCCACCTTCCTTTTTCACTCTCGCACTCAAAACAAACAAAATGGCGGCCGACACTTCCTGATTTCGACCGATTCGAACGTTGGCTAACATTTAACCACCAATCAGAAGTACGCTCGCGCACGTTAGGGTGCGCGCACGGTGCGCGGCTATAGATATTTATGTGCTTTTAACTCAATTTTCTCAGGAACTACTGAACAGATTGACTCCATATATGCAAAAGGCACTTCCCTGACCTGAGGACTACCTCTTTGCTAAATTTCAAGTAATTCTGTTCAGCCGTTCGGGCTGTACCTTCGACTAAAGGTCGTATAGGAAAATGCATGGGGAAAACGCGTTTTGGGACCCCCCTTTTTTCTCGGCCCCCGCTTGACGAATCCCCCCGAAGATCTGTCAACCGGCGCCAAAGTTATTCAAAATAGAATTTTGAGATTTCCTATGGAAACACGGTTCCAACTAAAACTATCTACTGGCGACCGCCAGTAGATGATTATATATATATATATATCTTTTTTTTTTAAAGGGGCGCATGTATGCCTTTTTAAGGTTTTCTGGGAAAACTCCTGTCATTAAGTGTTCTTACTGGGATGGCTGCTGAAGTTGATAGTAGAATGTTTTTGAAGATTTGAGGTCGACAAGGGTGAGAGGGACTGCAGGCAGGCTTGCTTGCTTTGACAAGATCCACAAATTCAGTTGGGGCTAGTTCTTTGAAGGACCATAGCTGCTGTGTTTGCCTTTGGCTGGCAGGTATTGTCAGAAACTGGGTGGGGCTGTGTGATTTTTTGCTGTTTAAGTAAGTATCCAACATATTTGCCAGCTTGTCAGAACAATCTTGAGAAATATAATTGGTAGCTTCTGTGAATTTTTGCTTACGGAATTCGGTGAGAATTTTATAGAATTCTTTATTGGCCCAATTTGCATTGTGGATTTGGTTTCAATGATATAGTTCTTTCTGTTTTGATTGTTGACATATATTCTGTTGTGTCTGTATAGGCATATCTTGTCTTCAGGGTGGTTTGTTTTGAGCAATTTGTGTTGAAGCATAGAATTTCGTTGTTTGCTCTTTCTTAGTTCTGTATTCATCCATGGTGCATGTTTCCTTTTGTTATGCTTAGATGTCTTCATAGGAAGTAGGAGATCAAAAGATCTCTGGAGCTATCTAAAGAGTGTTTGTTTGTACAGGATCGATGTTGACCAGATCTGTGTTGCAGGTATGCATGGTTACTCTAAATTGTTCTATGGTCGGTATGTGGTTGAGGATAGCATGATTTTAGTTGCTGTGGTGTCTTGTGCTGGAAGGCAAGAAGGAAGTGGTCTGACCACGTGACAGGATAAATTCTTTGGAGTGTGAATAGGGTTGGATAGGCAAAAATGATATATTGTGTGTCTAGGGGTGTGCGTGACGTTAGAAATGGCTTGTTGTGGGTGTCTAGCCCAATAAGGACATTTGTTGTGAGAGGCATATTAGGCTAATCAAAGCATATGTTGAGGTCACCAAAGATGCACATGTTTGAATATATTGTAGAAAGGTTAGAAACTGTCTAGCAATGTGTCTGGGAATTTTGTATTACTAGTAGGTGGTCTGTAGAGAAGCAGAAAGTAACAAGAAAATATAGGGGAAAGGATTGTGTGCGAGTATAGTCTTGATAGTGTGAGAGGGGGAGAATATTTGATTTGAGAGATGTTGGTTGGTTGAGCAGGGGGATGATTCTGAATTTTTCATGTAGGGGAATGTTGACAGCAAATTGGTGTTGGTTGTGAGAGAAGAAGTGGATTCTTATGTAGGTACACGGTATAATAGATGAAGTGAGTTTTCAGACTGATGGCAAGTGCAATGTTAGGAATAGTGAGATGGTAGTGAGAGATTAATGTTGTAAGGGGTGATAATGTGTGTGAGGTTTGTGTTTTATTGGTAAGTTAAAACTGTATTTGATTGTGTTGCAGTACAGAGTAGTGGATTGTATAGGGTTTTCGGGTTGTAAGGATATACAGGCATGTGACAGTGTGTTCTGGTACTGAGGGGACCAACCAGGCAACTGCCCTAGTCCGCGACCCATGGGATGAGACACCCTAAGCCCTACGGTTAAATAGCCTTAGTTATTAGGTGACCTTGCTCCAATGGGATTCTTAACACTAGAGAGCCAATGTGAGCCCTTGCTCTATTAACCAATCACAGCCCTAGCCCTATTAACCAATCACAACCCAATCCTTAAACCCAAACCCTAGGAAGCAATTAGAATACAGATCAAACAACCAATGAGAAACCTATTTTAAGAGCATGTGACCTTAAACTTTAGGGGCTGTGCAGGATGTTAGGGGAAGGAAAAGGCCTGGTCAGGTGACCTGTGGGCCAATTAGTAAAGCAGAAACTAGCGTTCATGAGGGGAGGTAGCTGCTCCAGAGTTCAGAATCTCCTTGGATAGAGACAGGCCAAATATTTACTTTGCACGTCCTGTTCAGCCCTGCAGGTAAGGCTTGCCTTCTAGTAACCTTAGCACAGTTTAGGGAAAGCAAGGAAAGACATTTAAACACACACCGTGAGAAATATTCAGCAGTTTTAAAGTAAAAGTGACCCTTATGCTTTTACCAGGTTCTCTGGGATGTGTAGGGCTAAAAGAAGTTTGGGATTCCCTTAAACTTTAGGGGCCATACAAAGTGTTAGGGGACGGCAAATTCCTGGTTGGGGGGGGGGGGGGGGGGGGCGGGGTTAGCTAGGCCTGAGCTCAGAATCTCTTGAATATAGACCGGTCCAATACTCACTTTGCAGGTATTGTTCAACCCTGCAGCTACTATCCATATATAAAAGTAATCAATGCTTTTAACACACTGAAAGTCCTAGTTTTTCAAGTAAAAACGAATGATATATACACTTTACTAACACAATTTCAAACCACAAACAGGTTAAACAGTCTCTTAAACACTCAGCTTAAGGATGTATTTTGCCTCTATAGATTCTAGAAGGGCAGCAGGGGAATAAGGGGGGTTGCCTTATAGTAGCCTTAGCACACTTAAGGGAAAACAATTAAAGAAATTGAAACAGTCATGCAGTGAGAAACAAATCAGCTGATTTAAAGTAAAATTGCACTGCACAAAATGTGTGCTCTTACCATTGTTTCTTTGACCTGGCTCTTTGGGCTGTGTAGAACTCATAGAAGCTGGGGCTACTGAGTAGGACAAAGTTACCTACCTTAGGTAACGCTATATCTGGTAGAGACACAGTCTAGCTGCAGATTCCTTAACTTTGAATTTTCCCAAGCCACCAGTCTGGATCTGGGAATTTTTTCAGCAGTACCTCTATGCGCCTGGGGACGGTGTCGTAAGGCTCCACAGTAACGTCGTCTCCGGATGTGGCGTCAGTGGAGCCATTCAAGTCCCCTCCGGCGCGTCAGTTTCTTCTGAGAAACGGTCCGCGCCAGAACGCATAGCCACTATAGAAACTGGTTGTGGAAACAGTGCGCCCAAAAAAGATATCTATATCTATCTATCTATATATATATTTAGGCCTGGGAACTACCAATAATAACTGTGGATATATAATTTAAACCAATTAGCAAATTGGGAACATACAGTATTTCTGAACACGGATGAGGGCATCACGTCGAAACGCGTCTGAATAGGAATTGCTTGCTAATATACCGGATACCCCGTGAGTGCTTCGCACTGTGTGTGGTTGAGCTGGAATACATATATACATATGTGGGCTATCCAAGTCCAAGGTTACCTACCATATGAGGGATACCTACGGGACACCGTGAAAACGACCAGCAGTAGGCGAGGAAGATAGATGCAGCGAGCGGATGCGAGTGACAACAGAGGCATCACAATATTCAGCAAAGAGGGAATGGCAATGAAAATAATACATCAATGTGGAATCAGATGGTAATAGAACATTGCATTATGGGACACCGATGCTTTTCCTGATTGCCATACATATTGTCTATACATGTGAGTGCCGCCTCATAATTGGTCCAAACTCCACCAATAGGGAACATGATGAATAATTAAAAGAAAAACGCAAGCTGCACCTAATTGAAATGGTTTCACGCACTGAAGAAGGCTCACGCCGAAATGCATTTGCGCAAGAAAACCACCATATACTCCCGAGAGTGCTCCACGTTTTTCGAAGTTGTTGTGTAACAGTTGCGGTTCACCCCCCGCCATTGGAAGCACCCGCCAAGTGTTCGACAAGCCTGGGTGAACGAAAATGTTGTTTGTGTTGGCGAGTCAGAACCACTGCTAGCGGCTCCCGGCTACCGAAGAGGATGTGGGCTATCCAAGTCCAAGGTTACCTACCATATGAGGGATACCTACGGGACACCGTGAAAACGACCAGCAGTAGGCGAGGAAGATAGATGCAGCGAGCGGATGCGAGTGACAACAGAGGCATCACAATATTCAGCAAAGAGGGAATGGCAATGAAAATAATACATCAATGTGGAATCAGATGGTAATAGAACATTGCATTATGGGACACCGATGCTTTTCCTGATTGCCATACATATTGTCTATACATGTGAGTGCCGCCTCATAATTGGTCCAAACTCCACCAATAGGGAACATGATGAATAATTAAAAGAAAAACGCAAGCTGCACCTAATTGAAATGGTTTCACGCACTGAAGAAGGCTCACGCCGAAATGCATTTGCGCAAGAAAACCACCATATACTCCTGAGAGTGCTCCACGTTTTTCGAAGTTGTTGTGTAACAGTTGCGGTTCACCCCCCGCCATTGGAAGCACCCGCCAAGTGTTCGACAAGCCTGGGTGAACGAAAATGTTGTTATATACATATATATATGTATATATTTTCACTGACAAAACCATAGGTTTTTACGAAAGTTATAGTTAGTTGGACATTTCACTCGTACAAAACCATAGAAATGCCCCCGTTATAGTTAGTTCAGCTAACTATAACTCGCGCCCCCGCAATGCACTTCTGATCATGTCACATATTACATTACTCATGACATGGTCAGTGACATCACTGATGACATCACTGATGACATCATCCAGTGACTGTTTCTGTAAAGTTCAAATTTGTTTAATATATATAGGGAAAGGCGTATTGAAGAATGAGTGGGTGTATAAGTGTCTAAATAGATGATTTAGTAGGTGCGTGACTGATTATAAGTGAGTGGTTAAACTTATCTTACTGAATGAATAGGTTAGTGAGTGTGAGAAGTTGGCCTGGCATATGCTGTCTCCTAGTTATAGGGACACCTTGCACCAGTCCAATTCGACTCTTATTGATGATGGGTTTAAAACAACCTTTAAAGAAAGCTATCCTAGTGGTAGCTGTGGAGAGCAGCCTTCAGGCTAAGTCTTGAAGGAGCGTTAAGCTTATTGTTTTACCATAATAATCTCTTGAATAACCAAATGAAAGAGTAGCCCACACAGGTATATATATAAAATATATGTATTTATTCTAGACAGAATCCCACAGTCGCTTTATGAGACTAGTGGCAAAGTTACACTTCAAACAAGCATTTATAAACACAATAAATAGCACAGGAATCAATGGGCCGCAGGCGGGGGACCAAACCATATATCAAAAAAGTGGTATAAGAACCACGACAATGCTACAGACAATGCCTAGGGCATTCAGGATCGCTTGCCCCTTTAGAATCCACCCACAGTTATGAGGAAGGGGGCCCACGGGAGACGCGTGCAGTGCAAAGAGCTGCTATCGGGATCGCAATGTTAGTCTATGGAGAATGTCGCGGTTTAAATTACACAGATTAAAGTCACTTCTAGCAGGAGTACAAAGTTAAAACTTTAGACTTAAGCTTTTGAGGAGCCCACTACCACGAGAGTACCGAGGTACCACTGTTACCTGCCCCAGGGAAGCCGGGTGCATAGGTCGATTCTGGTGTCGGGTTGCGGACTGATTTTCTATAGGAAAATGTTCAAAAGTGCTGCTAGCCAAAAGCGTCGATGATGCCGTGAAGCTCAAAGATGTGAAGATTGTAGAGAAGAACCTGAAAGCAGAGGGGACAGAGTCTGGGTCACGGCAAAGTGACCAGGAGGCTCAAAGCAAAGAGCCCTTTGATGTCGGGTGCTTCAGGTGAGAGGTGCTGTAGCTTGGATCTGCAGCCACGGGCTCCAGGAGGCTTCAAGGAAGGCCAGCTTTCGGAGGGCGACTGTCCCACGTCGGATGAGGGTCGCTGCGGTGTTAGTGTCTGGATTGGATCCACTAAGCCTTGGCAACCGCAACCCACGAAGAATAAACAAACCAGCTACAGTGCAGACCCACGAGGTCTGGGAGAGGTCTCCTTTGGAGAGACTGTAGAGCAGGCCTGGAGCAACCAGGGGAACTCTTGTTCGTTGAAATAGACCTCCGCTAGGGCCCACAAGTCGAGAGACAAGAGACCGCGGGAGGCGGCAATTTGGCGTGCGTAAAAGGGCACCTACGGGCCACCGGAGAGGGCTAGGGCGCTGGTCTTTGGCACAATTGCTGTAGAGTGGTTGGCTCGAAAACGGGCCACAGCACAACTTCCCCACTGGTCAGGGTCGTGTGCTACGCAAGAGGTGGCCGGTGTCCTGGAGTATTGGGGATCTCGGCACCCACGCGGTCCACGGTGCCCAAACTCGTTGAGCACACTCACTGGCCTCTGGGATGCGCTGGAAACCCACCTCAAGGGTGCTGGAAGTCGTTGAAGTCCGTCGGAGCAGCAAAGTTCCAACCGGGTCACTTGCAGTGTTTCAGGTGCCAGCCAAGCAGGGGTAACTCCTTTATCCCAAGGGAGATTTCTTCCGTCAGCTGGGCAGCAGCAAGTCGAAGGTCAAGACTGTAAAGGTCAAGATTAATCTGAGGCTCTGGGGCAAATTTATTCACCTTTATCCCCAAGATTAGGGGAGTGTCCAGAGTAGTGTCCACCAATGAGTGGTGAGGCGGGAAAGGGTGGCTACACCCTCTCCCCTTTGTGTGTTTCCCGCCTGGGCGAGGGGCAGGATGCCCCTGAACCGGTTCCAAGCGGTGTATGCAGAATTAGGTCTCTGCAGCTGCCTACGTGCAACTCTGAAAGGACATTTGGTGCACCTACCCTGTTCCAATCCACATTATCCTGTCTGGGGAGATGCTAGC
Source organism: Triturus cristatus (assembly GCF_964204655.1). Classification (NCBI taxonomy): domain Eukaryota; kingdom Metazoa; phylum Chordata; class Amphibia; order Caudata; family Salamandridae; genus Triturus; species Triturus cristatus. The sequence goes on along the minus strand of NC_140581.1, from coordinate 1,156,708,283 downwards.
ACCTCCCTGCCACAGGAGCCCTATTGTCCAGCTGGCGAGGCTGGGGTTTTCCCCAGCAACAGCAAGCCAGGGTCGTGTAGGTGGCGGGCAGTAGCCATTTTGTGAAATTTGTGCACTTTTAAATTGGTGTCTAAATTCTACCGCTTTTCCCATATCACCCCTCTAGCAGGGGGGAATCGTACCCTCATGCCCATGGCTGGACTGGGGGTATGATTCCTACATGTTTGACACCAAACACGATATGGTTCTGTGTAGCCATTCTCAAGTTATCGCGTTATCGCGATAGACTTATAATGCGGTTAAGAGTATATGGTATGGCTACACTACAAACAACCCAGTAACGATTTTACGAAGGTTGCAGAGAGGCCCTACTCATGTAGGGGTCCCCCCTCACACATACCTCAGCACCCTGCCCTGTAGGATTAGCAAGGCCTGCTATAGGGGTGACCTATGAGAGTACATGTGTTGTAATGGGGTGGGATATAGGGTACCTATATCGCTGTAAGGGGTGCTAGCACCACCTTATCCAGACTACAGTAGTGGTCTGGTGGTGTCAGTTTGTATGGCTGTCCCAGGGTGGCACAATAAGTGCTGCAGCCCTGATAGGCCTACTGAGGGACCCATGCCCTGGGTACCTAGGGTAGCATCTACAAGGGACTGTCAGGGCACCCTCAGCATCCAATTGGTTGGTACCTAGGGTACTCACATCGTTTAACAGAGGAAGCAGATAGGCTGGGGTCCTGGATAGCAGAGTCATAAAAACAGTCAAAACATCAGCAAAAAGTTGGGGGCAACTATACAGTAGATGCCACTCTCCTACAGTGAGTAAACTGGGTGAATGTCTGTTTTAGTCTGTCTGTTGGTGTGTAAGCAGCTGCATGGGTTTGCGAATAGCTACATGAGTATCTATATGGGTTATTGATTGGTTGTCTGAGTATCTGTATGGGTGCCTGAGTGTTTGTGTGGATGGGGTGTGTGAGACTGTACATAGATGTGTGAGTGGGTGATTCACTGGGTGCATGGTTTCAAGAGTGCATCTGTGATGGACTGTATGGGTGGGTGAGTGAGTGTGTGTATGGGTGTGTTAGTGAGTGAATGTATATCTCAGTTGTATATGTGTGTTGGAGGATATAAATGGCTATAAGTGAGAGTGTGTGATTGTAAGAGTGGCTGTATGGATGAGTCTGTGCTTGTATCAGTGATTGTATAAGAGCGTAAGTATGTGCTAGTATTTGTATGAGAAAGTGAGCAGGTGTGTGTATAACTGTATAGGTGAGTAAATGGCAGAGTTATTAATTATTTGCATGACTGACTAGGTGTGCGAGTACCTCTATGGATGAGTGGCAGTGTGTGAGTTTCTATCTAGGTGTATGAGTGCATATGATAGTCCTGTACTGAGTGACCATAAGTAGGAGTGACTGTACGGTTGAGTGAGTTTATGTGTGTGTAAACCTAAGAATCAGTGAGTGGGTATGTAGTTATTAGTGTTGGAGTGTCTATGGTTTTGAGAATGGCAGTCTGTAATTTAGAGTGGGTGTATTAAAGGTTATATTAGGGTGTGAGAAGATGCATCAAATTATCACATGGATGATGTCATCAGTGATGTCACTGACCAAGTCATGAGTCATGTAATATGTGACGTCATCAGCAGTGCATTGCGGGGGCGCGAGTTATAGTTAGCTGAACTAACTAGAACGGGGGAATTTCTATGGTTTTGTACGAGTGAAATGTCCAACTAACTATAACTTTCCCTAAAACCTATGGTTTTTTCAGTGAATTTCAAAGGTATTTTAAATGCTAATTTCTAACTATAACGTGCCTGAAACCTATGGTTTTTTTCAGTGAATTTCAAAGATTTTTTAAATGCTAGTTTCTAACTATGCCTACAGATGTAGGACATGTGATGAAAGAAGAAAACGCACAGAAAGAAAAAAAAGAAATGCAGAAAGAAGCAACAGAAGCCCACAAAGACGAAGAAAAGTGCAGGAAGAAGAAGAGATGTGCAGAAAGAACCAACAGAAGAGCAGAAAGTCCTCCTGCGCCCACAACTTTTTCAGACTGGTACTGGTGGTAACTAACCAGGCCTAGAGCCAGTCCTATGCTAAAAGACACTTCAAATACAGTGAAAACACCTACATATACTAAGGAACACTATGCTTTGGGGTACCCCTGTGATTAGCATGACCTCCTCTGTAAGATCCTAGTACATAATAGGGCAGGGGGATTAAAACTACTTCTTAAAACGCGCCATGTTTGCACACTGGTGAAGGGAGGGGGGGCCTGAGGTGACTTGTGCAAAAACGCCCTGTGGCCGTTTGAAGTTGGGGGATAAAGTCCCCTTGAATCCAGCAACTACTGAACGGATTTACACCATTTAAAGAACAGGTCTCCTTCTGAAGCAAGCACTACCTTTTTGCAAAATTTGGTGTAATTCCGTTCAGCAGTTTCGGCTGTAACAGTGTCTAAAGTTTCCTATGGGAAAAATGATTTTCTGACCTCTATTTTTTTAATTTCTCAGAAACTACTGAACGGATTTACATCATTTAAAAAAAAAAAAGGTCTCTTTCTGAAACAAGGGCTACCTTCTTGCCAAATTTGGTGTAATTCCGATCAGCAGTTCAGGCTGTAGTCGTGTCTAAAATTTCCTATGGGAATTAACATGGAGAAAACACGTTTTGGGACACCCCCCTTTTTACTCTGCCCCCGCTTGTCGAATCACCCCAAAACTTACAAGCTAGGAGCTGACCGAAGCAGGCAATAGGTTTTGAAAATTTTGCTAAGATTCATCAACCGGCGCCAAAGTTATTGGGAAAACAAAAAACGCTTTTTGAATAGAAACAAGGTCCTAACTATAACTACCTACTGGCGACCGCCAGTAGGTATATAAATATATATTTATTTATTTTAAACATCCCAGAAAATTAAACATCATAAGGTATGAAAATACCAGACCTGGGCCAGCAGCAAGCCGATACAATGTGCGATTCAAAAACAAGATTTGATTGAAAGTACTATTACACTTATATACGTAAATGATTATATATATATATATATATATATATATATATATATATATATATATATATATATATATATATATACACTAAAAAAAAACCATAGGTTTCAGGGACGTTATAGTTAGTTGGACATTTGACTCATATAAAACCATAGAATTGCCCCGTTATAGTTAGTTGAGCGATTTGTACAATTTTTATTCCCTCCAGTGGGTCTTTGGAAAGGATTTCGGTTTCCGATAGTGCTATGAACTTGTTATTCCGCTACGCTGAGATTCCAGTATCTCGCAGCGGCCCATCTTACATTCCGATGGCGGTGCAATCTCCCCGGCCTGGCCGTTATTATGTCCACCAACTGTTTCTATCCCTTGCTTGGAGACGCACTCAATAACCAAGCAGGACCCCATCAATGGTAACAGAGTCCTTTAATGAAGCAAGTGCTTCTCCAAGCAAGGGAAAGAAACAGTTGGAGGATGTATATATATATATATATATATATATATATATATATATATATATATATATATATATATATATATATATATATATATATATATTTATTATCTACCGTCAGTCGCCAGTAGATAGTTATAGTTAGGACCGAGTTTCCATAGGAAATCTGAAAATTCTATTTTGAATAACTTTGGCGCCGGTTGACAAATCCTCGCGAAATTTTCAAAACTAATGGGGCGCTCCGTTGAGCTCCTACCCTGAAAGTCTCGGGGTGATTCGTCAAGCAGGGGCCAAGAAAAAAGGGGGGTCCCAAAACGCGTTTTCTCCATGCATTTTTCCATAGGACCTTTAGTCGAAGTTACAGCCCGAACGGCTGAACAGAATTACTTGAAATTTGGCAGAGAGGTAGTCCTCAGGTCAGGGAAGTGCCTTTTGCAGGTCTGGTGTCAATCTGTTCAGTAGTTCCTGAGAAAAAAGCATTTAAAAGCATATAAATATCTATAAGCGTGCACCGTGCGAGCACCCTAACGTGAGCGAGCGTAATTCTGATTGGTGGTTACATGTTAGTCAACGTTCGAATCGGTCGAAATCAGGAGGTGTCGGCCACCATTTTGTTTGTTTTCAGTGCGAGAGTGAAAAAGGAAGGTGGCGAACGTGAAAAGGGGGCAGGGTAGAGAGTTCCTGACCCCCTAGCATTTAAAAAACCGTACAAATTCACTGAGAAAACCATAGGTTTCACACACGTTATAGTTAGGAATTAGCATTTAAAAAACCTAGCAAATTCACTTTAAAAACCATAGGTTTCACACATGTTATAGTTAGGTGGACATTTCACTCGTAAAAAACCAATGAAATTCCCCCGTTATAGTTAGTTCAGATAACTATAACTCGCGCAACCGCCACTCTATCACAAGGATGATGTCATCAGTGATGCCACTGACCATGTCATGAGTGATGTAATATGTGACGTTATCAGCAGTGGATTGCGGGCGCGCGAGTTATAGTTATCTGAACTAACTATAACGGGGGAATTTCATTGTTTTTTTACGAGTGAAATATCCACCTAACTAGAACATGTGCGAAACCTATGGTTTTTTAAGTGATATATATATATATACACACACACACACACACACATACATACACTCTCTCAACTCCAACACTCCATTCCAGCAAAAGAATGGGGACACATCTCGACTGGATCATCTCGTGGACTTCAATAAACCGATGTAATTATGCAGCATACTCTATGAACATGAAATGCTGTGGCAGACTCGTTTCAGCCAGACTGGCCTTTTTCAATGCCTGTTTCGCTATGAGGGTCGTGGTCCGGGGGGTTGGGGGGGGATCTTTCAAATGCAATGCTGTCTACTCCCATTGGAGCATAGTCTTGCCCCCTCCTCTTTGTTCAAGTTGTAGTGTCCCACCTTTATGCTTCACAGTACGCATGTCTCCCAGCGGCTCAGCGCCGATTTCCAAATCTCCGCTATGAATGCCTGATTCAGTAATCAACTTTCAAACACACAGTGGTGCCCCAATCTCTGTTGGTCCGCTGGCTGCACACCGGCCCCGTCAGCTGACAGTCGAGATCTTAGTGTGATTAGCAAGTCCACAGGTAAGGCCCCTTCGCGTAGTGAAATACTACTTCCTCTCTCCCCATTGCAGAAATACCATTACTGTGTTTCTTAAGCTGTGGGGGGTTGGAGGGGCACGGGGCAACGTGTTGAATTCTTCATACATATATCTATATCTGTATACGCAAAGAACATTGAAGGAGATTATCAGGGAGGACTCAATAAAAAGTCCAAAAGCCCTGTCCGAAGAATGAACCAAGGAACTACCTACAACCCCCAAGAAAGGAGGGAACCATAGCTTGTGTATTTACAAGAATACACCCACAGTGCTTAGGAAAACAAACGGTGATGGAGTATATGCAGTCTGTTTATAAAGAAAAACGAGCAGCACTAACTATTCTGGGTATGAAAAAACTCCACAAGAGTGAAAAATAACAGGACCCCTACGTAGGAAGTATCCACACAATAGCAAACCAATACTCAACATAGAGTAAGGCATATACCATAAAGGTATGAACTCTTGAGAGTAGGCTTTTCTTCCCAAAAAACAAACCTCTAACCAGCAGAGAAACAATCCAGGGATTGAAACTGGTAAATCCAAAGACACCAATCTCCCAGCAAGAAAAAAAGAGGTGCTTAACACTTCGACACAACAAATGCATTAAGTTGTGCTTAAACCTCAGCACTACAACTAGAGACTGACATTATCTAAAATGGGTGAACTTGCCCACCGATCAAAAAAGAGGGGGAAGGGAGGTTGCTAAAGTAAATATAGACAGACTAAGAGTCTGTTCGACCATCCCTTAACCTGCGTAGGGCCTCACCAGCTTGGGCCCCAAAAAGGTGATCACCATCAAACGGCAAATTGAGCAAGACGGACTGGACAGCCTCTGAAAACCCAGGCGCCCTAAGCCATGCATGCCGACGCAGCACCACAGCAGATGCCATAGCCAATGGAGTTACTAGAGTCCATTCCACAACAAATGTGCAGACTGGCTGACTAGCGGCCAACCACCATCAACTGATGCAAACCTCCTATGTTAGCCTTGGGGAACAAGGGTAAAAATTGTCCCAAAGAATCCCACAATGTGTGGAGAAAACGCCAGAGGATGCAAATAGTCTTGATGGAGCGTAACGCTCCGCTGCTGGAGGAAAAAACACATTTTTCCCAAGCATCCTGCCTCCTGGACTCCTTACCAAGGGGTAATGGGGAATGTCCTCCATTCCCGGGGACACCATGATAGTTTGGACCACGAAGCTGTGGTGGGTCGGTTGCCTAACAAGACAAACGGGGTCTCCAGGAGCAGGGCAACAAGTGTGGTAAATAGTACGGTCTACTTGTTGCCGAGTCAGGTCTTGCCCACGTCCCAAGCAGAATGTCAGTTAGTGTCTCGCAAAAGGTAGTAATGGTTCAGCCCCTGACTTACCAGGATGAAGGGCCTCCATCAAAGAATCTGTAGCCTTCGCCACAGTGGGCAGAGTGAGATGCAAAACATCAGCCACTCTCTTCCAAACCTCCGTCAAGGTAGGCTTACGAGGCAAGGGGCTAGAAAAGGGAGGAAGAAGGGGATAAATCCAGCCAGCTTGAACCCAGCTATCTACAAGCCCTGGCTGTTTCAAAGGAATCATCCCCACACAACCTTCTCCTAACTGATCCTGTGGGGCCTCCGCAGAAAAGAACAGTGCTAACGGCTTCGTAAAAACAACGTTGAGGCAACGCCCACTCGGGAAGGAGGAGAGACCTCGACCGGTGTTGATGTAAACACCTGGAGTTGCGGCAAAGCCTGCTCCACGACGCGCAGCGACTCCAACTCTGAGTCTTCCATCGCCACTGGGATATGCACTGGAGGAACCACCGACATTGTGTCAGCGTCGATTGACACTGCAGGTGGGGGACCAACAGGACCATGGACCGGCGTTTGAGTCTGAAACTAGAACTGCCACTGAGGGCGAACCCGCCGGCAAGGGTAAAATTACGGCACCTACAACCTCTTTGGGGCCCACAGGAGCTCCAGAGTGAGATGAGGGCTCAAAAACTACATGAAGAGCCTTGTAGTACTTCTGCATTTGGCTCTAGGTCCCCACGGCTTCAAGAAAAACTTAAAAGCGTGACGTCGGAGCGGGAGTCCCAGCACTAGATCTTGAGAGTTCTCTGCGATCCGCATCGCGGGTCGAAGGTCATAGAAAACCGGGGCTTTGATCTCTTGCAATACCGCTTACCTTCATTGGAGACTGGGACCACTGCCGTTCACCACGGGGTGAAGTTTGGCGCTCCAAGAATGAGCTCTGGACCAGGAAGACCGACATCGTGAGGAGCAGGAAGTCTGCGACAACTGCGCCGTCAGAAGCTTCATGCGCCGCTCCTGCAGCGCCTTCGGCTTCAACCATTGACAGGCGTCACACTCGTCTGCATCTTGGTGCTCCCCTAAGCACCACATACAAATAGTGTGTGGATTCGTACCCAACATCTGGGGAGCACAGGACCCACAAGATTTAAATCCAGAGGGCATAAGGCACACTGTATCCAGATGAAAACTTCGTCATGGTAGGCTGAAAAACAGCCAGAGATACGCTTCTCCGGATCTGCGTTGCAGCATAGAAAAGAAAAAAACTGACGTCCGCACGCCGGATGGGATTTATATGGCTCCACTGACGTTACATCCAGAGACGATGTCACTGCGGAGTCGTACAACACCGTCCCCCGCCGCGCAGAGGTACAGCTGAACAATTTCCAGATTCAGACTAGCGCCTGGGGAGAATTCAAAGTTAAGGAATCTGCGACTAGATGTCGATCAGATTTCAGTTTGCAATAATTATTAAATAAATTAAATGATCATTCTAAAACAAGTGAACTGGAAATTAATTTAATTCAAACAAACATGGTCATCTGCCGTAAAAAGACTGAAGAATGAAGGCGCCTGGAGCTTAAATGGTCAACCCATAGCGAAAGCTAGAGAATATACATACTTTGGACTCCTTTTGGACAATCACGGTACTTTCTTGCCACATTAACAGTTGATTAAATCAAAAGCTAGCTGTCTTGGAATGGCTTCTCTCTCTATAAGAATCTTTGGGGAATGTCCCTGGGTCCAATTTTAACTGTAATCAGTGCAAAATACTCCTGACCGATCTTGTAGGATTGAGAAGCTTTAAGTGAAACAAAGGCTAACTTTCTGGATACAACAGAGCAATATTTAGAACATTTCAGTTGCTGAGAAAGGCTCCACAAGCACAAATTTGTTTATTTTACTAAGTGAGACAAGGGGCATACACAAGAAAGTATTTTAAACTTAGGTCAGGTGAAGAGACACTTAGGATCAGTTAATTTGGCCAGAATTTATGACTTTAGATGAGAAAGCCCCACCTCGAGTCAAGCTGGACATGAATGAAAGAACGTGCGTATTTACCGCTCTCCATAAATTAATTTAAAATAAAATATGTTGCAGCTGTTTTGTTTTCAGGATAATATATTTGCAAAGAGTTTGCATGCCTGGATGATTCTTAACTACCATCCAATCAAAAGGCAACCTCCCTTAAGGAGCAAGTTATTCAAATTTTTTAAAATACAAACTTTTAGTTTACAGACTTGACGTATTCCCACCATTGAACTTCATCCAATCATGAATTAGGCAGTGGTCCTCTACAACTAGCTGGCTATGCAACCTCACCGCATAAACCATCTTGCATGTTGTTTGTATTTGCCCAGCATCAATACGTTAAGTCTGTAAACTAAAAGTTTGCATTAAAAGAATTTGAATGACTTGTATCTTAAGTGAAGTTGCGTCATGCGTCGAGTAGAATACAAATTTGAAGTCCATTAAGCAATACTAATAATTCAATTTCATAGCCAAAAGAACAAGTTACTTATCCTAGGTAATGCCTTATCTGGCAGACCCTTTCTAGCCTTAGATTCCTTACCTTAAAATACTCCCCAGGCTTCAGACTGGGTCCATAGTACCCCTGCGCGCTGGTAGGTGGCGTCACTCAGCTCGCCGTTAGGCTCAGACACACCAGAAGTGATGTGCACAGTGCCTAAATAGGTTTTTGTTACTTACTTTTCGCGACTTTCCAAGCCAGTAGCACAGAGCCACAATGAAGACTAACAAATGGTGTTCCTTAGAAGAAAGGTCCTTAGATGGGTGACCCTTGCACTGTAATACGTTCACAGAGCAGGGAGAATTGGTAAGGGATCTGCAGCTAGATTGAATATGCTACTTACCAGTATGCATCTGTTCTTGGCATGTAGGGCTGCTGACATTCATATCTGTGCATAGATCGCCGCCTAGTGTTGGGTCCGGATGATTGCACATTGTTGTCCTGGAAGAGTCTTCGAAGTATCACGAGATAGGTGGCTCCTCCCCTGGACTACAGTGCACATGGGCATCCTCTCCATCCTTAGATTGTTTTTCGCCATTGTGGCAGTGATGGAGTAGATACAGAAAGTGATGACCATGCTTATACAGTAATTCTGAGTGCTGCAGCCGCTACAGGCGCCGGGGAGGAGGGTGGGCGATATGAATGTCAGCAGCCCTACATGCCAAGAACAGATGCATACTGGTAAGTAGCATATTCAGTTCGAGGCATGTGGGCCGCTGAATTCATATCTGTGCATAGATTATATAGCAGTCCCTCCCTTAGCGGCGGCTGCCCGTGCCAGCTGCAGCAGTCTGAAAAAGAGTTTTGAGAACAGCCTGTCCTACAGCTGCCTGCTGTTTTGAGTGTACATCTACGCAGTAGTGTTTGGTAAATGTATGTATAGTGGACCATGTGGCTGCTCTACAGATTTCCTGTAAAGGAATGTTTCCTAGGAAAGCCATGGACGCCCCTAACTTGTGTTGAGTGGGCTCGTGGGGGAATCGTTAATGTGCGTTTAGCTTTTTGATAGCAAATTTGAATACATTTAACGATCCATCTGGCTATCCCTGCTTTGGAAATGGCGTTGCCCTTGTGTTGTGGAGAAAAGGCAACGAAAAGTTGTTTTGTTTCCCTAAAGTCCTTAGTTCTGTCTATATCCTCTTCAGCGCTGCGCGGATTCCCGCGCGGTGCTGAAAGTTCTGAGCACGGGCGGGGCCATGACGGAACGGTTCCGTCATAAGCACAGCCCAACCGACGTGCATGACGGAACCGTTCCGTCATCGGCGTCGAAGAGGATATAGTACATGAGGGCCCTCTTTACATCTAGTGTATGGAGCATTCTCTCTGCGACATTTTGTGGACTTGGAAAGAAAACAGGCAGTTCAATAGTTTGATTCATGTGGAACTGTGATATCACTTTGGGCATGAATTTGGGGTTGGTACGTAGTACAACTCTGTTTGCGTGAACCTGTATGAATGGCTCTTGAATGGTTAGTGCCTGGAGTTCACTAACTCCTCTTAATGAAGTGATTGCCACTAAGAAAGCCACTTTCCAGGTGAGGAATTGAATCTCACATGAATGGAGAGGTTCAAAGGGTGGACCCATTAATCTGATGAGGACCACATTGAGGTTCCACACCGGTGCTGGTGGGTGTCTTGGGGGAATTACTCGTTTGAGTCCCTCCAAGAAGGCTTTGATGGCAGGCACTCTGAATAAAGAGAGGTGCTGCCTGTTTTGAAGATAGGCTGCTATCGCGGTTAAATGGATACGTATTGAGTTGTATGCCAGATTGCATCGGTATAAGTGTAAGAGATAACAGATGATGTTTTGAATGGATGCGTCCAGCGGGTTAATGTCATTGTTGTTGCAGTAAATGACAAACCTCTTCCATTTAGCCGCATAGCAAGCTCTGGTAGTGGGTCTTCTGGCCTCCTTGATGATATCCATACAGTCAGGTGGCAGGTTTAGGTAGCCAAACTCTAGAGATTGCCAGGTTCAGCTGTTGCGGATCTGGGTGCTGAATTTCGCCATGGTTCTGCGTTAAAAGTGCGGGTTTGATCCGCAGCCTTTGATGCGGCACAACGGAAAGTTCTAGAAAGGTGGTGTACCATGGCTGGCGCGCCCATGTGGGAGCAACTAGGATGAGTGTCAGTGAGTGTTGTCGCAGTTTGCGTGGCACTAGCGGTATCAATGGCGCTGGGGGAATAGCGTATGCAAATCTGCCGGACCAGTTCATCCATATCGCATTGCCCTGTGACTGCGGATGTGGGAACCTGGCGGCAAAGCTTTGGCATTTTGCGTTTTCGTTTGTGGCGAAGAGGCCTATCTCTGGATGACCCCACTGTTGGAAGTACGGTTGGAGTACTGACGGATGTAGCTCCCACTCGTGCATCTGGTGGCTGTGTCTGCTGAGCAGATCCGCTATCTGGTTGTCCTTGCCGGGGAGGTGTTCCGCCATGAGGAATATGTTCCTCTGAATGGCCCACTTCCACATGCTCTGAGCCAGATGAGACAACTGTGGAGAGTGCGTTCCCCCCTGCTTCTGTATGTAGTACATGGCAGTCATGTTGTCCGTCCGGATCAACACGACTTTGTTGCACAAGTGTACTTTGAATGCCTTCATGACTAGGAAGATTGCCATCAGTTCTAGAACGTTGATGTGCTTCTTCTTTTGTTGTGTCGTCCATAGTCCCTGCACTGTGTGAGTACATGAGCTCCCCAACCCTGGAGAGAGGCGTCCGCTGTCAGTATTATTTGTGGAACAGGCTCGTGGAACGGTCGGCCCTTGCAAAGGTTTTGTGGATTCCACCAATGCAGAGAGTTGTATGCCCGACCGCTCACCAACACTAGGTCTTTTAATTGTCCGTGAGCCTGATTCCATTGACGTGCCAAGCACTCCTGAAGCGGGCGCATATGTAGTCTCGCGTGCGGGACTATGAAGATGCAGGAGGCCATCATGCCTATCAACTGCATGAACACTCGCGCAGGAAGGGAGTGTTGAGGTTGGAACTTTGAGATAAGCAGTTGCATGCTGTTGATCCTCACTAAATTTGGCTGAGCTGTGGCTGCCAGAGTGTTTATGGTCGCGCCCAGGTACTGTCGTACGTGTGCGTGTTGGAGATGTGATTTTGGGTAATTTAGTGAGAATCCCAGACTGTGAAGAAGGTGAATGCTGAGGGACATGTGGCTGGCACATTGCTGGGCTGACTTTGCCTGAACAAGCCAGTCGTCTAGGTAAGGGAAGACGTGAATGTGTTGTCCCCGTAGATGTGCAGCCACTGTTGCTAGGCACTTGGTAAAGACCCTGGGTGCCGTCGTTACTCCGAAGGGGAGAACTTTGAACTGATAGTGATGCCCCTGAATAGTGAACCTGAGATATCTCCTGTGTGAAGGGTGTATGGGTATGTGGAAATACGCATCTTTTAAGTCCAGTGTGGCTAGGAAGTCTCCCTGACTGAGGAGCGGTAGAACCTGCTGTAGGGTGAGCATATGGAAATGCTCTGAGAGAATGTAGTGGTTGAGGGGTCTCAGGTCTAGTATAGGTCTGAGCGAACCGTCCTTTTTTGGGATTAAGAAGTACAGAGAGTACACCCCTGTCCCCTGTTGGTTGACGGGCACGACCTCTATTGCACCTTTTTGCAGCATACTTAGCACTTCCTGCTGCAATAATGCCAAGTGCTCTACGGACATAGGACGGTGCTTTGGCGGTATGTTGGGTGGAGGGGACGTTAATGCGAGACAGTAACCGTGCTGGATAATGTCCCTGACCCACCTGTCTGTGGTGATGGTTTTCCAGACTGACAGGAACTGTTGTAGTCTCCCCCCGACAGGTGTTATGTGGTCGGGGGGCAGGGAGAGGGCGTCACTGTTTTTGGGGGAGGACCTGGTGTTGCCGTACCCACGTCCTCTGCCTTTGGTGCTGGATCCACGATATCCACCTCTGGTGGTTTTATCATAGGTACTTTGTGTGCCCCCTTTAGTGTACTGCTGCTGTGACCCCTGACCTCTAGCTGCTCCTCTATTCCCGGGGCGACGAAAGGAGCCACTACGAAACTGCTGCGTTTGGAGAGCCCCCATTGATTTTGCAGTGTCAGTGTCTCTTAATTTTTTCGAGGGTAGTGTCAACTTCAGGGCCAAATAAATAGTCCGGGTTGACCGGTTGATTTAAGATATTGTTCTGAATCTCAGGCTTGAAGCCTGAGATTCTAAACCATGCGTGCCTCCTCAACATGACGCTGGTGTTGATTGCCCTGGCCGCAGTGTCGGCTGCATCCAGTGCGCATTTGATGGATGCATTGGTAAGGAGTTGTCCCTCTCTGATAAGGAGCTCCGCTGCCTCATTATATTCATCTGGCAAATGTTGTAGCAGTCATTCAAGTGTGTCGTAGTGGGACCTATCATAACGGGCCAGGAGTGCCTGTGTGTTGGCGATGCGCCAGATGTTTGCCGCTTGCGCTGAAATCCATTTGCCTGATGTCTCCAGCACTTTGGACTCCTTGTCTGGGGGAGGAGCATCACCCGTTGTTTATGAGTGGGCTCTCTTGCGAGCATTAGCAACAACCATGGAGTCTAAAGGTAACTGACCCCTAATGTACATAGGGTCTCCGGGTGCAGGCTTGTATTTCTTTTCGATTCTGGGGTTGAGCACCCGTGCCCTGGTTGTTTCTTTAAAAATGTCTTTTGCAGGTTTTAGAACTCCATTTAACATTGGCAGAGTTTTGACAGTTTTTTCGGAGGAGGCGAGAGTGTCCACTAAGAAGTCTTCCTCTACGGTGTCAGAATGGAGTTCCACTCCATGATTGGCAGCAGCCCGTTCTATGAGGGCATTAAAGGCAGCAGTGTCCTCTGTGGGAGATGTCTTTATGGTATAAAGCTGCGTGTCAGGGATATCTGGAGCGGTATCCTGGTCGGTGGGGTCATCCCATGCCTGATCTGGGTCTTGCAAGTGATCATCAGGATCGATATCCCCAGGGTAGGTGGTATCATCCCCTACATAGTCCTCTCCTGCGTCTGTCTCTGAATGCGTAGGAGAAAAGGACGGTGGATCCTGATGGAAGGGTTGTAAGTGTTCATGAAGCACTGGTTCTGATCCTGCCGGCAATTTGTGTTTGAGAGGAATTTTGTAGGAGTCCAATCCCCTGTTGGCATCGATAAAGTGTGCCCGTGAAGGCTCGATATCGGTTTGTCCAGTGGATGGGGACTGTGTTTGGAGGACACTTGTCCGAATCTGGAACATTTTCGGCGCCGTGGGTGGTGGCAATCCAAACGTGATGTTCGCCGGCGCCGAGGGTGATTTTGCGCTGTTGTGCGTTTTGGGGCCCGACGTAGAGGGGAGGGTTGCCCGGTCCCTGATGCGTTGCAACGATTCTGAGACCTGTTGCACGGTGAACGCAGAGGGCGCCTTGGAACCGATCGGCACCTTAGAGGTAGGGGTCGAAGCGGCATCCGACTTTTTTGCAGTCTTTGGGTCATCGATCCGAAGGGAGGTATCGACGCTCGTCGGAGTCGATGACTTGGCAGGCGCCGCCGTCTTCGACGTCGATGCCGTAATCTTCGGTGCCAGAGGCCGAGGGGCTGTGTGGGGGCCGAGGGCCTTCTTCTTCGGCTCGGTGCCCCGATCCGCTGCGGTGAGCTCGGCACCGAAATCTCGTTTGGCGCATTGGAGCCGATGACCTTGGCCGGCGTCGAAGGAGTGGAGGGCTTCGAGGCCTTCGAGCCGATCGCAACCATTTTCACTTTCGGTTTCGATGGAACCGGTGCGATGGACGGTTTCGGTTTTGCAGAAGGGAAACCAGTCGTCTTCGATAATAATGGCTCCTGTGTAATGTTCGAGGCCGGGCCTGGAGGCAGGGCCGAAGAACCGTGAGATTGGTCTTGGGTAAGGCCCGTAGGCGATCCCTCGACCTGAGCCTTATGACGACTAAGTTTTTCGGCCTCCGTATCGACGGGTTGGCCTAGCTCTTCGCTGGAGCTATCTCATCGTAGTCTCCTACCTCTTCGACGACTTCTTCTCCCTGAAAGATCACCTCATCGTCGTCTTCCGATTGGGAGTCGTGTTCGGAAGTGGGGCTGGAGTCTACGTCTTCCACGCCTCCAATCTCGCTGCCCGTCGATTCCGGAGAGTTTTCTTCGATCGGAACCGGGCGCAGGCCATACATTTCGACTCATCGTGATCCGGTGAGAGACATTTGTTGCATACCGGGTGGACGTCGATGTGTGGGTATTTCGCGTGGCATAAAGGACATCTCTTGAAGGGAGTCCTCGATTCCATCGTCGATCGAAGTTCGATGTTCGGACCAAGCGGATCCGAAAAGCTTGAAGAAGGTGCTAAAGCACTAAGGAAACTGGTCGATACCGAACGGGAACAGTACCGACGAGAACTAAAGGCCTTTTGGCCTTAAACTAAATTTTCCTAACTTGAGCTAAGATAAGCACATCCGAACCCAATGGCGGAAAAAAACAATCTAAGGATGGAGAGGATGCCCATGTGCACTGTAGTCCTGGGGAGGAGCCACCTATCTCGTGATACTTCGAAGACTCTTCCAGGACAACAATGTGCAATCATCCGGACCCAACACTAGGCGGCGATCTATGCACAGATATGAATTCAGCAGCCCACATGCCTCGAACAAGAGTCTCATCTAGATAAGGCATAACCCAAAGACAAGTCACTTGTTCATCTGGTAGAGACTTTCAGCCGCAGATTCCTTAGGTTAGAATAGATATCCAAGCAATGCCTCTCTGAAGGTTGGTCTGCAAACAGACTTAAATCAGGAAGTACTGTAGGACCAAACGGCAAAGTGCCCTTCAAGATGGACCTGATTCTCCAGGCAGTAGTGCTTGGCAGACGTGTACAGAGATGCCCACCTAGCTGCCTGATAGCTTTCCAGGACTGGGAATCCATGAGCTAACGCAGGGTGGCAGCCTTGGCTCTGGTAGAATGAGTATGCAAGCCCTCAAGATGTTGCTTCTTCACCAATATGTATTATGCAGAGTAGTATCAATCTTGAGGTGGTCCGTTTCTGCACAGCCTTCCCGAGGTAATCTACAAACAGGTGATTGTCCATCCGGAAACTCTTTTGTGCAATCAAGATGGAACGCCGCTCTTTTTTGGATCCAGACAGTGAAGTATCTACTCTTCTTTAGAAGGGTGAGAAGGGGCAAAGAAGGTAGGCAGGGTAATGTTCTGGCCTGCAGGGAAATCAGTCACAACCTTCGGGAGGAAGAAGGCATGCGTCCAGAGAACCAGCTTGGCTAGATAGGAGGTGGTATAAGAGGGCTTCACAAAGAGTACCTGCAATTCACTGACCTTCCTGACCGATGTAATGGCCTTTAGAAAAGCAGTCTTGATGGTTAATAACCTTCGGTAATGATATATCTGTAAGAAACATTAGCTAGATATAGATTACTTACCTTAGAATTACCCCCAGGCGTCAGACTGGATCTGGAAAGATGTTTCTTCAGCAGCACCTCTGCGCATTGGAAGGTGGTGTTGGTCGGCTCTGCGTTTGTCATCCTGGTCGCCGGGATGACAATACGGCAGCTACTTAGACGCCGTCCTCGCACGCTGACGTCATTTCTGTACATGACTTTACGCACCAGATACGCAGAGCCATGCAAGACACTGACCATTGGTGCATAAAAATAGGGCCCCATAAGGATATCCTTAACCCTAGAAATCAGTTCGCAGAATGTGGATGAAGGGTGGGGCGAAGGGAATCTATAACTAACTAATGTTTCCTACAAATATATTGTTACCGAAGTTAAGTAACTTGTGCATCTGAAAGAAACATGTTAGTTATAGATTCCTTAACTAAGAACAGATACCCCAGCAATACCAACCCCGGTGGTGGGTCTGCGAACCAAGATCACACCAGAAAGTCCTGGAGAACAGAACGGCCAAAAAAGCTGTCTCGCCGGACTTGGCTGTCCAGGCAGTAGTGTTTGGTGAACGTGTGCAGCGATGCCCACGTGGCTGCCTGACAGATGTCATTCAGAGGCACTCCTGTTCCCAAGGCAGTAGTGGCTGCAGTCGCCCTGGTGGAGTGAGTGCGTAGCTCGACTGGAGGCTCCTTTTTAGCCAGAGAGTAACAAGCCTTAATACACAACACGACCTATTGAGAAATGGTGAGTGTGTGTACGGCCCGACCCTTCTTTGCACCCACGTAGCCAAGAAAAAGTTGATCATCCACCCGGAACAGTTTTGTGTGATCCATGTAGGAGAGTAGGGTCTGCTTTCTATGTTCACCCCCACTTTTTGCTTTTGCTTTACTGGTTTTCGACTTCGATGTGGCTGTGGGCCTGCTAATCAGACCCACAGCCCTGCTGTTCTCTCTCTAAATTGATGCTATGTACTTTAGGTACATAACCCATTTGGATAGGATCACCTTATTGGCCCCTGTACAGTGTACCCTAGGTACCGAGGGCATAGGTGTACCCTAGGCCTACCAGGGGCTGCAGCATGTATTATGCCACCCCTGGCCTTCCATTATGACACAACTGGCTGATCACTCAGCTGGGGCAAGGTAGTGTAATCACTCCTTGCTTAGGTGTAGTATTCCTATACCTAACTTACATATAGACACATGTGTACCTATCAGCCACTCCTATGGCAGGCCTTAACAATCCTGGAGGCAGAGTGCTTGGTAACATGTGAGATGGTGCTCTAGCATGAGCTGAGCCTGTCTGCAGCTTTCGGAACCATGTCCTTATAGCTGTTCTATGATATAGCCTACCATATACTCTTAAAGTGCCTTATAATCTTAAACGGTTATGGTAACTATGGTTTGGCTTTATCAAAACATGTCGTGTAAGGTGTCTAACACTTTGGAATAATACCCCCATCCCATTTCTGGGGATGACGATATTATCCCTCCCTTCTAGAGGGAGAAGACATGTTGTAACCTACTTTCCCGGTTAAAGTTAACCAGAGCCCCAGCATCACAAAATGGATGCTGCTGACACGAGTCTGACCTCCTGCTGCTGGGAGTGATCCCGGCAAGGGAGGCTTGGACAATAGGTTTCCTGCCTTGGGAGGTGCGAGCACCACCCCAGACAGGCCTTAGTGTATTGGGGCAGGGAGGGATGAAAAGAATGAGACATGCCTGGGGCACACAAGGTGTCCCGTGCATAGTCCAGTTCAAACCGGTGCTGGGGCACTCCAGCCCCAGTCCTGGCGCGAAACTGGACAAAGGGAAGGGGGTGTAACCACCCCCCTCCCAGGTCCCACCCATAAGGCGTGACCTAGCAGGTAACCCAGCCCCCCAGATTTGGATAAGAGTGGTAGCTGGGCCCCAGGAGATTAGATTATCCTGAACCTGCAACTTGAACAGAAACTCTGGACCTTCGACATTCGACGAAAGAAGAAGACTGAAGAATCTCCCTTGTGGCCAAGGAGTGGCTACCCTGTGCAAACAGGCACCATCAAGAGACTACACTTTGCTTTGCTGAAGTTCTACGAGGGACCGACTGCAGAGCCCGACCAGAGCCTTGACTTCCAGACTTCTCCGACCCTGATCCACATCCACAGCCGAGCTGAGATCCGTGGAGGCGACGAGAGACGTGGGACCGGCTACCTGGGAAAAGTGGCGAGTATCTTCCAGCGCAGCTTCTGAGGTACCCTCGAAGTTGTGCACCGGGGATTGAGAAGCCCCAACCCCAAGCACCATCTGCACCGAAGATCAGCCCCCCACACTCCACGAGTCCTGCGTGGGGCCCTTCTGCATTTTCCTGCTTGCCGCGCCTGTCCAGTTGCTTGCCCGTTGGCTAGTGGCCTTTGTGACGACGCATCCAGAAATCTTCACTGCTGGTTTGGCTCCTCCAGACTGGCTCCCGCTTCCTTGCAAAAGAGAAGCACCCCAGACCTTCCTGGTCTGCACCAGAAGCAAGTCCTCCGTTCTTCGTGGGTTCCGCTTGCCAAGGCTTGGGGAGTCCTAGTTCAACTTCGACGCCGCCGACAGCAAGAGCCTTCGTGGGACAGCTCGCCTCCTGGTCCTGGTCGTCCTCCACGTTTCCTGGTCCCCGTGGCTGCAGCGACAAGCTTCACCTTCAATCTTCACGACATCGCCTGGTTCCTTCCTGGTTCCACGTGGTCACTGGCTAGTGACCTTGACTCTGTCCCTTCTGCTTGCAGGTATCCTCTCTTCTTGATCCCAGCCTTGGGATCCACCGGACACTCTTCACTGACTGCCTGTCAGCAACTTTCCTTCAGGCATCCATAGAAGTCCACGACGAAACCCGACGCAAGTTCACACCTATGCACCCGCAGTCCGTGGGCTAGGTAACTTGGGTACTTCGGTGCTCACAAGGGTAGTGACTATCTTAGGGTCTAGTTTCCGAGTCTCGACTCTCTAGCTGCTTCAGAAGTGTCCTTAAACTGTTAATTTCTAACTGCTAGTAATTCTATCGACTTTTACGCATTACGCGTGAGTGTTTCCACTCTGCACCTGAATCCCGTGGGCCTCCCACTTCCTAACTGTTGCTAGTGTAGTGTAGCCCCAGCGATTTTTAGGCCTAGGCCTATCCTATTTCCGTGACAGTGGTCCTTATACCACTTCTTTAGTATATGGTTTGCGTGGCCCCTAGGGCCTAACTGTATTACTTACCTGTGTGACTTAATGTATGCATAAATAAGACTGTGTTGTACTTACCTCTAATCTCAAAGAGTGCTGAGGGTTTGACTAGAATAAATACACTTTATTTTATATATATATCTGTTGTGGTGTCCTTTCATTTGGTATTCAAGGGATTATATATGGTATCACAGCTGGCTTCACATGCCATTCAGAGTTTAGCCTAAGACTGCTCTTGTCCATGCTACCACTAGGATAGCTGGTCTATAAGGTTGACTTTACAACCAATCACCATAAGGGTTGTTTGGACTGATATAAGGTGTACACTAGAACTAGTGACATCATACATCAGGCCAACTTCTCACAATCCAGATAGGAGAGTGCACGCTTTGGATGCAGACGGTGGAGCCTCTCTTCTTCCTTTGAAGGATGCGGAAAAAAGGTGGGCAAAGTAATGGTCTGCCCGATGTGGAAGGCAGTGACCACCTTAGGAAGAAAGGATGGACGGGTCTGGAGAACCACCTTGTCCGGATGAACAGACAAGAAAGGAGGTTTAGGAGAAAGAGCCTGGAGCTCACTCACCCTTCTAGCGGAGGTGATGGTAAGAGACATAAAGGACAGTTATGAAGCGGCTCAAAGGGAGCGCACATTAAATAAGTTAGCAGAAGATTCAAGTCCCACTGAGGCATAACGAATGGAATTGGAGGAAAAATGTGTTAAGCCTTTCAAGAAACGGTTAACTACCGGGGACTTGAAAAGAAAAGGCTGGTCTGGCAGCCATAGGAAGGCAGAGATGGCAGAAAGGTAGCTCTTGATAGTGCCCAGAGCAGAGCCCTGCTGGGCTAAAGAGAGAAGGAACAAGAGTACTTCAGAAAGAGGGGAAGAAAGGGTATCCACAGCCTTTGCTGTGCACCACGCCACAAATGTGTTTCACCTGCAGGCGTATACCGTATTTGTAGAGAGTCGCCTGGCTGCCAAGATTACATCACAAACTTCAGGAGGCAGGTCCACAGAAGTCAACTGCGGCCACTCAATCACCACGCAAGGAGGTGGAGACTGAACAGGTTCGGTGTGGAGGACCGTCCCCTGCTGCTGCGACAGAAGATCCTCCCGAAGAGGCAGTCTGATCGGAGAGGCAATGGCCATGTTGAGCAGCTTGGGATACCATACTCTTCATGCCCAATACGGAGCCACAAGAATGACTTGGGCCGGGTCGCGCATGATCTTCTTCAACACTCTGGGCAGAAGTGGTATATGCGGAAAGGCGTACAACAGACCGCAACTCCACTTGCGACGAAAAGCGTCGCCAAGTGCTGCCTTGGAAATTCCAACAAGCAGAATTGATGACATTGCACATTCTCTTCAGTGGCGAATAGATCTAACCAAGGCTCTCCCCACTGTTGAAAGAGACCTTGCACCACCTCTGAGTGAAGACGCCATTCGTGATCCATCATGCACCTGCGGCTGAGTTCGTTCGTCCTGGCGTTCAGAGAACCTGCTAGGTGTTGAACCACCAAGGAAATGCCTTGATGTTCCAGCCATGTCCAGAGGCGGAGGGCCTCCTGACATAGGGTCCACGACCCCACCCCGCCCGTTGCAATACCACATGGCGGTTGTGTTGTCCGTGAACACCTACACTACTCTTCCCCGGACAGAGGTAAGGAATGCCTTCAGTGCAAGACAAATCGCCCGGTGCTCCAGAAGGTTGATGTGAAACCCAGACTCCTCCGGAGACCAGAGGCCTCTGATCTCCACCTCTCCCATATGGCCGCCCTATCCCATTAGAGAGGCATTCGTCACTACAGTGTGGTCTGGTTGGGGAAGGGAGAGGGATCTACCATTGACCCAATCCTGGTTCGTAAGCCACCACTGCAGTTGTCGAGCAGTGCCCTCCGAGATCTGGACGCAATCTGACAGATTCCCCTGATGCTGCGCCCACTGGAATTTCAGGTCCCACTGCAGAGCCCGCATATGCCACCTGGCATGTTCGATCAGCAGGAGGCCATGAGGCCCAGCAGCCTCAGGGTCATTCTGACAAACCCGGGATAAGGGCTGAAAGATCGAAATCATAGCCCGAATATACCGGACTCGCTGTTCAGGAGGATAGACCCAAAACTGCGTTGTGTCCAGAACTGCTCCGATGAAGAGGAGCTTCTGAGAGAGAATCAGGTGCGACTTCGGCACATTGATGGAGAACCCCAGCAAATGCAGGAGGTCGGGCGTAGTCTGGAGGTGGGAGAAGACTGCCTGGGAGGAGCCCGCCTTCAACAGCCAGTAGTCGAGATATGGGAAGACAGACCGCTGCTCTGCGCAGATGAGTTGCGACCACCGCCATCACTTTCGTGAACACCCGAGGTGCGCTGGTAAGGCCAAAGAGGAGCACGGTAAACTGGAAAAGCTCGTGGCCTACCATGAACTGCCGGTAACGCCGGTGGGCTGGCAGGACGGGGATGTGCAAATAAGCATCCTGCAAGTCCAACGCTACCATCCAGTCTTGCGGGTCAAGGGCAGACCAGACCTGAGCAAGCATCAACGTTTTGAACATCTCCTTCCAGAGGAAGTGATTGACGTCCCTGAGGTCCAAGATAGGACCCAGGCCCTTGCTCTTCTTGGGAAAAAGAAAGTAGTGGGTGTAACAACCACGACCTACTTCTGTGACAGGAACGCGTTCGATGGCACCCTTGGCAAAGAGAGCCGTAACTTCCTGCTGGAGAAGGGCCAGATGATCCTCCGACATGCGGTGGTACCGCAGGGACATGGCTGGAGGGGTAGTCTCGAAGGGGAAGGAGTAGCCCCTTCGGACTATTTGCAAAACCCACCTGCCCGAAGTGATGGTGCGCCAGTGGGGGAGGTGATGGCGAATCCTGCCGCCCACTGGCGTTTGATGGGCCTGAAAGGTTGGACTTGGAGGGTTTGGAGGCTGCTGCAGAGGGAGGGTTGGTGGACTGGCCCGCCAGCTAGCCCCCTGAACCATGACGCTGGTTCCCACGTCCCCGGCCGCGCAAAGGTTAGGTAACTTGCAGCGGCTTCTGGCACTAGGTGGGACGTAGCGGGCACCCCTTCCGTGGCCACGAAAGGGGCGAAAAGCAGACTGTGCAGGACGGGAGAAGAGGCCCAAGGACTTGGCCGTAGCCAGTGAGTCCTTGAAGCACTCTAGGGCGTTGTCTGCTTTGTCACCAAAAAGGCAACGGCCATCAAAGGGCATGTCCATCAAGGTGTTCTGGACGTCCCCTGAAAAGCCAGTGGACCTCATCCAGGTGTAGTGTTGAAGCGCTACAGACGTTGAAATGGTCCTGCCCAGAGAGTCGGTGATGTCCAGCCCACAATGGATCGTAAACTTAGCTGCATCTTTCCCGGCTGCAACAGCCTGGGAGAGCACTGTCCGGGCCTCCTCCGGACACTGAGGCAGCACTTGCGCCACCGTATCCCACAGGGAGTGCGTATAATGGCCCAAGAGACATGCAGTGTTTACGGACCACAGTCCTAAGCTGGCGGAAGAAATTTTTTTCTTGACAAGATGGTCCAGCTTCTTGGATTCCTTTTCTAGTGGAGCGGTAGGGAAGGCGCTTTTGGAGGTGGAGGCTTGGACCACCAAGCTCTCCAGGGTGGGGTGTTGGGAGAGGAGAGTGGGGTCGCCCGGAGCCAGGCGGTGGCGTCGGGCAATCATCATGTCCACAGGAGCCCCCGTTTTGGGCCTGGACCACGTGCCCAAAAGGACGTCAGTGAGGGCCTCATTAAACAGAAGCTGGGGCTCGAAGAGCTCGCCGCCGGTTGACTCACCACAGTCAGGAGGTTAGTCATGACCACCACCGTAGGAAGCTCTCGGTTGAGAGCCTCAGCTGCTCTACGCAACACCACAGCGTAAGACGCTCCCTCCTCCGTAGCCACGGAAGGAGGAGACAACATGCCAAGATCGGGTGCTGTGTCAAGACCACTGGCATCCCCCAATTCCTCTCTCCAGTCCTGATCTTCCTCAAGCTGGTCAGTTAGGGTCACCTGATCCCTCCCAGTCCTCATCTTCCTCAGGGTGCCACTGGGGTTGGAAAGAGGCCACAGGAGTGAACAGAGGCATGAAAACCCCACTCGGCGGGCGATGCCGGTCCGGCTTCGTGTCCACGTCGGGAAGGAGGCCGGGGTCGCCGCCGGCCGGGGGGCCAACTGGCGTCGGGCCCGTTAGTGGTGCCGTCGGAAGCAGCGCCAGTGGAGGTGTAATAAGGTCAACCAGCGCCGATCCGGATCTAGGGCTGGATCCAAGGGGGGTCTGCGACGCCAGGTTCAGAGCCGCCGGCAGCGAAGACCTAGGCCCCCCCCAACCGAGTCCGCAGGGCCCGAAGGCGCGCCGGCGGGGTCGGTACGCCCAAAGATTGCATGCATTGCCTCATAGAAGGTACGAAGCTGGGCGGGGGTCACTCCGGGTCCCGGAAAGGGAGGGAAGCTCAGAGTGGACCCTTCAGGCTGCGCGCGCAGAGCCGGCACCACCGACGTGCCTCGTCAGATCGGGCAACCGACGAGGAGAAGTCGAAGAGACATGATGCTTCTTCAACTTCTTCTTATGCTTCGCCTTACCAGACCCCGAGTGCGAAGACTTCGAGCCAGAATGGCGATGGCTCCACGACCGGTCCCTCGACCTCCATCTCGACCGGGACCTCTAACGGCACGGAGCCGACTGCCGGTGTTCAAGCAGCTTTCGGGACCGCTCCCGCAAAGCCTTTGGCGTCAACAAATGGCAGTCGGAGAACGACTTGGGGGTCTTGGTCGCGCTCCAGGCACAAAAGACACACGCGGTGCAGGTCCGTCACCGACATCATGCAATGGCAGGATCCGCAGGCCTTAAAACTGGGCATCCCTCATGCACCTTATAGAGTCGAAGACTTGAGAAAGACGTCGACAAAAGTTGGAAAAAATTTAGTCAAAAAATTACCGAGGTACCACTCCTCCCAGATCTGTGCTGCCTGGCGCGGAAAAAGAAAGCTGAAACAGCGTGCGAGGGCGGCGTCTAAGTAGCTGCCGCGAGGGCATCCCGGCGACCACAACGCAGACTATGAACGCGGAACCGACTGACGCCATCTTACGACGCAACTAAAAATCTTTCAGGATCCAGTCTGACGCCTGGGGGTAATTCTAAGGAAAGGAATCTATAACTAACATGTTTCTTTCAGATGTGCAGTTTCTCAAAGGGCGCACACATAAAAAAGGTCAGGGCCAGATTTAAATCCCATTGGGGCGTAACAAATGACCTGGGGGGAAACGTGTTGTAAACCTTTGAGGAACTTGGCCACCACAGATAACTTAATGAAGGTTGGGGCAACCACAAAATGCTTAGATGGCCAACAAATAGCCCTTAACTGTGCCCAGAGCAGAGCCCTGCTAGGCCAAGGATAGAACAAACACAAGAACCTCAGAAAGGGAAGGATGTTCATTACCATGCCACAAATTTATCTCAGCCTCAGGCATATACTGACTTGGTGGAGGGGCGCCTGGCTGCCAGAATAACATCATAGACTTCGAAAGGAAGGTCGACAGCAGTCAACTGTTGCTGCTCAATCTGTGCAGGTTTGGGGGGCAGGACACTCATATCTTGTTGTGACAAAAGACCCTCCCGAAAAGGCAGCACAATGGTGTTGTGCATGTTTGTTGGTGACATAAACTAAGGGATTGGTGTCTAGACGGATTCTGGACACCCCCAAAGGACATGTCTGCCTATAGACAAGCTAGCTCACAGTGCAACTATAAGCCCAAAGAGCGAATAGTTTGTGGCAACCATCAAACATGACAACCCTTGATCCTTCGGGGATCGTAGAAACAGTACAGTACTTTTCGCTCAGTCAATCGTACTCACTTAGTCTCAGAGAGATACATAGAATAAACGTTGGGGACGTTTTCAATAAGTGTTTATTGAACCAGAGTCATTCTAGTACAAAACATGTTTGCTGCGACAATCATTAGACAGAAGAAATGTAAAAGATTACAAGCACCAACAGAGTAAATAAAAGGCAAAATTCTATCATGGCACTAAAACAGTGAATATATGCAGGCATATAAATAGGCTGTCCGGAAATCGGTTTCACACGAATTTGCCCGACAGTACCCTTCCGGCTAAAAATCAGCTGACCCCGTATAAACAGAGTATAACTGAACTTTAACATTTGCACGGCTTGGTCACTTGAGGGAGCAAAAGCAGTAGAAAACAGCGCTGTACTGCTATCTAGTAAAAGCAAACAGCGGGGAACAATATGAGTCACCCCCATTAAATTAGGGGAGACACATTGGTTGGGAAGGTTGGTGGGCGGGGTCAGGTCCTATTGTAATGACTGTGTAATTATGTCTGGTTCCACACACCTCACGAAACTGCAGATGAAGGAGACGACGACCGCCATTGCTCTAAGACCCAGCAGATAAGTTCTGCAATGGAGCTGCTTATGGGGAAAGGTGGTGAGGCCTTGTTCAGTGGTGGTGGTGCATCAATTGACCTACACTAACGTCACGCACCCTCGTCAGCTTGGTATGCATAATGTGGGTGAGGGTCGTCTCCTGAATAATGGCCTCTGAAAAAGCCAGTGCTAATAACATGCTCCTGGGCAACTGCCTCACTGCAGGCCGCAGATTAGGAAAACAATTTGGAGAGATAATGCAAGGTAAGTGTTATCTCATACTTACATAATTAACCAAGCACGCTTTCCTATTACTCTAGATTTTTGTCATTACGTACAGTGATATCTGAAGCCATTTTGCGGATATCTATTGTCATCGCACAGAGGGTGAGTCTTATTTAGGGAAACTGCCTTGTTTCAGGAGACTGATGTTGGGGGCGCTTACATTTTTGGTCCGATCTTTGTGGAAACATTCGAGCTACGCATCCTAATCCCAAGTAACCAGAGGAGAGTTCTCTCTCAGTGCCAGCATGTTTTGGCAGGTAAAATAGCCCGGCAAGTGGATGAGGCTCCTGCATAGATCTGGGAGCAGACACAGCAAATTAGACAACAGAGGAGGCCTGACCAATGTGGAAATCTGCGTTTTTGAGGTAGACTTGAGGGAGACTACTGTCTCTAAAAGTACAAGTCAGTCACATGAGTTACTGGCAGACAAAAGAGCCGCATTTCTAACACAGGTGCAAGAAAATGGCCTAGATGCAATTAGTATACTAAATAGAAAATATTTCCCAAGAGGCCAGTATATTGGTGACGGACATGGTATACTCTGCCATACACCATTTTGAGGGCGATAAAATTAGTACTATTTAGGTGAGCGTCCACCCCGTCCTTTAAGTGGTATTGTTATTATTATCAAGTATTGTAATGAGGATGGAGGTCGTGATGATTATCGATAATAACTGACATTTACGTCATTAATCTACCAGATGCACTCACCTGATGTTATGCCACAAGCAAGAGGCTGCATGTGCACCTGAACATAAAGTGAGAAGAATCACAGGTAGTACAGGAGTGCTGCGGGCTCAGCCACATTTCAAGAATGGGCAATGCTTTTAATCTTAAAATTTCTGCTCCTGTTCCCTCTGCACGCATTGCCCTCTCTGCGCGCACACTGCCCTTGCCCTACCGGCTCACCAGTTTCTGTTAGTGATAATAGAAATCTTTGCGGTGTAAAGGTTGTCTGGAATTCCAGCAAGCGAGTGAGTCATATTTCCACGGGGGTTTGCTGAGAATAAAACTGTAAAATGGGGTAAACAGTGCATTTTAAAACACAATTTCCATGAAAATGTGCTAAAAGTTATATTTTGCCAAGGAGTACTCCTGATATATTTAATTATTCCAATTCGCTCCTTTGCTGCGTTTCTGGCATTCTTATTTTCAGCCCACTTTTAAACTTGACTCTTCTAGAAAGGTCACACACTTTAATTTTGCAACGCACAGGCAGACCCTCTCTTCCTATCTCCTTTCTCCTTTATAAGGTACTGCTGCTTAAGAATATTGTTTTAACCAAGAGTCCTACTAAACAATATTATCTCATTATTATGCTCAGGACCACTATAATTTTGCTCCAAGGGGTGACTTAACCGGCAGGGTTAAATAAATTATTTATGTGGCAAGATAAGGCACATTATGCTGCACATGTAGATTTAGTATTATCTAATGGTGTGCGATAATTTACTTGTAAAAAAAAGACCTATTAAATACTGACACATGCACAATTTGGTACAGTAAATGTTGAATTTAACAAATTAGCCCCCATTTTCTAATTGAAAACTTGAACAACCCTAGGGTGTCTGTCTTTACCGGGTGTGGTTAATATCTCACCACCATCCAACCAACGTTTCATACGACACAAACTCGACTTGAAGGTATGGGAGAGCTTTGCATGAGCACCAGTTACATTACACAATGTACCCCAACTCCAATACTCACCACCACTGCCATACTGCAAACTTCTTTGGTGCCCTTTTCCCCTGAGTGTCTGCAGAGGGCAGGCTGCCTTGACCAGATGTGTGGATACTGCCTGGCCAGGATCGCACGCTGCGCCCCAAGTGTATTTGCTAGCAAACATCCCCTCCATACGGGTGGGCACCTGGATTCCCCAGTGTTTTACAAGGCAGGGCATATTTGTGCGTGATTGCTGTATTCAATGTGTGTGGCATTTGCAGGGTAATCAACAGTAAAAACAGCTGGCTCGCAGTACAGAGTACATACTGTAACCCATGCTGCCCCAACAGCACTTCAACCCCAAACTTGTCCAGACAGCCTGCTCCCTCCTCCCCCTCCAATCCCGGAGAGAAGTCCCCTTACACTAGCGAATCAGCCCATGCAGGTACTTACGTCCCACTGCCTTTGCATTATATACATAGATAAATTAAGTTGTTTGTTGTTCTCTGACAGCAGCACAGATGGGAGGAAGGCAGACGTGCAGAGAATATTTATATATATATATATATATATATATATATATATATATATATATATATATATATATATATATATATATATATATTACCTACTGGCGGTCGCCAGTAGGTAGTTATAGTTAGGACCCCTTTTCCATAGGAAAACCTCAACATTCTATTTTGAATAACTTTGGCGCCGGTCGACGAATCCTCGCGAATTTCTCAAAATAGGTGGGGCGCTACGCTCCGCTCCTACCCTGAAAGTCTCGGGGGGATTCGTCAAGCGGGGGCTGAGATAAAAGGGGGGTCCCAAAACGCGTTTTTCCCATGCATTTTTCCATAGGACCTTTAGAACGAGCTACAGCCCGAACGGCTGAACAGAATTACTAGAAATTTGGCAGAGAGGTAGTCCTCAGGTCAAGGAAGTGCCTTTTGTAGGTTTGGTGTAAATCTGTTCAGTAGATCCTGAGAAAATAGCCTTTAAATCAATATATATATCTGTGGAAGCTTACGGTGCGCTTACCGTGCGCTTACCGTAAGCTTACCGTACGCGCACGCCGGCGTGCGCGAGCGCGATTCTGATTGGCTGTTAGATCTTAGTAAACATTCGAATCGGTCGAAACCAGGAAGCGGCGGCCGCCATTTTCTCTCTCGAACTGTCAGGGGGGTGAATAAAAAAGGTGGATAATGTGAAAAGGGGGCAGGCTCGACAGTTCCTGACCCCCTAGCCTTGGTCAGGGGGTCCCAGAAGGACCCTCAAGGGCAAAAATTAAAAAAAATTATTTTTCGAAAAATCGCCGTATGCGCGTAGCGTACGCGCACGGCGACCTGCGAAATTACGCGTACCGTGCGCGCACGGCAAAAAAATTTTTGCGAAAAGGGAAGCTTAAAAAAAAATAAAAAAAATTGTGAGGTAAGGTTGGCTCTTATAAGAGCCGTTGGGTTCATACAGGGATGGAGGAAAGAAAGAATGGGAGTATTATGAGCGTCTACAAACATGCTGGTCTATCTTATTGTTAATAAGGGGAAGACTGACCTCCCCAAAAACAATAAGACCACCACATTTTGTACACCTCATTTCAACACTCGCAAATCGAGGGTTGATGTCCAAAGGAAAAGAAGAAGGTGATGCTCCAACAACAGAGGAAGGGCTCAGCTGAGCTGCCGATGATGTACTCGGCTGAGCATCTGAGGCTGGGCTCTGGTGACTTACTGAAGAGTTTTCTCCAGTATGTCGAGCAAAGGTCCTTGGGTGTTTGTCCTGAAGGTGTCTCATCATAGAGTGATTTCCAAAGGAATATTTCCTACTTGGATTTCCTCTTGATAAAACACGATCACAAAGTATGCAAGTGACCTTTGGAGCATTGACCTTTTTCTCCCCCTCTGGAAAAGTGAAATACTCCCATACAAAAGAAGTCTTTTGTTTCCTCCTTCTCTGGATCATGGTGGTGCTGCTGGCCTCACTCTCAGAAGAGCTCTGCTGTTCTGCCATTGTATCCCAATGTCAATCCAGCTCCTGCTCCTAGAGAATCACAAGCAGAAATGAGGGGAATGGGTGTGGTGTGGGAAGAATCTGGAACTGAAAGTAGTATCAACCAATGAAAAGTGTTCTTTCAAGCAGTAAAGAGGGGAATGGGTGTGGTGTGGGAAGTTTCTGGAAGTGAAAGTAATTTCAACCAATAAAAAGTGTTCTTTGTAAGTCACATG
The DNA here is from genome assembly GCF_964204655.1 of Triturus cristatus. Taxonomy (NCBI): domain Eukaryota; kingdom Metazoa; phylum Chordata; class Amphibia; order Caudata; family Salamandridae; genus Triturus; species Triturus cristatus. Next base: position 1,156,678,272 of record NC_140581.1, on the reverse strand, counting down.
GCCTACCGTGCGCGCACGTGACGCTTACGGTGCGCTTACGCAGCGCTTACGTCACTTTCGCGCATGCGCATTACACGCCCCTGCGTAACCGCGACGTTGCTTCCGGGTGTACGCGTACGGCACGCACGTATCACGTATCGCGCATGCGCATTACACGCCCCTGCGTAACCGCGACGTCGCTTCCGGGTATACGCGTACGGCACGCACGTATCACGTAGGCGCGCTGCACTAATTACGTCCAGAGCGCGTAGCGTCAGCTTACCGTACGCGTATTTTACAAGCGCGTAGCGTCAGCTTACCGTACGCGCACGGAAAAAAATGCATAAAAAAAAACCTTTCGATAATGCAGGATATAGTACATAAATTAATAAAAAAAGGCTTACAAAAAATGAAAAAAAAAAAAATTGCATTAAATTAAAATAAAAATATAAAATCGAAATAAAAAACCACTATCCACATTGACCCCACCCCCTGTGCTTTTGGTGGCGTTAAGTGGGCGCGCACGCCACGAATGGCGTAAAGTAACTTAGCATTTAAAAAACCGTACAAATTCACTGAAAAAACCATAGGTTTCACACACGTTATAGTTAGGAATTAGCATTTAAAAAACCTTGCAAATTCACTGAAAAAACCATAGGTTTCACACATGTTATAGTTAGCGGAAATTTTACTGATAAAAAACCAGTGAAATTCCCCCGTTATAGTTAGTGCAGGCAACTATAACTCACGCGACCGCAATCTTCTGCTGATGACATATGTGTCTTTATGAAAAAAAAATATTTGTAATATATGTATAGCTAAAAATGTATGGAAGAAGACATGGGCAAATAAGTGTCTAAATACAGTATTAGCATCAGCAGAGGATTGCGGTCGCGTGAGTTATAGTTGCCTGCACTAACTATAACGGGGGAATTTCACTGGTTTTTTATCAGTAAAATTTCCGCTAACTATAACATGTGTGAAACCTATGGTTTTTTCAGTGAATATATATATATATATATATATATATATATATATATATATATATATATATATATATATAACGAGTTGATATTTTCCAGTTCCCAAAACCCTCCCCTTCCCACCATTAAACTTCAGAGTGCAGTTGTATGTTTAAGAGTGTAAACGGTGGATGTCATCATAAAGTGGCGGCAAATTTCTAAATGTAACAAAATACAGTGTTTACAGAAATACACATTACTCCCTTCATAACCCACTATAATAGAAGGCCCAACACTAGAGACTGTGCAAGACAATAAAGACCATTAATGATTTGTCCAACATGTGTTATTGGGATAGCTGAGTATTTAGCATTACAGTCAAAGAATAATTTTAGCAATAAAGCATTGGCAAAATCAAACTTCATAGTTACCACTGCAAGTATCAGGCATTTCCAGATCCCGAGATAAGATTAGATACCCACCCCAAGACTGACTCCTATGAGCCACTATCCTAACCCTTTACATAAAAATGAACTTCAGGAAAAACTCTAATACAAGTTATTACTTAGTATGCAAGGACGGTCTCGAAGAATGATACCATGTGGGTTCCATGTTAGAATGCTTGCTACTTGGTAAGCAAAGAAATGTTGAGGAACAATTCAGGACATTTTATTTTACAATGCATGAGAAATGGCTTGCATATAAATGTCCCTTCATCAACCATGGCATTTGAAGTCAATGAAGCCTCATTGTGGTACTCTACACAAGTTCTAAAATCCCTTCTGTAAAGGGGAATTTTCTCTGGACTTTGAAAAGTACTTCTTCATTTTTGACCACTTCAATAACTCTGAAGGCCTATGCACCCAGTTCAACGCATATGTTGCAGAACCTGTCCCAGAGAATCGCAATAGTCAGGTACACCAGTATTGGCATGGAAAGCTAGGTCAGTGGCCAGATTTAGCAAAATGTGTACTGCCTGTTTTGGCGTTGCCCGTCTCAAGTGCCAATGTTGAGAGGGCCTTTTCACAGATAAGAGTTTCCAAGGGAAGAAAAGAGCGAACACGCATGGACCAAAACTCACTGAAGTAGTATTGCATGGTGTACTACAATAAGTTTGATTTGTAGAAATGTATTTGGACCTCGTATGCACAGTAGGTACGCTGTCTATATACTGTGCACTATCAGTGCAGAAACTAAGTAATAAAAGCAAAGCGTTCCATAAACACCTGAAAAATAATGTTTGCTGTTTTTAAGGCACGAAAATGTGGAACCACTGATGTCAATAACTTTATAACTGGAAACCACCCCACCAGAATTTACCACAAATATTAACTGAAAACAGGAAAGCCTACATATAAACATGACAGTAATCAAGCGTAGTCCTACTATGCGAACCCTACTTAAGTGTACCTAGCATGTATGTGTGTGTAAAGCCAATAATCCCCTAGGAAAGAGCCCACCCCCTTACCTGATGGGAGCAAATGAGGGAGCCCAACTTGGTCTTGAGTTGGACACCCCGCAAGGGATGTGAGACTGCTGGGTGTTGATGCTTCAGCATGCAGGGCCCCAGTGTCTTGTGTCAGTGTCTCCTCTGCTTATCTAGTGAATGTATGGTTCTTTTATACCACAAATATAGCCTTGGAGTTCCTACCACAATCGATATGTTGTTAGCGCGATTATGTAAATGAGCCTAATTCAATACTTTCAATTATGCAAAGTAGTTCTATTGCCTTAGGATGAAGATGACCATGACTTTTATACAGAGTATGTTAATCCTGTTATGTATGTCATGAGCAGGGGACTTTTCTAAGAAACCTCATGCATAACAAATTAGGCTAGTTTCAAGGAAACCAATAGACATTTATTCAGCACATATGTGGGTAAAAGGTCAGTATTAAAACCGTTTGCAGAGCAATGTAGGACACATGTAGGTGAAAGTTCATTTGGCTACTTAGGTCTAATTTGGGGTACATAACACCCACTCTTCATCCAAAGGTCGATAAGGTCAACTTATGCTAAAATAAGCTGCCTAAAAAAGGCATAAAAACATCATCATGAAACCAGTGTCTAAAAACATCTAAAAACATGGTATATGTAAAAAGGATGCTATTAAAATTCAAAACGCTCTACAAGTCCACTAAAGAGTCAATATATGATCAGACCAACTGAGCACATTGCAAGCCATGGTGCTAAGTGAGAATAAAACATAACTATATTTTTGATTCCAATTTGGTCTTGTTTTAGAAAAGGGTTGAATTGTTCCCATCACACGGAAAGACAAATGTTTATGTGTCCTGTGTGGGAGATGCAACATCACGGTCGCTCGCATTCAATGCAACATCACGGTCGCTCGCATTCGCAGACAACGGTCCCTGTAACACCTCTTGTATCACTTCAATGGGGCAAAGGTGATTTTCTTCACTTCCCACAGCAGCCACTGAGGAAACACTAGATATTTGTGAGCCTATTGTGCAATCGAGGTTATTTTTCGCCAGGAGCTTAAGTATCCCGTGGAGGCTCTAAAAATGCCATCATCAACATGGGAATTTGCTGAATACACTGATAGACGTGGGCCTTTAAGGAGTCCAGTAGTAAGCCTATGCCCAGTGGCACAACCGATGGAAGGGTCAGACACATGTCCAACACATATTCGTATATGCAAAATAGGCAGCGGCACACAGGCAAGATGCAGTCAACCCAGACTGGTCTGAATGATAGGAACCAATGCTCGCTTAGCTCCCGAAGCCGAGGTGTACCCAGATGGAGTACCATGCGTTTATGACAATGCACTAGCAGTGTCTTTTTCATCATTCAATGAACTTGGCTGTATATTGCGTAGCAGGAAAATTAAAACCAGGATACTCACTACAAGTAGTAGCACTAGCGGAAGCCCTCCAAAAATGCTTCTCAGTACGGAGTGTATGAATGCTATAATAACTCCGCAGAGTGTTTGAAAGGTGCTCAATAGCCCAGAACCAATACGTTTAAATAGGTGCACAATCCCCCTCGTATCAGCCATGTTAAAGGTACAATGAACCAATACCCTGAAATGGAGCGGAAGTTCGTACGGACTAGTGCTTGTATCTCAGATGAAAACCTTGCAACCTGGAGATCAAAAGTCTCTTGAGCTGAGGTTAAAGCCACATCTTTCTGAAAAAGCATGGCTTTTAGTCTGCTTAGAGAATCAAAATATATAAAGAAAACATTCAACAAATGCCATTGAGTTACCTTCCTAACTTTGTGGGTGGAAACAATCCTTGCATACGACAAGTAACCCTGGAACTCACTGTGACCAGGTATGCGATGCCCTGTACCATCCCACAATGGCATTGATCAGTCAGCATCAAAAAGCTCCCATTTGAGAGCAACTCGAACACCAGATGAATCAAGGCAGCTGGGAACCCTTCAAGTGACAGGGCAAATTAGCAACCAAAGCATTAGTGGCTCCGTGAAGCGAAAGGTTTTTGCAAAAAAGAGACCCACCTAAAGCACTTCCACAGTTTGAACCGCTGAGAAAAACGTCAGTGTCCCTATTTCTGCATCAAAATTTGTAAGGTAATTCTCAGTAATCATGTAGGTATCCTTCTCCTAGCGCTATATATCTGCCTACCTTGTGATACTGGAGAGAGCACTGAAACTGAAATGTCGTGACTGGCAGTGTAATATAGCCATGGATTAAACATTCTGTGGAAGGTGACTCAGCCACGGTGAAATGTAATTGGTCCAATTTTTCAATGAGCAACATGGTATATTTTGCATCTCTTCGTGCCATTACCATCTGTCTGTCCGTTAGATTAGATACAGAAAACAGCGTTGTGCTGTTGATATAACGCCAGGACAAGTGTCCCGAATGCAATGATTGTAGCGCCCAGCTTAATATTAGAATGGATCGCAATTGCGATTGTCCATGTTGTAGAATAGACAAATCATATTCCATTATATCTATAGAAGAAGACACTATGTTACCCAGTGAATAAATTCTAGATGATAGTGTGGTCATACAATCGTCGGCCACTGCCAAAGCCTTTTTTAGGTTAACCCTATCAATATCACATAGTTTCCCAGCAGCCTCCTGTTGAGAGATTTACCATAGCTCGTTGTAAATAGCATATAAAAAACGCTTATGACGTGGCTTCTGGGGACCTAACAAAACATCCCTAAGATCCATGTCATCTGAGAGAAGAGATAAGTATTGTTTCACATGGGACAGTGTCGAGTTCTTTAGCCACTCTAGGCATAACTTCCCAACACTGTAAGACGTCACCACCTCAAGTTTTCTGATTGTACGTAGTGCTGATCAGGCCAATGGATATTAAACCCTTCGGTGGTACCCCTGAACCTTGACTGGCACCTATTTGTGTCAATAGTCCAAACCATCTATCCCTTCCAATTGGGGTCAAATGAATTGTACAAACCATTGTGTAGCATGGTATCTAATGTATCCTCACTGTGTTGTCTGTAATTTTGCCAATCCTCAAAGTGTGTAAGCGAGGTAATCCGGGGTGTATTCAAGCCCTTGAGCTTGGCTAGCCCAAGACAGGAAGTCTCGTTCAAGAAAATAATTTGACGTGGTATGAGGCATGCTCTAAATAAGGCCTCAGTTTACTGAACTTGCCAATCTTTAGTCCCCTGGACAGATTGTGTCTATCGTGTCTTATCAAAAGTCAAAACCATGTAAGACAGCTGGGCAATAAAGAAAGCCGAGTATATCAGCTTGTGTTAGTGAACATATTTTTCTTTGCAGGTGTAGGTGCAAGCCTATAGTAATAAAAGGTCAGGTCTGAAGAGTTAAACCCAGAAAAATAAGCAAACTTTTGAGCAAATGTGGTTGAACTACCTTTCGGCGGTGTTGGGCAATGTTCCCATTGAGGGTAAGTGAAAACATTACGTGGGATACTTGCTTTGTGCAAAAAATGGTGACCAGAGTATTGGTAACAAAACAAGGTGTCAAAATTAGATGTACCATCATACCATACATCATTTGAAAATGTAGCAGATTGTTCGAAATCATATAGCATAGTACGCACAGCTTCAATGTCCCAATCATCAGAGAGGTTATTAGAGGTGATGATATCACTAAGAGACATTTTAAATAAATGCATTATTCTTAAAAGTTCAATAGGACCATATACATCATAGGACGTTCTGTCCCATACTAATCCTTTAGGAACTGGAACGGCTGTAATGTTCATTAAGGACAGGTCCCTCTGTTCATGGTGTGATGATGCATGCCGTTTCAGGACCAAGTTCACATGTTGTACTGCAGAGCGTTCTGGGAGAAAGGCCATTCAGGAGAAAGAAGACGACAGTCACTATACCGATCCAAAGGACTAGGAACAGTAGACCAATTGCAATCCAAGCTGTAGCTGGGAAAAACCAATTAAGTCTTTTTCAGCCAAAGGTAGAAATCACCAATTCTTTTTTTGTGGGGACAGGAAGTGGTGGTATCTCGGGTTCACTTGGAGCCAATGAGAAATAGTCAAAATCGATGAAGTAGCCAGACACAGTCCGATCTATCTTTGGTAGCTCAGCAGGTTTTGTGAAACTGGCAGATGCCTCCGTTCGACACATTCACATAGATGTTGGTGTTAGGCCAAATTGAGATCTGTTTCTCTTTTGTAGTTTGATGATGTTCAATTTCAACAGGTACTATTGGAATTCCATTGTTTGTAACTCCTTCACTTCACGAAGTGGAGTCTTCAAAACTTTTTAATCTTTCCATCTGAACTTCCTGTATGGTAGCGAGAGGAGATCAGTTGCTATCCAGGAGTCCACGCGGCCTACTGTCGAGTATCGGCCACATTGTGTGGTTTGATCAGATCAGCTGAGACAAATCTCTGGTCTTTGCAGTCGGCAAGAGTCGGAAGTACTGTTCTTGTTCCTTCGACAGCCAGGACAAGTACAGGCGCTCTGGTCCAGATGGTCCAAATTCTTTTTTGTCCACTATATTTTCTCTGACCAGGCCCCCAATCTTCGTGATCCAGGCAGGTCTTGCCGGAACAGCTTTCACTTATCCAGTGGCGGTGCGTTTTAATTGGCGGTTGCCTTGTAATGCCCGGAATTCATTGAGTTCCTGTAAAACAGCCAAACAATCATTGATGTCAAATGGTTTTCCAACCGCCACTGGGCTGTTACATTCGAGGTCCGGTACCCACATTCTTATCCCGAAAAGGACTTCATATGGAGTACGCCCCCCAGGGAACTTCTTTGCATGTTGTTTAGTGCCCTATTGACCCTATATAGGTGATTGACCCAACTGCCACCCGAACCTAATACCCTAGCTGTTAAGGATTGCTTTAAGTCCCGGTTTTTCCTCTCCACAATCAAATTTCCCTCTGGATGATACGGGGAGGAGTACCGCAAGCCCAAACCCAAGCTTCTTTATAGGCCTGTGAGCTGAACGCAGGGAAACTGTCAGAATGTAATGTGCCAATTGTGTATGTCCCTATGAAGACGTGCAAATACTTTATAACAGTTCGGGCATCAGCGGAGTGCGGAGGCCAAACCCACAGGAATCTAGAGCATGAATCCACCGCCAACAAGATATACTTGTTAGCCCAGTCAGATTGCAAGGGGCGGCAGTGGTCCAAATAGACACATGCAAGAGGTCTGTCTGATATAATTAGTGGTGGACGTAATACGGTAGAACCTTTTATCTGCTGATGTCACACTTGAGGACAAAACATGTGGTCTGTTTAGTAAGACCTGGGCACCAATAGCGCTGCTTTAGTAGCGAAACAGTTTAAGTGATACCTGCATGTGCTGAACCCAGACCCTCGTGTGCGGCTACAACTAATCCTAATCTGCGATCCATATTTGGTATTACTCTATCCCCCACTTCTGTAATTTGAACATACGGAATGTTTTGTGCATCTAACTTGTAGGAGTACTTGAATGGAAAACCTTTTTGCAAGGCTGAGCTGTTAGACCCAGTATTTACAGCTATCATCTGTCCATCTATCCTCGTGCCAGAATGAGTGATTGCAGCAATGGCAGCAGTTTGCACTGTCGCCTTGGAGGCTTCATCAGCAAATGAATTCCCTTCAACGTGCAGGACAACACGCTAATGACAATGTGTGAATTACATGAGCCAGTCGCAAGCATTTTTTCAGCTCTACCACTTGTTCCCAAAGTAGCTTGTGCTTTATTGTGCAACCTTTGGCATCTCTAAACACATTCTGCCCCCAATAGTGAAGATATTCATTGTATGACGAGACACAATAAAACAAATCACACACAATGAGTGAGGGAAATTCCCGATCCGTATTTTTTAGTGCAAGTATCAGGGCTTTTAGTTCTGCCAGCTGTGCCGTGCAATCTCCTAGAGACTGCGTCTGTGTATTGCTAGGACAGAACTTGCCGTCCAGCATACACCCCATTACAATCGCACATGCTGCGCTGTATTGCTGGTTACTTCCTACGGCTGTCTGGGCAGATCCGTCAGTGTAAATGATATATTCTTACTGATCAAGAGGCATTATTTCATTCGGGAGAGGATATCCTTGCTCGTACTGCAGGAATGCTTGTGTTTTTAATGTAGAATCTACATCTGTTTCAGTGAAAGAATTAGCCCATTGTATCCATCGTGGACGCAGTGCTTTTGCATTTGGAAAGCTTGCTTTGGTAACAGCCTCCAAGGTAGGTACTGGGGTCACAACAATTATGCAGCTCACCTGTGCTAGTGCGGTTTCTCTCACTACAGCAGTTTGTATTGCTGTCAGTTTCTTTTCTGTGGATGAAAAACGCATTTCAGCGTTTGTATACAAATGTGATTTCTATGCTATGGGTACCGTTTCGCCTTCCCTGAAGGTGAGGTAAGTGTATCCTGATTGACCCACGACTACACGGCTCACCAAATTAGTGGTACTTACATGTGTGTGTAAGTGTTTGGAAGCTATCATCTCAGCTTGTACAGAACAGAGAATTTTTGTGTATTCCTGTCCAATGCTGGACTGGAAAATCCGGTCCGATTAGGTCATAGAAAGGTTTAACCCTTTCTGCGTAGTTCAAAATGTATGTTCTGACAAAATTTAGGAAACCTAAAATGGATTGTAAACCTTTCATAGTCTTTGGAGGTTCGAGCAGCGCACATTTTTCAAAAAAATTAGCTGGCAAGCTTTTTCCTTCACTTGATACCTCAGATCCCAAAAATAGGATACTGAGGTGGGCAATATTTGATTTTTTAAAGTTGAATTTGTAGCCCACAGTGGCAGAATTAGGTTGTTCACCCTGTTCAAGTGTTCAAATAACTCATCGTCCCTCAGATAAATATCATCTACGTGGCACAATACCTCCTCATCATAATTTTGAAGTAACTCTTACTGTTGCTGAGAACAACCCCGGGTTGTTCTTATACCCTTGGGGCACTCTACAGAATTGGCTTTTGAGAGCCGAGGGCAGATAATGCTGTCAAATATTTGCTTCCAGGAACTATACTTTGGCAGAAGAAACCATTCGAGATATCTAGTGTTGTGTAGTATTTTTTCCGCACAATGTTATTCTTTAATGCGGCACTGTGTACATTTTGTACTGCAAAAGTACATGTGGATGTGTTCAAATGCCTGTAGTCTAAAACTAGACGGTATGAATTGTCTGGTTGTATTACAGGAAACTAAGGATTATTCATGGGAGAGGTGCAGTTTTCAATCACAGCTTGGAATTCAAGTTGATCTAAGATCTCCCTGACCAGTTTCTTTGCGTCATGTTTTATTGGGTATGCTTCTGTGGAGTAAGAGTAGATTTTAATGGGATTTAATGGTGAGGTGACTCAGGATCCTACCCTACATGATTGCAATAAAATGCTGGAGGTAGCACTAACACCCACTCCTGCAAGTATGAATGTGTTATTGACTCTCGAACGAAGTTTGGAGAAAGCTGGCAAAATTACCTCTTCCGCCTTTGGGCACTTCATAACGAACTCAGGTGGGAAATCTTTTTTTAGCCAAAAGGATATCTTATCCATATGTCAGGTTCTCCCAAAAGAGACCTTTCACTTTCCTGGGTATGTCCCCCTACATTTGGAGCGAAGTTCATATAAACGATGTGGGACACTTACCCTTGTATCATCTGGTGTCTCCACTGTGATATGTTCATTCAATGCTGCTGTCACCAGAAATTCCATGAGGTTCTGGCGAGCTATTGTTACTTCTGCTGCGCTGTCTAGCATTGTTAGAGCCCATTCCCCGTTCAGTGATAAGTAATAGACTTCTCAGTAGACTGGGTATTTCTTATTTTAAGGCCAGCTACAGTCTTCATTTTAAATTGAGGTTTTGTTTTGGGTTTATCCTCTTGTTTAATAATGTAGTCTGAAGTGTGATGTGTGTTTTTTGGCTTGACTCGCTCTTCAGATCTGTGTTCCGACCCTCCTGCCTTTTCCGAGTATTTTGATGAACCCTGAAAGGAACGAGTGGAACGTGTATCAGTATCCTGAAACCCGTCAGGTTTTTAAATATTATCACGATTCCTAAGATTGTATTTTCTCTCAGAGGGCTCCTGTTGAGGATACCCACCCCGCGATCTTGATTTGTTCTGCTTATTATTTTTGATTGTTTGTTATCCCATTTCTTTTTAGAAGAATCGAGTGCTTGCTTTGAGTTATCTTTTTCAGGATTGCTCGTTATTTGTGGTTTCACAGGTCTAGCTCCCAAGTAATCTCTGCCCAGCGAAGCATACCTTTCTTCGATAACCTTAGGTAGTTCTTGCTCGTGTTGTGCAGGAGTAACTTACCTCAGGCGTTGGCGTATAGCCACCACTGCTGCCTCCCCTTTTAGGTTCCATAATACAATTGTTGATACCAGGGCAAAATTGCTCATCAGTTTCATCCCTAAGTCCATGGCAAGGTCTGCCCCATACTCATTCTGTATTTGTTCCAATACTTCTGGTATGACTGCTATTGAGGGGTTACCAAGTGTTCTGGTATAAACAGCAGTGAAAACTGTACCCCAAGTGGTACAATCCTCTTATCAGGGGAGCTATCCCCATTGGGAAGCAAATTGTTAGTGTTCGTTCTTTTTCCAGCTGGCCCATATGGGGAAACACTGCTTCAAGTGGTGCTATCCAGAATGGCATTTGCTCACGTTTAGTGGGCAGTCTTCCCATTATCGCGCTCAGAGTTTGTGGGCGGATACTTGTCGTAGTCATTTGAGGCTGACCAGCTAGAGTAACCCTCGTAGGTTGAATTGCAAGTGTTCGCATTACGAACTATGTAAGGTTTCTGTACAGTTTTTATATCTCTGTACAGTGTACGTAATTCTTCTGCTTGCAATGTATCTATCTCTGGATGTGGTGTGTAAGCAGCTAGGACTGGCCAGGTCGCTCCTTCTCCGCTGAGCAGACCGAGTCTCACATTTTCTGTGAGGTGGGGGAGGGCGCCTTTAAACCAACTAGTATGCTCTTGGTAGGTTAACAGGCCTTTTACGTCCATGTATTGAGAGTATTCTTCAGGTGTCTCATCTTCAATGTAAGTGTGAAACAACTTTGTGCATGCATTTGCAGTCAGGAATCTGACCCAAGAATAGAATACCTCTGTTCTGAATGCCTCCTGAGCCTCAATCACGAAGGTTACACTACCACCCATTGCCGGTAGGCCGTTTCCATTAATTTCATGGTAACTGCAGGTTTGCAATGTTCTGTAATGTTAAGAGTATCTTCAAGCTCTTCTTCCCCTGCACTCAAAACACTGTCTTCAGGGACAGACATTGTGGGAGGAAGTAGTAAGGAAAAAATATAAGGTTTTGCTTCAACCTTGCACATAAATAGGATATATCTACTCAGCTGCGGCAGATTTTCCCTTCCCACTCCAGATGTCTCAGGTTCAATAAGAGTAGGGGTTCTCTGAGAAAGCAGGAATGAACTAATCAGATTCGACCATTAAATAAGAACCAAACCAACGTTGGCGGCGCCATGTTGTGTAGTTCCAAAAATTACATAGGATCTGCTCGTTTGTAGGTTAAAAACTAAGGGATCGTGTCTAGACTGATTCTGGACACCCCCAAAGGATATGTCAGCCAATAGACCAGCTAGCTCACAGTGCCACTATAAGCCCACAAACCTTACCAAGGAGCGGATAGTTTCTGGCAACCATCGAACATGACAACCCTTGATCCTTCAGGGATCGTGGAAACAGTACAGTACTTTTTGCTCAGTCAATCGTACTCACTTAGTCTCAGAGAGATACATAGAATAAACGTTGGGGATGTTTTCAATAAGCATTTATTGAACCACCGTCATTCTAGTACAAAACAGGTTTGCTGTGGCAATCATTAGACAGAAGCAAATGTAAAAGATTACAAGCACCAAAAGACTATATAAAAGGCAGAATTCTACCACGGTGCTACAACAGTGAATATATGCAGGCATATAAACATGACAGTAATCAAGCGTACTCCTACTATGCGAACCCTACCCAAGTGTACCTAGCATGTATGTAGATTTAAAGCAAGGAATCTCCTAGGAAAGAGACAACTCCATTACCTGATGGGAGAGAATGAAGGACCTCATCTTGGTCTCGAGTTGAACACCCCGCAAGGGATGTCAGACCGCTGAGTGTTGAAGCTTCAGCATGCAGGAACCAAGTGTCTTGTGTCAGCGTCTCCTCTGCTTATCTAGTGACGGTATGGTTCTTTTTTACCCTAAAGATAGCCTCGGGATTCATACCACAATCAATATGTTGTCAGTACGATTAAGTAAATAAGCCTAAATCAATACTTTCAATTATGTAAAGTAGTTCCATCGCCCTAGGATAAAGATGACCATGACTTTTATAGAGTATGTTAATCCTAATATATATGTCATGTGCAGGGAGAGGACTTTTCTAAGAGACCACATTCATAATAAATTAGGCTAATTTCAAGGAAACCAATTGACATTTATTCAGCATATAACTTAAGTACTCTGGGCAGGAGTGGTATTCTTGAAAAGGCGTACAGAAGACAGAAGCTCAACTCAAGGCGAAAAGCGTTTTACAGTGAAAGCCACCTTGGATATTCCAGGGCAGAATTAGGGACACTACGTGTCCTCGGAGTTGTCAAACAAATCTAACCAAGGGTCTCCTTACTCTTGAAAGAGACCTTGCTCCACCTCCAGATGGAGATGCCATTCGTGATTTGCTAGGCATCAACGGCTGAGTTAGTCTGCCTTGGTGTTCAGAGAGCCCGCCAGGGGTTGAACCACCAGAGAAATGCCCAGGTGTCCCAGCCATGTCCAGAGGCACAGAGCCTCTTGACAAAGGGTCCATGACCCCACTCTATTTGCTGCAGTACCACACGGCGGTGGTGGTTTCTGTGAACACCTACACCAGCCTTCCCTTGATCGAAGGAAGAAAGGCTTCTAATGCCAGGTAGATCAGCTGAACTCCAACAGGCTGATGTGAAGCCTGGACTCCACCGGAGACCAGAGTCCTCTGATCACCACTTCACAGAGAAGGCCACCACAGCCCAGGAGTGAAGCATCTGTCACTACAGTCAGCTCTGGTTGAGGAAGGAAGAGTGGTCTGTCACTGACCCAATCACGGTTCGTCATCCTCCACTGCAGATCTTTCACAGTTCCCTGAGATGTGGAGCATGTAGGAGAGATTCTACTGATGCGGAGCCCATTGCACTTCAGATCCCATTGGTGAGCCTGCACATGCCAACAGGTATGTGGTACAAGCAGAATGCAGGAGGACATGAGGCCCAACAGCCTCTGAGTCAGTCTCACCGAAATCCAGGATAGAGGCTGAAACATCGGTATCCTGGCCGGAATATCCTGGACTCGCCACTTTGAGGGATAGGCCCAAAACTGCATTGTGCCCAGAACAGCTCTGATGAAAGGGGAGCATCTGAGAGGGAGTCGGGTGTAACTTCGGCAAGTTGATAGTAAAGCACAGCGAGAGCAGGAGGTGCGCCGTAGTCTGGAGGTGGGAGACAACTGCCTGGGGGCGAAACTGCCTTTACCAACCAATCATGGAGGTAGGGGAAGAATGAAACCCCTGACCCCCACAGATGTGGTGCAACCACTGCAATCACCTTGGTGAATACCTGAGGGGTGCTAGTAAGGGCAAAGGGAAGCACAGCAAACAGAAAGTGCTCTTGGCCCACCATGAACCGCAGGTAATGTCTGCGGGCAAGAGCTGAGTCTATCTTTTCTGCCGCAACGCAGCAGTGCGTTGTTTTTCAACTGCACAGCAAGCATGCAGCGGACAAAACAGCGCTGAAGGCTGATGTGTGGAATTTTAGCTCTTCGTGCAGCAGAAGCCACCTCCAAGGGTCCAGAACAGGAATTGGCACAGCTTGGCAGGTCAGAACTCCCAGCAGAGGAGTTCGGGGGTTCACATTGAGTCTTTTATGGCCCAGAGACTTCTTAACAAGAGGCAAGCACACACAAGCACTTGGAGAATCTTCTCAAGCAGGATACAAAACTAAAGTCCAGTCTTTTCCTCTCCAAGACAGAAGCAGCAACTGCAGGCCAACCCAGCAAACCAACACAGCGAAGGGACAGTATTCATCTTGCCAGCTCTCCAGCTCTTTCTCTTGGCAGAGTCTCCTCTTGATCCGGAAGTGTTCTAAAAAATGTGGGGTTACAGGTTCAAAACCTATACCTATGCCCCTTTCTGCCTTAGAAGTAGGCATACTTCAAAGGTTAGTCTTTGTAGTGCACAGGCACTGCCTTGCCCTGGCTTCAGACACACTACAGGGAGGTGGAGACAACATTGTGTGAGTACAGTCAAAGCCATATTCAGGTGTCAGTGACAACTTCTCCTACCACTCTAGCTCAGGAGGGCCTATCAGCCTGGTGATGGCCAATCAGGATATGCAGGGCATACCTCAGCTTCCTTTGTGTGGCTGTCTAGCGTGAATGCACAAACAACGCAGCTGTCCGTCTAAACCAGACATTAATTACACAGGCAGGCAGAGGCACCGGATGGTAAAGCAAGAAAATGCCCACTTTCTAAAAGTGGCATTTTCAAACACAAATTTTGAAACCACCTTCACTAAAGGGTGTGGTTTTTAAATCCTGATCTCAGGAAGCCCAAACTCTGAATCTCTATCGCTTCCCAATTGAAAGTTACACTTGCAAGATATTGCAAGGCAGCTCCAATGATAACCTATGGGAGAGATAGTCCTTACAATAGTGAAAAAAGAAATTGGCAGTAGTTCACTATAAGGACATGCAACACACCAGTACACGTCCTACCTTTCACATACACTGCACCCTGCCCATGTGGCCACTTTGGGCCTACCATAGGGGTGCCTGAAATGTAGAAAAAAGGAAGGATTGGGCCTGGCAAGTGGGTGCACTTGCCAGGTCGATATGGTGGTTTAAAACTGCACTTTCAGATACTGCAGTGGCAGGCCTGAGACATGTTTGCAGGGCTACTCATGTGGGTGGCCCAATCCGTGCTCACGCCCACTAGTAGTATTTAATTTACAGATCATGGGCACACACAGTGTACTTTACTAGTGACTTACCAGTACATTTAGTATGCCAATCTTGGATAACCAATTACCAATACAATTTAGGGAGAGAGCATACGAACTTTAGCAGTGGTCAGCAGTGGTAAAGTGCTCAGAGTCCTAAAGCCAAAAAAAGAGGGTCAGAAAAATATGAGACAAAAGGCAAAAAGTCTGGGGATAAACCTGCAAAAAGTGCCAGGGCCAACAACAACACAAACACTAGCTGAAGCGTTCATTACTACAGCACAACATGACCCAAGTCACACTTCAACACCATGACCAAACAGATGGCAACACTCCTCATCTTGCTGAAGGCTACTTGATATAAACAGGACGTCATCCCATCATCAATAGTGAAATCCATCACTGAAAGTATTTTCAGCTCTGTTCCGCATTTTCAACCAATACTCAATATAGTTAATACTTTCCCTTTTCAAGTCACTGCCCTGGATTCTCCTAATCCTAGGCAACAGAGAGAAGACTGACATGGATTTATAGGGGTTGATTTGGCTGTATAACCACGCTGTACGGGAAGAGGATTGTTGAGTGAGATTAGGACACCAGCACTAATCAAACTCAATCATTATCAATCAGAAAATGGATGTTTACTCCCCTTTCACATCCCATGCACCTAACTGATCATCCATTTTCAGGTGCAGTTATGTATTTTCCTAGAATCCTCTTTGCTGACATGACTTGGGAGTGCACACATCTTAATGTGTTGATTGCTGTGGGGCATAGTGCAATTGTGTATACAACTACCTGGTTCACCGATAATACAGCTCCACTGGGTGCTATAGGAGCTCCTGAAAAAGCATCTGTGTCTACTTCAGCATACTGTGGGAGTCAGCCAAATCCTGTCTTCCAGTACAGTAGAGCTGTCCTTACCTTTGCTCTGGTTGGTTGACTTATGAATATACCCACCCATGCTGCTGTTGACTAGAGGAGAGGAACCGGAGGCAAGGTTTGGATAAGTGAATGATGACAGCCAAGCAGAATTCCCTCTCAAGTTTAGCAAAAATAAATAGAAAATCTACTTGTAGTCAGGTCATTGGAGTACTGCAACTTCAAGGACAAACTCAAAGTCATTCATGGATACAACTTTGCATGATGAAATCTATGAATTATGTACTTTGGACTTAATCTATAAGATTGAGAGGGTGCATTGGAGATCCCCCTTCTTAAGCTGGTATGCTTTGCAAACGTAATTTAAATAATAGGTTGCAGAGTTCAACTTTACTCATGCTGAGCTCTAAGAAAATTGACCATAGAATCATTCTAGCAATATCTGTTTTATCATGTAAAATCCTGAACAAGTAATGTTTACCTGTAGCAGCCTTTTTGGATAACTATTATGAAGAACCCAATAAGATTTTCAAGAGAATCAAGCCGGACAGCTCCCAGAAGGAGAGTTTGATGTTTTTTTAACACAAATTGGTGCAAGTTTGGTAGATGCTATCTTCCAGGCTGCCTGTTAGGTAGTAGCAGCTGCAATTCAAGCAGAGGCTCCAGTCTGGGGTGATAAGGAAAGAAGGGTAAGGTGGAAACAATACAAATTGAACACAGGAAGAAACCCTAAAACAAAAGGTTTAATGGTAAGAAATGTTGAAGAACTGTAGGATGACCTCCCAACTACTGACAATTATCAAAATACCAGCCTCCTCATTTCACCATGGGTTTATCCCCATTTGTAGCACAGCTGTAAATACACAATTTCTGCCTTATTACGTATGGAAAAGCTGACTGAGTGGGTAGAGGGCATACTAAATGCCGAAAAACTTATTATTTTCTTAGCTTTTTAAAGGGCTCTAATGTTACACAAGGACAACTCTTTAGAATCTCCATCCTTTCAGGATGTGGTGGGCAGAGCTTTAGGTAACTGATTACTAATTTCTGTTTGAAACAGAAACCAAGCATGGGTGATGCTTATCTCCTTTGATGTTTGTCTTCCAAACAAAACCAGAGATTCCAGACTGTATGCTTTGCGAGTCTATAACCCTAACAAAGGCTGGACCCTCAGAACTAAACCGAAATTACTTACATCTGGCAATAATGTTTCTGGTGGGCACTAAATTAATTTCTAAAATTACTGTCTGGTGGCTCAGATGCAGAGGACAGATACTTGGCGAGGGCTGCATTGCATGATTTCCTTGATTAAACAACACTTAAGTCCAGTCTCCAGACACACACTGCTATGGAACACAATCATAATGTAAGGAATCAGTGGGAAGAGGCATCCATCATAGAATCGTATTTTAACCGTAAGAGACCTCCGAAGGAACTTCATAGAAAGTGAACACTACCACAGCAGTTGATGCTCTTGCCAAGGAATTTGGGAACACCTCAGGCTATAAATTTGAAATGAACAAAACAGACACTATCAAATTAAAATGCTCTTATTTGAGGCAGCCAACTGTGTATTTTCAAGCACTTATCGAGTGCATTTATGTGCTTTGGCAGGTAAAATGCTTGAAACAAACAGAGTGGCTATTATCCCACGAAGGACCCGCATTTAGGAAATAACAACGTCTGGCATTTACAGGTGTTTGTAATGTGGTTAAAAATGATTACTCTCCTGAAACGGCTTTATTTCTTTCATGCCTGCCAAATTATGCTTCTAAGAATATGTTTAAGTTTGCACCCAAGTTACCTCTAGGTTCTTGAAGAGGGCGAAGTAAGGTTGAATGTAGGTGGATCTCCCTTCCCATTCCCAACTGCCCAACCCGTTTATTTATTTATTTTGTTTATTAATTTATTCCCACAAGAAGTTATGGTACCCCAGAAACAACAAAGGTTTTGGTTAGAAATATGATGATTCAGAGGTGATATATAGCCAAAGTGTTAACATACTTGCATCATGGATATGCAAAGTTGTGTAAAATGCTGAATGCTTTATTAACTCCAATAAAATAAGTAAAACATGATCAAGCTGACAACACTTAGCTTGCCCCACTTGCCTTCATGACCCAAACCACTCAGTAGTGTTTAACAACACATGCCAAGAGGCTGTAACACCACCATATCCACAAGAATGTTGCAATTGTTTGCTTCCACCAGACACTGATGAGTACTGTTCATCCAGCTGAGTTACTCAAGATCTGAGACTCTTTCGGTCACCTATGGTATCCCCCTTAGCTCCATCTCACCATCACTGATCATGATTGGCTATATGAAACTGGTTGGAACTCTCCCTGCAGGAAAAAAACCATACAACAATCCATCAATACAAGCACACTATCTGACTCTACTCCAAGGTTTCCTCTTCAAATGATCTCATTCACAAAGAGCTCTTCAATTATAGGTACAATACAATTGAGACAGCCATAGGACTTCAGCTCTCCCAGCTCTGCAGAGTCAAGGCATCCCCCTCAGAACAACTATCCATGGGATGGTCTTTGCACACTTAAATGATAGCACCATCGGTTCGCCAGCATTCCAGACTCCCACCAGAATGAATTGAACTCTCAACACAATTGCATGGCCCATTTAGGTGACCAAGGACAAATTACATTATCACAACAAGGGAACTTCACTGGTGTCTAGTGTCCACATTCCACAAGGTCTGCTGTGTCAAACCGGCAAGCAAAATTAACATCTTCAGCAGCTAATACAATAGCATTAACAGTGTCATCACCACGATCAAGGCAAAGAAGTGTAATTTTAAGAGTCAATAATGAGTCTTTTCATGCTGCGTACCCAGAATCTGGAATACCATTCAAGCACTGATCTAACCAGCACTATCGCTCTCCTTCAATTCTGGAAGAAACATCATATATACTAGTAAATAATGGCAATTAGAGGAGGTCCAAAATGGCACCAGAGTAACAGCACCTTTATGCCACTCTGCAGTGTTTGCCCGGCAGCGAGCGGTCCTGGCAGCCACCGGCAGCCCAATCCACTGTAACTGACCAGGCGACAGGGTGAGGGGGAATGGGACGGTCTCTGGTGTTGATGCTGGGGCAACCGCCAGACACTGATAACATGCAAATTTTTGCAGCCGTGGCTGCCCTCCCAACATGGTGGCCACCTTATAAAGCACAATCCGTCTGTGCCAGGAGACAACTTGGGAGGAGCCCTGGAGAGAGGATGGCATCCCAAACCCTCCCACTGCTGCCCAGCAGCCCTTAACCTACCGGAAGAGCGACAACCAATCCCACTATCGCCAAGGACTTAAGAGTGCTGGTGGAGCAGCCATGAGGTGCGCTGCAGTATTGGGCTTTTAGAAGACCATGTACTGGCCTCAGAGGGGCTGATGGGCCACTGTGTCTGCCCTCAAAGATCACCTCCTGAGGATCACATCACAGAAGTCATTACACGGTGGGTCTAAGCAGACCTGTGATTCATGCTGCACACCGCCAAACCCTCAGGCCAAACAATGTGGCGGGCCCCTGGCACCAGGTGGACAAACGACTCCAAGCACCCTTCACAGGGGCATGCCAGGCCTCACCGGAGTTGATCCACTCAGGACGATACAGCTACGAGAGGGCAGGCAGGGGAGTGAATCTCAGAGTCCGCTACACCTCCTTCCCTAGATCCCCAGACCTCGCCAGCCACCTACACGCTGAGAGCGGAGGGATCTGAACAGCCTGTAACTACAGCTCAGCCATCCGAAGGTGGGGGGGTGAACAGATCACACCCAAGCACCTCCTGGGGAATTCACAACTGCCCGCCGCTCCCAATCCAATACTATCATATCCACGGCACAACGCTTGGTAGAGCTGGGTGTCCCCTGGGGGAACACTGTCGCCAACCTCATGCGAGAATCTACAAAACAGCGCAATCTCATCGACCCGGACCTAGAGAGAGCCAGGTCAGTCTATACATTAAAAAAATGGCTCCTGCATATGAGGTATACTTTCCAAAATGCGCAATCCTAGACATCCAGGAGCAAAACCTGGAACTCCGTCCCCAGCTGGATGACCAAGAAAAAGACAGTGCCTCTCAGATATTGGGATCAAAGGCATCCCTCTTAATGCCGAGAGCAGGGACCTAGATTGCTTGGTTACAGATCTCTTCCAACACCTGTACCACAACTAGCAGAGGAGGGCATAGTTCTTCACCACACTCAAAGCAGGACACCTGGGTGACTCTTCCCGTATGCCCCAAGATGTATTGGCCTGTCTTCATTATTACGAATAAAGGGAGGAGATTCTGCTGGCGGCACAAAATCAAAGTCCACTTCTCTTCAAAGGCCACATGGTTTGGGTGTACCAAGACCTATCACCCATTACACTACAGTGAAGGCAGACCCTCAAGTCCGCAAATACCTTTCTCTGTGAGCAGGGGATTAAATACAGATGGGGACATCGATTTCACTCATTTTTATATAGCAAAAAGAAACCTGTATAGTCTGCACGCCAGAGGAAGTCCAATCCATTCTGGGGCTTAACTCCCAGCCTACAGACTCACGCCACACCAGAGAGGTCATAAGTCAACAGCGAGGGGGACGTGGCCGACCGCCGTAGAAGATGGCCACTAACTAAAGCGGCTCTGTAAACCAGCTAACTTAACCCGGTAATATCTGATCGTTTATCCGATCCCCCGTCCTGCTCAGGATGTGCTGTGACTTGTGAGAGAGGTGGGCAGCGGCAGAGGAAATTTCCGGGGAGAGAGATGACATCTGCCAGCGGCAATCGAAGTGAGGCCTGTGATCGGCAGTAAAGCCCCGGGCTGAATTTCTGCCGCAAGGTGGTGACGCACATACGGGGTCGCGGCAGGACTGAAACAGACGCAGCAGCCTGTCCAAGATATCGGAGTGCCAGCGAGAGGGGGATTTGGCCGACACCAGAGCAGAAGTAAGTGACCAGGGGGGAAGGAGCCACGACCTGACTCTACCACCTGCTTACGAGCAGAGGCTTAACATCAGCGGGTCCATTTCAGCAGGGTCTCCAGTCGACTGGTCGGAGAAAAGTGGCTGTCCCCTCCCCACCCCCCACAAGAGAGTGACTGATTTAGCCCTGGGGGCCCGTGAGAACAAGTCGTGGGGGGCTGGGGTGAAAGAAAAGAGGACATCGAGGCAGATCGCAACAGGACAATATCTGACAAAGGGAAACGCCCTCGACAGGGTTCATGCGACCGGGGAGACAAACACGGCCCCTAAGTAGCAAATCACCTTGCAACTTGCAATATACAAAGAGCTGACTTCTCCTACACTTAAGTCGTCGTGCGGGGCCATATCACCTGGGAATACCTGTAAGGCCACACGGGTGTATCCAGCTCCCCGTGGTAGGCGACAGAGTACCAGGGAGATCGTTCCCCCCCCCCCCCCCCCCCCCAATTCATCCATTCAACTCGTAGGTGACTGAAAACTTGACTGGGGACAAAGATATTAAGGGGACCCACCAGAAAAAGTTGGACAAGTTCGCTCTCCCAAAGGAAACCCAGGGTGCTGAATCCACCAAAGAGCAGCCATCGGATGGGGCCCAGGCAACATTTGAAGATGCCTCCTTCTCTCTTAATGACATAATGGCAGTGATCCGGGGTGTTTAGACCATCCTGGATGGCCGTATAGACACTGTCACAACCGAAATAACCCTGATCCATGCAGATTTCTGAAATATGGGAATCAGAATCCAGGAAGTCAAAGACAGGCCATCAGCCCTCCTCCAAGACACTCAAGGAACAGGTAAAAGATCTAGAAACAACCACGACGCAATTGGAGGCCAGACTCGAAGACTATAAGGGGAGATCGCGGTGAAAAACCGTTCATATCCTGTGGGTCCTGGAATGAGCAGAGTGATCTGCTACCAACCTCTTGGTGGGGAAACTTATCCTCAAATAGCTATAACCACGTGGTCTCTCTAAATTCATTTCAGTTGAATGAGCCCATTGAGTGCCGGGGGACAGGCCCTGCCCAGGAGCGCAGCTCAGATCGAAATTGGCTTGTCTCTTCAACTACAGGGACAGAGACGTGGTGTTACAGGCAGCCCATTCGGCCTGACCAGTAAGCAACTAAAATGCTCAAATAACCTTCTTTCCGGATTTTACCTTGAAGGAGCAGAAACATAGATAAGGCTCCCTATCTGTCAAACAAGCTCTCAAAGACAAAGGGGTGAAATATTCAATGCTCTTCCTGGCGAGGTTGCAGGTGATGTCCAAGGGCAAAACATGGTTTTTTGACACTCCGGAAACAGCGTGGGCATGGATTGATGTATGGCGCACCGTTGGTGGTCCCTCTGCCAGGTCGCAGGAGGGGAGGAGTAGAGGGAAGCCACCATCTACATCAGGGAGAGGAGAGAGGGATGGATCATGTGGAGAGGCTCCCTCCACAAACGATCAAGGTGACTAAGCTCTGGGACTGCTTTAGGGCTATGAGTCAGAGACAACGACCAACGGGGTAATGTACACAACAAGAATAGTCTGACCCGAACAGAAGGTACCTTGTGGGTCCCGGGAAGTGGATGGATTGAGGATAAAGCAGCTGATCGGATTGCCGGGTGGGGCCGGGTGCGGGTTCTCCAGCTGTAGAGTAATGATCCGGGGGACTGATCAAATTCACTTTGGGGGGTGTGTGGGGGGGGGGGGGGGGAGGATGGGGGGGAGGGAGGGTTCCTGTGTAAGCAGATGTCCACAAACCCCAACAGTTTTTCAGGTTGGGTGGGTCGACAGGCGCTGTGCTAAGTTGGGGGCAGGGGGGCGGGCAAAATTAGCACCGTCAGGCAGGGTTGCAGGGAGGGGGGCTTGTTCGAAGGGTAAGGGGTTACTATAGGGGATGGTTCTTTGTTTTTAGTGTTCCACTTTATAAGGTTTAACCTCTTCTGTGCCCATGACGAGATGGTCTCGTCATGGAGCACAGTCGCGCTGTGCCCATGACGAGACCATCTCGTCATGACACCCACCCACGGGGGAAGCGCCAGGCACAGGAGGGGGAAAAGGCCTGGCAGCGAAAGGGTTAAGAGATGCCAAGGTACACAGTCATTGCCTAGTATTATCAAACAACAGCAACAAAACCAGATACTCAAATCAGTGAGAACACTTCCTCTAAAAAGACATGGGAGCGAAGCACAATGTCCAAGATGTTTGTCCAGGAGTTACCACAGATATGACGAATAATACAAAGATCCCGGAAATCTGCTTAATGTCATGGAATGTAAACCACCTGGGAGATAAGATTAAATGGAGTATAGTCTTCCAATATTTATAGAGGCATTCCCCAGATGTGGTCCTTCTGCAGGAGACCTATCTTCTTGGAAGTGTGTGTAAAGCACTAGACCGCTGGGGTTTCAAAGTGGCGGCCCACGTGGGGTTAACAGCCGGGTCCAGTGGACTAGGCATACTCCTCAAGAAGAGTTTCCCACTTATAGTGGAGAAAGTATGGACAGACCAGGCCGGAAGGTATGTAGCACTCACTGGGAAATGGGAAGGGGAAACTATTAATATCCTCTCACTATGTACCCCAAACGCTACATGGTGGGACGTTCCCAGAGTTCGGGGGTCTGGTGCTAACGCTGGGACACCTCCTCAGTGGCGATTTCAACATGACTCCAAATGATGCTTGGGATTGGTTTTAGACTAGGAATGCTCATGTATAACAAACACGTTTAGCAGAGTTTTTCAGTGCCACGGGTATGGCTGATGTCTGGAGATCGCATAGTCCCGCCACCCGAGAATTCATATTTCACTTGAGCGCTCATGATAGCCTGTCGTGAATTGACCTTTCAGTCTCGCTAACATCTCAACTTCCTGGCTTTGGGGAGGTATGACACCTGGCACAGGGTATACGGACCACTCACCGCTCTGGGCGAGATACAGAGTGGGAAGAGAAAGATCCAATTGCACAATCACAATTAAGCCTCATACTTTAAGGTTCCAAAGTTTAGAGAAGAAATTATGAGGGCGACAAACAAATACTTCAGAGAATGAAAAGTCGGTTGAATCAGCAGTGACATTATGGGAGGCATATAAAACCGCAATTAGAGGCCAGGCCCTCTCTCGGATGGTGGGGATTAGGAAAGCTAGTACGAAACAAGTCGAAGGGTTAGAACACGACATACTTGAATTAGAAACACAATTAATAAGAGCAGAAGATGAAGGCGTGAGGCACTTGCTGAATCTTAAATGACAAGAATATAAAGACCTAACGACAGCAACTGCCAAGGCCGCTGCCAAAACGGTGCAGCACCGAGTATACGAGCTTGGAGACAAAGCGAGTACACTCCTCATCTGGCTCAATAAACGAGAAAGAGCGAGCTGTTGGGTGGCAACTATCCAAACTACAGAGGGGGAGATTCACAGCGAACTTCAGGCAACAGCAGAAGCTTTCGCGGCCCACTACAAACATTTATTCCTCTGAGGCGATGCCCACAGTCCGGGACGCCTTCAATCTCCTCAAAGACAGACCCCTTCCATCTCTAACCACTTCCGATGTGCAGCTCTTGGACAGTGAGTTGACCACGGGGGAGGTAACGCAGGCAATCATAGCGCTTCAGTCGGGAAAGGCGTTGGGCCCCAGTGGGATACCATAGAATTATACAAAACCATGGCCAAACATACTGTATTCTACTTGCTCAAGATGTATAAAGAAAGTAAGGAAAGGGAAATCTTGTCTAGATACCAACGATTGGCCTTGACTGGGGTAATCCACAAAGATGGGAATCTCCCGACCAGGTTGGATCGCATCATCCGTTGTCCCTGATTAATGCAGAGACAAAAATCCAAGCCAAATTGTTGGCCCTCCGACTTGTTCCAATTGTAACCAGATAGGTACAACCGGACCAATCCGAATTTATACCTGGTCGCAACACAGCTCTTAATCTGCGATGCCTCCATGGGGTTCTAGGGCACGTAAACAGAATCCAAGAAGATGCAGTGGTTATCGCTCGACGCTCGTATGGCCTTCAACACAATCGAATGGCCATACCCATTTGCAGTCCTCGAGCATCTGGGGGCGGGACCCAGATTCCTGGCCTTATATTCTGAACCATTGGCACAGGTTATACTGAATGGTAGAGTGTCGCAAATCTTTCCCTTACAGCGAGGAATGAGACAGGGTTGCCCCTTGTCCTCGCTGCTATTTTCGCTAGTGCTCGAGCCACTGGCGACATGGATCCGTGGAGACCCTTTGATCTACGGACTCAGATGGGCGGCAGAATGGGAGGATAAAATATCATTATATGCTGATGATATTCTTCTCTATGTTGAATCGCCCTACTCCTCTATCTCCAGAATCATAAATATCTTCGCCTCATTCCGGAGATACTCCGGTTTCACAATAAACTGGTCCAAATTGGGGATCTTTGGCTTGCATGGACCAATAGCACGACTCCCGAAGGATTGTGGTGTCAGAGGGATTCAGATATTAAGGAATATTTGTCACACCCCATAGGGATCTATTCATTACTAAAAATCTCCTCTTTCCACTTACTAGACTGAAAGGGGATGTACAACACTGGCACTCACTCCCCCTGCTAGGCAAGGCGGCCCTTATTAAAACGATGGCTTTACCACGTTTTATATATATTTTACAGAATCCACCCTTTCCGGTTCCAGATACATATTTAAGACTATTCAGGGCGAGGTCAGAACCCTACTGTGGGACAGGGGTGCACCTAGGATCGCTCTGAACAAGCTATCCCTGGGATGGTTTGATGGAGGGAATAGTCCTACTGGACATACAAACGCACTATAGGGTGGCGCAGCTGACCGGATCACCAACCTAGGACAGGACCGACCTTCCCTATGGGGGGGGGGGGGGGGAGGGGGGTATTGTACACAAAACCAGGGAATTCATCTATGGCACTCAACACTCAGTAAACTGGGATGGAAAAATAAGATTACCCTCGCAACACCCTTATGTGATTCAGACCTTCTGTGGGATTTGGGCAAGAGGCAAGGATTTGACAAATGGGACTTTCTGGTCATACCGCAGGTGGGAGGCTATTATTCATATAAGGGAATTATCCCCTTCATTGACCTACAAAAAACGTATGATTTGGCTCCTACCGAGGCATTTTGACATTTACAACTCAGACATGCCTTGATGACAAATATGCCCAGATAAAAAAAACCTGTCAGACTCGTCAACCCTAGAAAATAGACTACTGAAGAAAACATCTACCAAAAGGCCATTTCGCTCACTTATAAGAAACTAGTAAATACGGCCCCAGATATCTTGAAGCGGCTACAAGAAAAATGGGAGAGGGATGTTGTTGACATGCAGGCGGAGGAGTGGCCTGAGACCCTGGCCCACCCCAGAGAGGTAGCTATTAGGTACCGGTTTCGAATAATTCAGCTCAAAATATTACACAGAGCATACATCTCCTGCACCACACTCAAAGATGGGGAGGGGAGCTGACCCACTGTGTCGCAGAGGTTGCGGTCAGGAGGGAACCTTTTTCCATACAATATGGTCCAGTCTTAAAGTACAAACTAACTGGAATGCAATAGCACAAACTCTGGGCAAGGTGTGTGGAGCAGGGATGCAACTCACTGCAAAATGGTGCCTGCTTAATGTATGGGAGGCATCAGATTTGAGGAGGGGAGAGCGGATTGCCATAACCTTGGGATGGATGATTGCCAAAAGGAATATAGCACGATATTGTGGGGCAGAGCGGCATCAACCATAAGGGACTGGGAGATGGATATGGACTGATGGATGGTGGCCGAAGAGACTATTTATGTGAATAGAGGGTGTCCACAAAAATGGGGGAAAGTTTGGAATAAGTGGAATGAGTATAGAGGCTTCCCATGCACCACTTCGGAAGATGAAGTAGACTAAATAAAAACCCTAGAAGGAGAGGAAGAGACCGATACAGAATATAAGTTCCAATATAAAGAGTGTGTCTATGTTGTGTTGGCCTGTATACATAATGATGTATAATTATAATGATGTAATGTACTATACTTGGTATGCGTTTCTCAATAAAAAGAATACAAAATGTGTCAACAGTGAAGACTAGCCATAGGACATATTTACGGCGGGCATTCAGACAGAAGACCCACAAACCCTTGGAGGCTGAAAGTCGTCGGAAGCTCGCTGAACTCCTGTACCAACTTTAACAACAAGACCAAACACAGGAATGAGACTACATATCAAAAGTGTCTTCTTCCAACGTGCTTCTCCATAGCCCAGGGTCTGTCCACTCTTCTAGAAACCTCACTAAGAGACCCACAGTTGAGATTGCCAATCAGCTTCACTTTACCTCAACCCACGGAACAACGTGTACAAATCTACTCTATAGGGCAAATTTGACCACCCTGCTCACCGGCATGGACCCCCCACAGAGAAGGGCCAACGTCTCCGAACTTGGAGCACCAACATTATCTGCTTCACCCCCACAGTTGTATCTTTACCCTGTTCAGAGAACTCGACCTGTTCTTCACCTGCACATGGAACAGAACAGAAGCCATCAATTTCAGGGTCCTTGCACAGATTGTCACAGAGTCCAACATAAATGCAGACTTACTCACAACCGCATGGTTAAAATACATTGCCTCAACACTCCCGCGAAGCGCTGAGCCACACTATCTCTACTGTGGTAGTCCGAGTACGACATATGTCTCCTACAAGAAACCCACCTACTCAATAAAGACAGGGAGACGGGGAAATCTAGATGGTTTCCCCATCACTGGTCATCGGCACCCAGTAAGAGCTGTGGTTGCCATTCTTCTCCCTAGCAAATTCCAAAGCAACGTCCTACAATCCAAGCAGGCATCCCAGGGCGTCCACTGTCCCTCGCACTAGGGACATATACTTTGACCCTAACTAAGTTATACGCCTCCAATGAACACCAAGAGTAATTAATCACTACAGCCCTCGGCCATGTCCACTCCAGATCAAAATCTCCTTATGGGGGGGTAATGGGGATGGGGGGAATTTAACCTCATACAACACCTTCTACAGGGCAAATCAGCCCAAAGATCCAGACAGACTAGAGAGCTTTTACCCTGCGTACTGCAATGATTTAGAGATGTGGGCCTACACAATGTCTGGAGAGTACGCAACCCCACATAACGGGCATAAACCTTCTATGTCTCGCACCAACATATGCAAAATTGGATTACGTTCTCCTTTCCTCCTGACTATTGGCTGCAACCACACAGATTGACATGGAAGGCGCCGCACTATCAGCTCATGCTCCCCATCGTGATCAATTTTAAGCCCCCCGCTCCACAGCATTCAGCTTACCCTGAAGACTCAACGACAATCCTCTCCAATGAAGCTGCACAAAATGAAATCAGCTGCATGATACAATCCTACCTGGACATCAACAACAGCCCAGAAACCCCAATTTCACTACTGTAGCAGATGCTTAAAGCAGTAATCAGGGGAACTATCATGTCCATTTCAACCATCAGAAATTGCTAGGAGAACCAAGTGGACCGACTTGGAAGAGAAGGTTTGGACACTTAAGGATGAGCACACACTGGCTCACAAAACACACAGGGGCCCATAAAACACGATGGGAACTCAAGCTTGCTAGAAAACAGCTAAGGTACTGGACACGGATAGGGCCAAGGGCCAAATATGCGCTCCTGCGTATCAAACCAAAATACTACACAGGAAGCAATAAAGCAGGACAGCTACTTGCCTGCAGGCTAATATCCAAAAGGCCAGGATAGCGGAGATACGATCGGAGAATGGATCCAGCAAAACGACCAATGATGACAGAACAGGAATTCGAACAGTTCTACACCACTCTATACAAACCAAAAGACATGGATCAGGAATTAGGGACAGAGTACCTAGCCACAGCTCGCACAGCTAGTCCGCTTTCCCACGAAGTGGACACCTTTGATGCAGACATAAATACCAAATAAATCCTCGTCGCAATAGCAACACAGCAGCCCGGTAAAGCCCCAGGCCTCGATGGCTTCTCCCCTACATTTTACAAGCTCTTCGGACCACAACTGGCATCCACCTTCGCTTGCCTCTACAACTTCTTTGGGGAGTCATGCTCCCTTACCGCCTCGATGTGAGGCAGTTATCACCATCCTCCCCAAGCCAAGGAAAGACCCACCCAATGTTCTGCATATCAATCTATTTAGCTTTTGAACATAGATGCTGTTAGGAACTCACAACACCAGGCATGTATAATTTGCCGCCATCCTTTTGGTATTCTTACAAATCAGGTCTCTGTTCCTAATTAATTGTGATCAGGTCTTGCTATGTGCTTAGCTTACGTATATTTAATCATGTTTAGTCCTTGTTTGTACTATCCAAAGCCAAAGTGTTTTCCTTGTTGCTCATGCATTGCCAATGCTCGTTTGAGAGAATCCTCTAGCAAAGCGCATACGTAACGTAACAGCCAAAGCCCTGCTGTTGGGTATAAATAACCACACCCAATACGTTACGAGCGCTTGGCTTTTTGTTTCATCGCCGAGAGAACAGGCGTCCCCTCGTCAAGGAAACCCTCCCAATGCTTTCAGGACTTCAAGGCCGTCTTGGACTTCGGAGCTCACGTCAAACAGAAGACATCTCCGTTACGTTTCCAAGCGAAGTACAGATTAGCTTGTTTCTTTAAACAGCGTGTTGACAGATTTATGGCACTTACTTTCAAGGATAGAATTACCAAGCTTCAGTCAAACAGAGTTAGTTATTCTGCGTGAGTGTTTATGAACGGTTTGTGAACATTTTCTTCTTTTAAGAACCCTTCTGGGCACATTTGGATATTTGAAATGTACCGCATATGAACGGAATATCGCAGGGGCATTAACTTGGTCCCTCACATTGGATTTTAGTTCGCATTTAAAGAGTTCTGTAAAAGGCTTCCTCTCTACCAAGATTACAAGTCTTTGTGAAATAAGACTTTGAGAACTTTCATACTTGTCAAGTTGGAATATGAAGAAACCATTTATAACTCTCTGGTTACAAACTCCAAGGTATTGAACTCAAGTAAAGGAAATTGGTCATTCATGTAAATCAGAAATACATTTGTTCAATGCATATATGACCTGATTTTCTATAGTTAATCTAGGTACCAATAGAGAAAACCTCAAAAAACCAGTCTCAACTAAGCTCTAAAGATTAAAGAGTGAAATCGGAGTGTGACCACCAATACATTTGAGGTAAATCTATTGCAAGAATTATTGATGTTAAATTAGAATATAAGTTGTAAACAAATACAAATTACTAAACTTCCTACTTGGTTACAGGTTGAGAATAAGGCGCAACATATCCCGGTGAGAATTCAGATCCTGACTGGTCCAGACGGTTGCTGTCCCTTGTCTTCTCTCTCTTTGTCTTCCCAATTACCTTTCCCTCCTGGAACATCTGCCAGAGCTCCGGTTTCCATTCAGTAGCTCTGAGTGTTGTTCCAAGAGGATAGGAGAACTATCATCACCCCTGCAAACATCCCTGGACTTCAGGTAAGTGGCTGGAGTCTAAAACTAACATAAAGCCAAGCCACAAAATCTTAGTTTGACTGGGCGATGGATATCCCAGAAGATAAAGGCGTTTCCCTACAAGAATTGTCAAAAGCCTTTGAGGCTTTCAAACATGAGGTAGCGGTTCTTAAACTAACCATAATTTACAGTGTTAACTTCAACGGTACAAACCACGAGAGTCACCTTGGGAGGATGTTTCAGTTCGTCCTAAACAGGTTCTCCAAGCACCACGTTTTCACTTTACACCACGTCCTCCAGATACAACTACATCAAGCCCATCTGACACATCTACATTTAGTAACCAGCTGGTTAATGTTTCAGTTACCACCCCCACTCCTGTTCCCTTGGCACCTCCTGAGTGGTTCTTTGGGGATCAGTCAAAATTTAGTATATTTACGAACCATTGCTAATTGCATTTTCTATGTCGCCCTTTAGCTTTCCCTGATGATTCTACTAAAATAGCGTTTATCCTCTCATACCTGGGTGGTACAGTTGCAACCCGGTCGATACCATATGTGGAAAGAGATGATCCTATTTTACATAATCTTCAAAGATTCAAGGATACTATGCAAAAGCTTTTTGCCAAATATTGTTTTGTTCAAGCTAGTGACAATGAGCTTTTGAGTTTTAAACAGGGAAAACAGATCTATTAACATACATTACCACCTTTAATAGACTCATTGCAGAAACGGAATGGCCAGAGGAAAAAAGAACGTCACTGTTCTATCGTGGCCTCCGAAATGAACTAAAAGAGATCATTGCACAAATTGTTGACCCTCCCACAGATTGCACTGAATTTATTGATTTAGTGGTTTGTCTAGATCATCGTTTAAGTGAACGTCGAGGTGAAAAGACTCGTGGGGATTTTACACGTGTAGTGGTAGTTAAAACCGAGAAGAAAGAAGTACTCATATCAGACTCTCCAGAACCAATGCAAATTGGGGGGAATCAGGGGACCTCTGTCAAAAGAGGAGAAAGGACGTGGACTCAATCTATGTTTGTATTGTGGTCGTTCAGGACACTTCGCTAGAGAATGCCTAATCAAAAACAATACCCGTAAGGCAATAGGTGTCACTGACACTCCACAATCCCCCCCCATAGACTATCAGTCGGGAAACTTCCTAGCCCATTAAGGTTTGAGACCCACTTATCAGATGCTTCGAGCGACACAGTCTCATAGCATTATTTGGCAAATGCTATTACAGACACTCCCCGTCATCTAACTGATAGTTACCTTGCTCTTTTCTAACCAGGTGAGGAAAGTAATACCGATCTTATTGGATTCTGGGGCTACCGGGAATTTTTTTAGATATCAGGTCAGCCAACACCTTAAATATTCCCACCGTTAAAAAAGATATGCCAGAACCTGTGAGAGCTGTCGATGGATCTGAACTGTCTTCAGGTTTAATTCTCCATCAGACAGAACCCTTGACTTTGATTTGTGCAGATGGTCATTCGGAACACATTCAGTTTGATTTAATTGACACTCCTGTGTTTGGAGCCATCCTGGGCATCCCTTGGCTTCAGGTGCATAACCCAAAAATTGATTGGGGAAAACATACAGTTACCCTCGACTCTACCCATTGTTGGCATGCTTGCTACACCAACAGGCAACAACCTGTACTACCTTTACACTGTGCTTCCAAACTAGAAAGAGAAATTACAGAGCCCGTGACTACAAAGTGACAATACCAATACCCATCAATTATAAAGATTTCCAAGATGTCTTTTCTGAAACGCAAGCTACTCAATTATCCCCTCATCGGTCCTACGACTGTCGAATTGATTTGATCCCAGGGGCCACCGTACCATGCAGTCGAGTTTATGCTCTGTCGGAACCTGAAACCTTATACTTGAAAGAATACCTTGATGATCTATTGTTGAAAGGTTTCATACGCCATTCTACTTCCCCAGTAAGCTCTCCACTCTTCTTCGTGCCCAAAAAGAACAAAGAATTAAGCATCTGTATTGACTACCGCGCAATAAACAAAGTCACTGTAAAGAACAGGTATCCCCTTCCTCTAATACCCGTCTTATTGGATCAAGTAAAATAAATCAACCATTTTTATTAAACTAGATTTACGAGGAGCATACCATTTAATTAGAGTCCAGTCCGGAGATGAATGGAAGACCGCCTTTCGGACTAAATTTGGCCTCTTTGAGTACACCGTGATGCCCTTTGGACTCTGCAGTGCTCCTGCAGCACTTCAATTTTTTATCAACGAGGTATTGCAGGACTTTTTGGATGTCTTTGTCATCTGTTACATCGATGATATCCTAATTTATTCCTCCTCTACTGAGGAGCATGTTGGCCATGTCCGGGTTCTATTACAGAGAATGCGAGAACATCATTTGTTCACTAAAATAGACAAATGCGTCTTTCACGCCACCAACATCGAATTCTTAGGCTATGTGATTTCACCAGAAGGTATTGTCATGGATACTTCCAAGGTGCAAGCCATCTTGCGCTGGAACGCTCCAGGTTCTGTAAAGGACATTCAGCGGTTCCTAGGTTTTGCCAATTTCTACCGGCGTTTTATTCCCCAGTTCTCTTCCATAATCTCTCCTATTACTCGATTATTAAAAAAAGGAGTTAAGTTCAATATGACCCCAGAGGCTGAACATGCTTTTCAGGTACTTAAGACAGCTTTTACTGAGGCCCCCATTTTGCATCCTCCAGACCCTTCACAACCATTCTTTGTAGAAGCAGATGCCTCCCAAGTTGCTGTTGGGGGGAGTTCTTTCGAAAGAGACCCAGATTCTGGACACATCCATCCTGTAGCCTTTTTCTCTAAAAAAACTCTTAGCTGCTGAACAAAATTATACTGTGGCTGAACGGGAGCTAATGGCTATTAAACTGGCCTTTCAGGAGTGGCAGCATCATCTATTGGGAGCCCGTCACACGATCACCATTTATTCTGACCACCGTAACCTCCAGTTTAAATCAGAATGTGAAAGCATTAACATCACGACAATTACGGTGGTTATCATTAACAAGTTCAATTTCATAATCACCTACAGACCCGGTAAAGAACAAAGGAGGACACCTTATCACGATTAAATTACCCTATTGCTGACAAATACAATCCTCTACTCCCATCATACCTGAACACAAAATCGTTGCTTTGTGCGATTCGAATGACTTTCTCACTCTTATACAACAAGCACTAAAGACTACACCCCTACCACCTGATAACATTAAAAAGGAAGAGCTGGTATACTTTAAAGACCGTTTATATGTACCTACTGAAACTTTACACAATACGGTTTTATACTGGAATCACAAAATCGTTCTCGCTGGTCACCTTGGTTTGAAGAAGACCTTTGAACTATGTGAACGAACCTTTTGGTGGCCTATATTATCTGATGATGTCAGACATTATGTGCAATCTTGTCCCACCTGCATACAATCCAAAGCTTCCCATGTTGCCCCAGCCAGTTTACTACAACCTATGCCCATACCACCCTTGCACTGGCATCAACCAAGTATGGATTTTGTCACCGACTTACCAAAATCAAATGGTCATTCCATTATATGGGTGGTCGTTGATTATTTGACCAAAATGGCTCATTTGTTCCCATTGAAACAAATGCCCTCTGCTAAGGAACTAACCACGTTGTTCATACAACATATTGTACAGGCACATGGCCTGCCAACCACCATAGTTTCCGACCGGGGCCCGCAATTCATCTCTAAATTTTGGCAAGCCCTTTGCTCTTCCCTTAACATTGATGTTAGTTTGTCCTCTGCTTATCACCCCCAAACGGACGGTCAAACAGAGCGATTAAACCAGACCATGGAACAAACTTTGCGTTGTCTAATTTGTACCTGGACAACAGAATGGAATAAAGCTCTACCTTTAGTGGAATTAGTTTATAATACCATACACACAGCTACAGGAGTTTCTCCTTTTTTCAGTCTCTTGGGTTCTCATCCCCGCATGCTTCCTATACACACCGGTTCATTCAAAGTTGACAGCAGTACAGGACCATCATGATAATTTGGTAAATATACAGACACAGGTAAAACAACACCTACAAACATATCAGCAACAAATGAAAACGCAAGCAGACAAACAGACGACCAGCTCCCTCTTACACCGTAGGAGATCAGGTGTGGCTCTCTGCAAAGAATCTTAGGTTGAGTGGTTCCCGCAAATTGCATCCACGATATCTAGGGCCCTTCCCGGTCAAAAGGCTTGTTAACCCAGTTACTATAGAATTGGATCTTCCTGCTGATTTCCAAATCCATCCAGTGTCATGTATCCCTAGTAAAACCATTCTCTAACAATACTCAAGCAGGTCCTCCATCCCCTCCTGTAAAGGTTCATGATCACTGGGAGTTCGAGGTAGCCAAGGTGCTTGATGCTGCTCGTATTCGAGGAACACTGCATTACCTTCTGGCATAGAAAGGTTATGGTCCCGAAGAAAATTCATGGGAACCAGCATCTTCCGTGCATGTCCCACGATTGGTCAGACGATTCAATCAACAGAATCCCTCTAAGCCACGTCCAGTATTGGGACCTTTGGGTGGGGGGGGCTGGGGGCTCTATTGGGAACTCACAACACCAGGCATGTATAATTTGCCACCATCCTTTTGGTGTACTTACAAATCATGTCTCTGTTCCTAATTAATTGTGATCATGTCTTGCTATGTGCTTAGCTTACGTATATTTAATCATGTTTAGTCCTCGTTTGTACTATCCAAATCCCAAGTGTTTTCCTTGTTGCTCATGCATTGCCAATGCTTGTTTGAGAGAATCCTCTAGCAAAGCGCATACGTAACGTAACAGATAACGCCCTGCTATTGGGTATAAATAACCACATCCAATACGTTAAGAGCGCTTTGCTTTTTGTTTCATCGCTGAGAGAACAGGTGTCCCGTTGTCAAGGAAACCCTCCCGATGCTTTCAGGACTTCCCTGCATGCATTTCAAGGCCGTCTTAGGCTTCGGAGCTCGCGTCAAACTAAAGACATCTCCAATACGTTTCCAAGCTAAGTACAGATTAGCTTGTTTGTTTAAACTGCGTGTTGACAGATTTATGGCACTTAGTTTCAAGGATAGAATTACCACGCTTCAGTCAAACAGAGTTAGTTATTCTGCGCGAGTGTTTATGATCGGTTTGTGAACATTTTCCTCTTTTAAGAAACCTTCTGGGCACATTTGGATATTTGAAATGTACCGCATATGAACGGAATATCACAGGGGCATTAACTTGGTCACTCACACTGGATTTTAGTTCGCATTTAAAGAGTTATGTAAAAGGCTTCCTCTCTACCAAGATTACAAGTCTTTGTGAAATAAGACTTTGAGAACTTTCATACTTGTCAAGTTGGAATATGATGAAACCATTTATAACTCTCTGGTTACAAACGCCAAGATATTGAACTCAAGTAAAGGAAATTGGTAATTCATGTAAATCAGAAATACATTTGTTCAATGCATATATGACCTGATTTTCTATAGTTAATCTAGGTACCAATAGAGAAAACCTCAAAAAACCTGTCTCAACTAAGCTCTAAAGGTTAAAGAGTGAAATCTGAGTGTGACCACCAATTCATTTGAGGTACATCTATTCCAAGAATTATTGATGTTAAATTAGAATATAAGTTGTAAACAAATACAAATTACTAAGCTTCCTACTTTGTTACAGGTTGACATTAAGGCGCAACACATCCCAGTGAGAATTCAGATCCTGGCTGGTCCAGACGGTTGCAGTCTCTGGTCTTCTCTCTTTGTCTTCCCAATTCCCCTTCCCTCCTGGAACATCTGCCAGAGCTCCGGTTTCCAGTCAGTAGCTGTTCCAAGAGGACTGGTGAACTATCATCGCCCCCGCAAACATCCCTGGACTTCAGGTGAGTGGCTGGAGTCTAAAACTAACAGATGCCAAACTGTACATAAGCATAGTTGCAGCTAGAATTGTTCTTAATATGCAAGGCCTCCTCGACTCTGACCAAACAGGGTTCATACCAGAACTGCCACGGTAATACGAAACACCTCTTCCCTCCTCCCCCTAATAGATAAGAGAAGAAGGGCTAAAATCCCAGAACGCCTCGTCTCCCCTGATGCATTGAAGGCATTTGACTGTGTACATTGGCCATTCCTACACACAGTCCTAGAAAGAACAGGACCGGGGCCTACTTTCAACGATTGGTATGGTGTAACTAGCAATGGCCCTGTGCCCTTGTTCGAGCCAATGGCACCATCTCAAATGCCTTTGCAATTGGTATAGCCAAGCGGCAGGGTTGCCCCCTATCTCTTCTTTTCTTTGCCCTTTACTTGGAATCATCGGTGGAGAGAATTCAGGGAAATACCCAGATTGCCAACATCACAATGGGGCAGGAAGAATACAAACTCACCCTGTATGCTAATTACGTCATGGTGCCTCTCACATAGATGGAAAACTCAAACCCCACCCTTCTTGCTGAACTAAAAGCCTTTGGACAAGTCTCCAGATTTAAAGTGAACATACAGAAATCACAAATTTGGAGCTTTACAGTTGCAAGTAGAGATAGAGTCTGGTTAGAGCAAGTCTTCCCATTGCAGTGGACCGATCAATGAGTGTCCATCATAGGTGAACACAGTAAGTTCACTTGCAACATGACAAGGATTTCTGTGTGAAATCCTTGTCGTGTTGCAAGTGAACTTACTGAATGCTCTTATGGCCTCTGAGGAAAGAGTGAGAGACTCTGAAACGCGTCAGGCCGAGGGTTTCCAAGACGAGATCGGAAGCTGCCTGTTTCCTTGACATAAAAGATGCTCTTTTACCTGAAGTGGTGTGCCGCCTCAATTTGTTGAGCAAAGTTGGGATAGATATATATATACATATCTATATCTATATTCACTGAAAAAACCATAGGTTTCACACATGTTATAGTTAGCGGAAATTTTACTGATAAAAAAACCAATGAAATTCCCCCGTTATAGTTAGTGCAGGAAACTATAACTCACGCGACCGCAATCCTCTGCTGATGCTAATACTGTATTTAGACACTTATTTGCCCATGTCTTCTTCCATAAATTTTTAGCTATACATATATTACAAATATTTTTTTATCATAAAGACACATGTCATCAGCAGAAGATTGCGGTCGCGTGAGTTATAGTTTCCTGCACTAACTATAACGGGGGAATTTCATTGGTTTTTTATCAGTAAAATTTCCGCC
Source organism: Triturus cristatus (assembly GCF_964204655.1). Classification (NCBI taxonomy): domain Eukaryota; kingdom Metazoa; phylum Chordata; class Amphibia; order Caudata; family Salamandridae; genus Triturus; species Triturus cristatus. The sequence goes on along the minus strand of NC_140581.1, from coordinate 1,156,640,408 downwards.
AACTATAACATGTGTGAAACCTATGGTTTTTTCAGTGAATTTGCAAGGTTTTTTAAATGCTAATTCCTAACTATAACGTGTGTGAAACCTATGGTTTTTTCAGTGAATTTGTAAGTTTTTTTTAAATGCTAAGTTACTTCACGCCATTCGTGGCGTGCGCGCCCACTTAACGCAGTTTGTTCCGTGCGCGCACAGTGAGCACGCGGTGCGCACCGCGCGCCCACTTTACGCAGTTAGTGCCGTGCACGCACGGTGGGCACGCGGTGCGCTACGCGCACCGCGTGCCCACGTTACGCTAGATGGGCCATGTACGCACGATGCGCTTCGCGCACCGTGCGCACATGGAGGACATATTATGCGCTTCCTTGTGATAGGTAATCTGTTGAAATTTTTGGGGGAAATGCTGTGCTCTTATATGCCATGCACACATGGTGGCCTTCGGCCACCATTTGCACACGGGGTGGAGAGAGTGTGGATATTTTGTTTTTGAATTTTTTTACCGTACCCGTACGGTAAGCGTACAGTAAGCGTAATCGGCGAAATTTTCGAAAAATAAAAAATTACCGTTTTTTGCCTTGGGGGATCTTTGAAGACTCAACTAACATGGTTATGTGCATGGGCGCTGTCTAAACAGCCCCTTTATATGTTTTTGGCATTTGTTTATCAGCTCCCCCCTCAGAGTGCGAGAGAGAAAATGGCGGCCGCCGCTTCCTGGTTTCGACCGATTCGAATGTTTACTAAGATGTAAGGGCCAATCAGAATCGCGCTCGCACACGCCACCGTACGCGTACGGTAAGCGCACCGTAAGCTGGCTCAGATATATATATTGATTTAAAGGCTATTTTCTCAGAATCTACTGAACAGATTTACACCAAACCTACAAAAGGCACTTCCTTGACCTGAGGACTACCTCTCTGCCAAATTTCAAGTAATTCTGTTCAGCCGTTCGGGCTGTAGCTGTGTCTAAAGGTCCTATGGAAAAATGCATGGGAAAAACGCGTTTTGGGACCCCCCTTTTATCTCAGCCCCCGCTTGACGAATCCCCCCGAGACTTTCAGGGTAGGAGCGGAGCGTAGCGCCCCACCTATTTTGAAAAATTCGCAAGGATTCGTCGACCAGCGCAAAAGTTATTCAAAATAGAATGTTGCGGATTTCCTATGGAAACGTGGTCCTAACTTTAACTACCTACTGGCGACCGCCAGTAGGTAATATACACATATATATATATATATATATATATATATATATATATATATATATATAATAAGACAGGTTACCTTCCAATTTCTAAGTCTGAGTATATTGCAAGTATTGATGAATATCATGTATTTCCAAAAATGGTTTGACCGACATATGCTCAACTATAATGAATTCAAGTTCTTAACGTGTCCCTATCCTGTTACGGCCACTTTCTATCATTTGCCTAAAGTACATAAAAATGCAGCTAGACCACCAGGCTGCCCAATTGCATCTTCAAAGGGTTGCCTTACAGAACACATGTCTCAGTACACTGATTCTTTTCTATCAGAATTCGTACAAACGTTACCCTCATATACCAAAGACACCACACATTTTACAAGAAACATCATGGATACACCATGGGAATCAGATATGCTTAGGATTGCTCTTGATACCACAAGCCTTTATACTTGCATCAAACATGATAACGGAGTCCACGCTATACAGTACTTTCTAAAGGGTATATCCCTGCAATTTACTGAACATAATGCCATGCTTATAGAATTTATTTTGTTCTGTCTAACGAATAACATATTTTTGTTTAACAAACAACATTATCGACAAATTCAAGGGACGGCTATGGGCACCTGATTCGCCCCCAGCTATGCGAACTTGTTTGTTGGCTGGTGGGAGAAGCAGGTGGCCTGGGCCGAACAATACAATCACTGGACCAAATGTATCATTTCATGGCACAGATACATAGATGATCTGTTTATTTTATGGAAAGGTTCTAAAATGGAGGCAGAACGGTATATTGCAGCATTAAATGATAATACTCTGAACCTTCACTTCAGCGGACATCTAAGTACTTCACAGGTTTCTTTCTTAGATCTTAAAGTATTTGTGAGATATGGGAATATTTGTACAACTCTTTTTAGAAAGGAAACTGCAGGTAACTCCGTTTTAGAAGCACACAGTAGTCATCAAAAGTCACTGAAAAATAGTATCCCCTACGGGGAACTATTAAGTCTTAAGAGAAATTGTTCTCGTGATCTTGACTTTCAGTGTGAGGCCTCAGCAGCCATCGAAAGATTCAAATAGCGGGGCTATTGCCCGGATTTGTTAACCAAAACTCTTACTAAAGTCAACAAAATCTCACGGTAATCTCTACTACGAAGTAGACAAAATACGAATAAGATAGGACAAGAAACCTGTAGATTTATCACTACCTTTTCAAATGAAACTGGTCCTTTGAGAAAGATCCTTTGTCGTAATTGGTATATTCTTAAAACAGACGGAGTAATAGGCAATTTTCTACCGGACTACCCACAATTAACCTTTAGAAGGAGTAAATCCCTAAAGGATAAATCAGTCAAAAGTCATTATGAACCAACACCATTTGTCTCGCGTATCAGCAATCTGACCGGCTTCTTTCCTTGTCTCAAATGCAAGGCATGTAGACAAAGCAAAAAGGTTTCTACATACAGTATCCTGGGTATGAAAAAACCAAGGACCATAAATAAGTTTTTAACTTGTAACACTCCTTTCTGCGTATATTGCCTGAAATGTCCCTGCAATAAGCAATATATTGGAAGTACGATTCACCCCACAAAACAACGCAATTTAGAACATGCACGAGCCATTGAAAATCAAGATTCCACTTATCCCGTGGCCAGACATTTTGCAAAGTAAAGTATGATAATAATGATAGAAATTTATTAACGTTCTTTTGTCTAGACCATGTTCCAATGAGTGATCGGATTGGTAATCGAGAACTCAAATTAAGAAGATTGGAATCCTGGTTTATAATTGATTTGCAAACCACTGTCCCCAATGGCTTAAATACTGAAGAAGAACTGGCATGTCACTTAGGTTAGATTATATTCACCCAGTAGTGTCTGAAAGTCCATTTAATCATGATTCATGGAATGCTGAAGATTAATGTGCTCTCTTTTTGAACTAATCATTAATCAAGTATTATGAACTTGAAAAAAAAAATGGGAGAAAAAAATGCTGCAATAAGCATGAAATGTATGTGGATATTCACTATGTTATCTTATATTTTGTTGTTTTATGTTCTTTATGCCCATACAGGGCTTGATGAAGGTATTTAATATTGAGACTTGATGTTAGTTGATTCCAAGAAGCACAGCAACAATAATCAAATAATTACTAAATGAATACTATTTTGCTGCCCCACATTCACTAATTACTAAGCGTATTATAATGTCAGTATAATCATGTTATTGCGCGAGAGAAGCGCTGATATTTATGTTTAGTCTGTTTTCCATGTTAATTGCATGTGAACCGGAAACATTAGCAGTAAACCGGATATAATTGCACCGGATGAACTGCACTTTGTAAACAGTCGAAAAAGGCGCGAATGCCGAAACGCGTCCTGGCGTTTATCTCGTTACAATAAATTGAAAAACCGAGAACCTTGATTGTGTGTGGTCCCCTTCATTCTGCGAGTGAAGTTTCCTGAGCTGTAGATATATCTATATATATATATTTTCCAAGAGGAAGCGCCATCCGGGACCTCCCAAGAAAGTTCCAGCAGCACACCAAAGGACGAGAACAATAAGGAATTTATCGTGTAACAAAACAACGCGTTTCGGCGTAGCCTTTGTCAAGTTAATGACCTGTGCCCAACTGCCCGTAGAAATACGGGTCAGCGTTAGTAAACAGTGAAGAAACATTACAACTTAGATTACATTGGAAAGAATTGTGTGAACACATACAATAGCATAAATACTTTGGAGTGTTAAAATACATTTCCTAATGAATCCAACTCATAATCAACATGATAATTGATTTAAAATGGGGAACATGATCCACGAGTGATCTCGGACTCGAGAGTAAGTCGGATACGGGCATGTTCAGTTATAAGAGTCAGTCAAAGCACAGCATATGTCGGGAATGTATCTAAGGTAATGTACCTAATTAATGTACATTAAATGAATTTCATCAATGGCATGTATACTGTGCAGCGTTATTTTGCATTTTATATTAAACCCAACTCAGTTTGAAAATAATGATTCATGCAAAACATATACGAGATCTGCCAATGAGTATGAGAATATTGTGTGCCGAATCAATACAGTTTACATGCTGGCACTACTTGAAAAATGGTGGGTAATGTACCCCATGTGATGTACCCCATTAATCAGCACATGATATCAATCAAGGCAAATGCCCAATCAAAAATACAATATCATTTTTGATCCATTATAGGTCGGTTTCATGGCTAATTCTATAACTGTACTATAGGCACAATACACTCTAAAGGAACGGCCTGTCACACTTCTGGTTCAACATCACAAAGTGGAAACAATTTCATGTGTTACTACGTATGCTAACTATCATGTAATTCACTGCAACTGAATGTTCTTCCTAAATCAATTCCAAAATGGATACAGGTCCCCGGCTGTTTATGATTCTAATGAATATAGTGAATAAAGAAAAAGAGATACAGAAAAAGGTGGGGGTGGGTCAGTTAAATATTGATAACCTATCTGGGAGTATCTGATCCAGTACACTAAGCCTAGTAGTATGGAGGGAGTATGAGCAGAATGCAAGTGCAAATCTACTGTTTCAATAATCCCACTTCCCAGGACCATTCCTTGTTGACCATGTCAGACACCTTACCCCACCATCTAAAAAGTGAATAATGTAAAACAGCTATGCTGAACAACAATATTTTAGGAGACTCAGAGGTATGATATTTATCAGCCATATCATTTATAACCTATGAGTGGCCAGCTACTCACCATAATTCATCCCATTTGGGATTTCTGTATTAAGCTCAATGATCTATTTGGATTCTGTGACTCGTGGAAGATTTTCTCGATCCTCCTCCCCTCGGATGTGGCAAGATTCTGTCAATACCCAAAAATGTGATCAAATTCGCATTGCTCTGATGTTTTTCTTGATATTGTCTGGCAACTGGATAGTTGTGGTCTGCATTAATCACTGCTCTCATATGTTGCAATATGCGAGTTTTTAGCTGTAACTTTGTGCTGCCCACACAGTTTAACCCGCATGGGCATTCCAGGACATAGGTAGTGTAGTCACTCGTACAGGTTATAAATTTGTTGATCTTCTTTTTCCTCTTTTTGTCCTGTCCTACAAAGTAACTATCACGACTGCTGCTGTATCTACAAGCTTTACAGGAATTACATTTCCTGAATCCCTTGGCAGTTCCCAACCATGTAGTAGTAGTGGGCGTGTTATGGTAGCTATGAACATAATGATGTTTTAATGACTGACTTTCTGTAGGTTATGGACGGTGTTTTCCTTACACATGACCCAATTATAGGGTCAGATTCCAGAAGCCCCCGATGTCGTCTCATAATGCACTTAAGTTTATTCGACCTGGTGTTGAAAGTTGTGATTAATGTTGGGGCTTCAGTGTCACTTATAATTTTCTTTCTGGATGAGAAGAGGGCTTAATTCCGTGTGATGTCTTCGGCTTTCTTACTGGCAGCTGTAATGACCATATGCTTGTAGCCTCGTTGTCTGAATCTTTGTCATGATTTGTTGCTCTTTGAGAAAACTACTCTCAGTGCTGCAATTCCTTCCCGCCCGAAGGAATTCGCCAAAGGGGATACTATTGCGTAAGGGAGCGGGATGATTACTATTTGCATGAAGCAAAGTATTCCTGGCAGTATCCCTGCGGAAGAGGCCGGTTACTATTTTGCCGCCTTCTATCTGAATAGCCACCTCTAAGAACTCATAATACGAGGGGCAGATAGAGTGGGTGAAGGTTAGATTTAAGTCATTCTTCCCCAATTCTTTGATAAAATCCTGTGCTAGATCCACAGGCCCATCCAATATCAGGAACAGGTCATTGATGTACCCGATCCAGATAGGGGTGTGTTCCGTGAATCTATCATTTGCTTTCACCCACACAATTCGTTCCTCCCACCAGCCTTGGAAAAGATTCGCCAGGCTGGGGGCAAAACATGTGCCCATGGCTGTCCCAGATTTTTGGCGGTACAGTTTCCTGTCAAAAATAAAAATGTTTTCATTAAGTCAATAAAGCATCATTGTCTTCAGCATTTGTGTATGTTCCCAGAGCGAAATATGTCTTTCCCTGCGAAAATACATACAAGCCTCCACACCCTTCTGTTGGTTAATGCAAGTGTACAGTGAGCACACATCTAGTGCTATCATATGGTAATTATCCTCCTAAGTAATGTCATGTATACGACGTAGGAAATCAGTGCTATCCCTACAGTATTAACTCAGTTTTGTCACAAAAGTTGAAAGGAATAGATCCAAGAAAATGGAGGTATTCTCTAGTAGCCTTCCATTGGAGGATACTATCGGACTTCCTGGTGGTCTAGTGGGATATTTATGAATTTTTGGGAGTAAATAGAAACAAGGGACATGTGGGTTTTCTGTTTTCAGAAATGCATACTCTGCTGTATCCAACATGCCCTCCTCCCACCAACCTCTCAATAATTCATGATATTGGGTGATAGACGTTCTATATACAACCCAACTGATCTCCTCATAGCACGAGGTGCCTTGTCTTAATGCCTCTTGATTATACTGTGAGACGTCCATGAAGATCACATTTCTGCCCTTGTCTGAGGGTTTTATGATTATAATTTCATCATATGTTAAAGCCTTCAGGGCGTTCCTTTGTGGTATGGTCAGATTGTCAAAGCGAGGTATTTGATGCTGTTCTCTCAACTTGCTAATTTCGCGTACCATGATCATGTAGAATGCCTCAATGATATCATACGGGACATTCGTATTGAATGTGTATTTCGATCTTAACCCTGTGTGGTAAGTGGCATCTGGTCGGAAACCCAAGTTGATTAGCATCTGTCTTTTCTCTTTTGTGGAAAATCTGTCATATCTTCCTCCATTTAGTGCAAATCTAGGATGAGATTGGCATCCTCTATGTTGAGGTCAGGAGTATCCTCAGAGATACAGCAGCCAATTCTAGATGTTTTAGATTTCGTGGCCATTTTATATATTTTATTCAGCTTGAGTTTGCGTATGTACAGAAACAAATCAATGGGAGTACTCAAAGTCCATATCGTTTATGGGGCAAAAAGATAATCCCAATTGTAATAATGATTCCTTCTCCGCTGTGCTACTTCTGGAAGATAGATTGTTTACCGATCAGATACAGAGGCTCGAAGTGTCCCTTTAGGTGTACGTCCCCTCACCTTTCGCCACAAATTTCAAATCCTAAAACAAAAGAAGGAACAGGAGTAGAAGCCACAAGCGAAGAGGAAGAGGCGCAAAAAAAGGAAGAGGTGCAGGAAAAAAAAAAAGATTCAGAATAAAAAACAGACGGGGTGGTAGAACTGCTCCCATCCCTATATTCTTGGATCCTGTACCTTTGACTAATAAATCGGTAATCAATCTATCTGATTTAGCAATTTTTAGGCCTCCTAACGAGGAGCGCTTCTGGAAAGCAAGGGTATCCAGAGAGAGTCACCTTTCTGTTAGCTGAATTTCTTTAACCAGGACCGACTCTGCTCTAGTAAAAAAAAAAGTATCGAAGGTCCCCGCGATTCCACCCCGAGGGTGGAATCGCGGGGACCTTTGAAAACGATCAAGGACCGATAGTACTAACCAAGTCCAATGATAGTACTCATATCCCACCGGACCTTGACTGCAACGCTGATCAGTGGAAAAGACTGGAGACATTGGTTACCGTTCTACTGAATCCTTTATTAAGTAAACTATCGCTAATCGAGGAGAAACTGATGCAAATAGAAAGGTTAGGGACATGCCACTGTAAAGGTCTAGACCACAATCCAGCAGTAGTCTCTGAGGGCTCCAAACCACTGGCAATTAGAGGGCCCTTGTTAGCGATACCCACCACAGAGGGCTCTAATATATGTGTGGATAAATCTGATCAATTGATTACAAATGGGAACATGGGTGGAAATATAAATACCAAATCAAACCCCAGGTCACACTTTTTAGCCAACACAACAGGTCGGGTTACTAATACTGGACAACCATTGAAGGTGGTTGAAAAGGAGGCTGGCACATTGCAGCAAGGTGTGGATTGATGGCAATCCCACACCGTGCGCCAGTCAATATAGCTACCAGAGGCATCATCCCCACTTGTATTAATCCTGGGTAAAATTCCACCCTTGAGAGAGGACCACACTGAGTCCACAGCCCAACTAATGAATAAATCTTTACACTGGTCGAACTATCAATTAATCGTAAAGGGGATGCGGGGGTACTCACTTGGTAATCAAGTTATATAGGCTAGAAGAGTAGAATGGCTCGGACCAGTCCAAAAAACATTGGGGGGCGATTGTGTGGTTTTAAATTTCAACAACCGAACGCCGACACGATTTCTTGAACAACTGTGTTGGGATCCACGCGATGGTACCCAAATTAGAGCATTGCACTATGCATTCTTTTTTAAGTCACCAAATATGTGGGGTAGTGGAACTGGTGGTATTGGTGTGCCTGCGGGGGGAAGGGACCAAAACATGGTGTCCTAGGGAACCCTGGTGGTATGAGAGTAATTACAGAGAACAGATTTGCCCCCTCAGTGGTTTGGATTCTTGTGATTGACTAACACCTGAAGAGCATTCAAATTTACAAAGTAACAAAGGGCCAGCTAGTTATCAAACCCTACATTTAGTTAAGGGGAATAATAATGATCCACAAAGTAACCATACTAGCAGCCTAGGTATGTCGAAACAATCTAATCCCGTACTGATATCTTACATTTCCTGGAATGTTGCAGGACTGCAGTCCAAATTAGAATCCCAGGATTGGCAGGAATTAATAGAGCATTATGACATCTGCATATTTCAGGAGACGTGGTCTACCAAACCTTTATATCGGTTGGGTTATCTTAATTTTTACAAACCAGCAATTCAAGGGCAGACCTTCAGGGGGGCTAACTATTTGGGTCAAGCAGAATTTGGGTTTTACCATGTGTATAGTCCCTATTGATAGTCCAGATATTATGGCCTTACTCTTACAGGCTAACCCCAATACCCAGATAATCTTTGTAAATGTTTATGCAAGGGGTCTTACTGGGGGAAGACTATCTAGCACAGTTGAGAATCTAGAGGACTTCCTGGGCTGATTGACTGGTGTCCCAAAATTAATTAACGCAGGGGATTGAATACAACCTTTGAACCCCTTGGTAATGAGGAATCTAAATTGATTGAAGATGCGTTATGGAGTTTCCCCACTTAAGAGCAGCCCCCCATTAAGCGATGGTCTGAGGCAGTACTCCAACTTAAGGCATGGTGTATGGAGGGGGGCTTAGGGCAGTAAATGGTCGTTCACCCTCAAGCAGGGAGCTAACACTTATAATAATGGTGTGAGTTCAAGTCGGATTGATTATATACTCATTAACTTGGAACATTGGTCCCTATTTAGTGACATGGAGGTTTTGGAAAGAGTAGAAAGTGATCATAATCCTCTCATTAAAAATGAAAACTAAGGGCCAAATGCAGCTGCCAAAACCACCATTGCCACACTCAACTAGAGAAGTTCAGCTTTGTAGCATTATGAGGAGGGTAAAATGGGACAACGTAATGACCAGTGAACAAACACTTATAGATATAAGGGCTGCAGTCTCTAAAACTTTGGAAGAGCTACGAGCTATTGCAACACAAGCCGAGTTATATAATAGAATCACGAAGCTGCACGAGGATCTGTTTTGTAAAATTAGTACCTTCTTTTTAAAACCAGTTAGTAGTTCGAGTAAGCGGAAGTGCAAATACGCTAATTGGTATAATAAAGATTGCAGGGTAGCCTATAAGTCATTGGCTGCAGCCATTCAGCAGAATGACCATACTGCAGTCAAGCTCACCCGACAAAAATATAAATCTGTAATAAATAATCCCAAAAAGGACTGGGACGAACAGAGGTGGGCAGACCTTTATCAGGCCAGCAAAGAAGTTTTTTTAGCAGCAGGTAAAATGAGGGAGAGGGGGGGCAAGCTTCGGCGCCCCATAATCATGTTGCCCCAGAGATGTGGGTCTCCCATTTTGCAACGCAATTTGCTTTGGAGGCAGGGGGCGAAAATGAGGAGGTACACACCACTCGGTCTTCTGACATAGCATTGAATTTTGACATAGGGGGAAGTAGAAATAGCGCTGGGTTCAGTTGCCAGTGGTAGAGCTCCTGGTCCTGACGGCGTCCCGGACGATTTGTTTCAGAATGATAGGGTTATCTGGCAAGAGTATATACTCTTGCTAGTGAATGCAATAGCTAGCGGTGCAGCTATTCTAGATACGTGGAAGGGTGCTGAGATTTTGCCAATATTCAAAAAAGGTGATCGCTCGTGCCCGGGTAAATACAGACCAATCACCCTCATAGATGCCATTAAAAAAATTATGGGTAGAATGGTACTAAAAAGGATACAAGATTGGATTGCTGACAAGGATATATTAACCCCTCTACAGGCAGGATTTCATAGTAATGTGAGCGCTATAGAGCAGGCCTTCCGGGTTGTGTTTATCTATTGGTGCATTGTTGTGCTGGCTGGTGGTATCATTTGCGTAGCCTTTGTTGACTTAAAATCCGCTTTCAACTTGGTTTCTCGAAGCAAACTTTGGAGGGTGTGCAAGGATTTGGGTATGCCTGCAGGAATGCTATCTGTTGTGGAGCACCTCCATGCTGGGAACTATGCACAAGTTCGTTGGAGTACCCAGAGTAATAAAACAAACCCATTCCCAGTATCTAAAGGGGTCCGTCAAGGGTGCTTAATGGCACCAACTCTTTTCACTTTTTATTAATGGGGTTGTAGATTACTTTTCTGCTTTTCCGTCTGACGCACCTTGCAGGTGTTAAAATTTCCATACTTATGTTTGCAGACGATACTTTAATAATCTCCAAGACACAGAGTGGTTTGCAGAGGGCCTTAATAAGGTTTGAGGGTTTTTGTAAAAATCGTGGGTTGGTGCAGATAAACCAAAATGTATGGTCCTCTATAAACACCAAGTAATCAAGGGTAGGGTGTCCCTAAATGGTGAACTTTTGGGCCAAACTGATGTCTTTAATTATCTGGGAATTACGTTGGGGAACAAACTTAATTGGAATCCCCAGATAGATACCATGGCCCTAAAGCATTGTCATTTAGCTGGTGTTTTGCTGAAGATATACAAGTCCTCACTTACCCAACCCATGCACCCCTTACTCAAGATTTATAATACCAAAGTTATAGCCTCTGTAACTTATGGCGCCGAACTCTGGGGTTTTGACGATCTAAAGCCTTTAGTCTTAGCACAGAACACATTTGTGAGAAGTGTTATCGGCCTACCACAGAGCACTCCATTAAAGCCAGTTTTCTACGACTTGGGTTGCAGTAGACTGGACGAGGTTGCCAAGTTTCTTCCAACTACATACTGGCAGAGACTATGGACTACCCCCGAGTTACCACAGTATGCAGCTGCTCTAAAAGATGTCTGGGACCTAGATACCGCATGCAAAATCAAGCGGCTGCAAAACGTAAAAACACTGGTTAGTATGGGATTGTGACATTTGTGGGATGAGCCAGAGAGTCAACAATTTCCCCCCCCAAAATGAGATGTAAACCCCGCCCACAGTATGAGCATTTTGGGATGTTATTACCAAACCAAGGGATAGACTTCTATATTTTCCATTTCGGGTAGGCTCATTTCCTGTAAATGCATTTACATGCAAATGGCATAGTGAAAATGATAGCAAGTGTAAGATGACTTTGGAACGTGAGGAAACGTACTCGCATGTTTTATTTGTTTGCCCGGCATACCAGGTTCCACGGAAAAAATGGTTGCAGCCATTATGTAAGAATATGGGCGTTAGAAGCAGTGCTACCGCAATGAGAATACTGCTGACCGACACCAATGTACCATGTGTAATAGCTGTTGTCAAATTCATGAGTTGGACGTGGGCAATCCGGGAAAGTAAAACGACAAAGGTTGTTAAGTCCATCTAAGCCCATCCAACTTAAAGTTTGGAATGGAAATCAAATGATGTAGAATTGGGTAGGCTGGTACCATGGCGGAACTTGGTTTTCATTCTAACAAAAGGTGGTGTTTTCCTCCAATACTTTCAAAAACAATTTTTGTATAAAATTGGTGTACATATAACAAACCCTGTCTGTACCTGATCATTTGTGCCTACCTATGATTGTGCATTCCAAGGTTCTTTTTCGCAGTCAGAAATGTAAATCGTATTGTTGAGTGTTTTTATATCTTTTCATACTGTTATGCATTTTAATGTTTTTTAGCAAATCATTTGAAACTTTTAATGTTTGGAATTTTAGAGCGATTGTATATTAATTTTATATACTCCTATTTTATAATAAGATTTTGTATCTTTTTAATGGTGGGGATGAGTGCTTTTTTTTTTTTACTGTAAATTGTCTTTTGTGATCTTAAGTGATCAAAATAAAGATGATGATGATGATGATAACACTGACCTATTAGGACTGGCTACATAAACTACGAGATCTAGTGAGAATGGAAAAACTGACAACTTCCAAGGAGAAAAAAATGCCACAATTTGATAAAACCTAGGCAACATGCATATGATTCTTAGCACAGGAGTTTGGAGAACTCACCTGCCGTCTATATTTACAAGTTCTCCGGCTCACAGCAGTTGAGGCCATGCCAAATATATAAAGAAGGAATTGAGCTGACTTCTGTCACTGTTGCTAATATACAGACTTTAATCTGACTAGGACTTCGCTCCTCGCAGATACCTACCAATGCAGGTTTACACCCTCCCTGCCATTTGCCCCCTCCCCATACCTCACCTCCTCCAGGTTAACCAATCCCAATTCCACCCCCTTACTATTTGACTTTCCTCACCATTTTGGATGTGAGAGTACTTGTTCATAATAAAAACCCTCTCTAAAATACAATAAAAACAATTTTAACTATAAATAATGCCAATTATTGACAGACTTTTAAGTCATTATGATATTACTTTTCTGGGTTGTGGCCTTCCTCTGAGTTTTGTAATGACTTCTCCTTTAATTTTGTTTTCAAACAGATATAGATATAGACACACACACACACACACACACACGCACGCACACACACACGCACACACACACGCACACACACACACACACACGCGCGCTGCTAGCTACCTACATGGTGCAGTTCTGTGTTTAGCACCTTTACAGAGTCGCCATCTTTCCAAAACCATTTCCTTTCATTTTTCTCGTTATTCATTGAATAGCATCAGATACTTCTAAATCAGCGCCTAATCTTAACTTTAGTTTTCTTTCCATTTATCTCACATTTCTTCAATAAAAGTACATTAATTTATTCATTGTCACCGTCAGTGAGGCCAAAATCTCATTTGAGATAAGTAAGGAATATGTTACTTACCCTGTAAGCATCTGTTCATGGCATGTAGTGCTGTAGATTCACATGTTCTGCATACTCCTGCATTCTAGTGTTGGGTCTGGAGTTGTGCAAGTTGTTTTTCTTCAAAGAAGCCTTTCGTGTAACGAAGTTGAGGGACTCCTCTTCTTGATGGTAATGTGCATGGGCATAGACTTCATTATCACACTGTTTTCCTGCAGGCAGGTGAGAATGGAGTGTAAAATGTGTAAGTACCGTGATGAGGTGCAAAGAAGGGGGCTGTGAAACGATGAGGGATTTATACAGAGGGGAGCTTTTCTTACGTTTGAAGAGGTGCAAGTGGCGTTTGTGGTGGTGATCGTGGGGGAGGGGGGCAATTCCTGCACTATGCTAAGTTGGTGCACACAGCACAACAGATTTGGACCGAATTCCCAACCACCCCTCAGGTGATGGAAACACTGCATTTAACACTGAAAGTAGGGTCGGCTAGACATTTAGTAACATCTCTCCTAAACACTCAAAGCAGATAGAGCACAGATGGAACCGGTGGCACAGAGGCCATGGGGGGGGGGGGGGGGAAGAGCAACTGCCGGAACAGCTCACTGACTCGTCCTGGAGCAGGATATGCGAACTGGTAAAGACTGTTTCTTGCAACACCAGATTTACACTGACTCACTTCAACTTTCTGCACAGTGCGTACCTCACGCCTATTAAACTTAGCAAGATGTACTTTGGTAAGGGGGCCGACTTGTCCTAAGTGTGGGAGTGAAATTGTCAATTTCATGCACCGAGCATGGGACTGCCCGTGGGTCCAGGAGTACTGGCAGCGGGTAGTGGCAAAGCTAAGGGAGAGGACTATGATCATGTTAGAGTAGACGCCCCAAATGTGCCTCCTTGGCATTATCATAAGTCCCAAATGAGGGAAGATTCACTGTAAATTCCTACAACTGGCTCTGGTGCTGGTGTAGAGGAGACTAGACATCGGGTGGATGGGTACTAGAGCCCCCCGTCACACTGTGGCATACAGATGTAGAGGAATGGGCAGGGTCGTGCAGGAGGTCGATTTGAAACTTAGCTGCAGGGATGACATATTACAGGAAGACTTCAACACCGAGGCCACAATACCGGAGAGTATGCATGGTGATCGGGATGGGATGAATACACAGGCCACACAGTCGAAGGGAGCAGAGTCCCCTGATACACAGAGACATGATGTGGGGAGTGCGAGATTGTTAACATCTGCTTCTGAATAACAGGGAGCGGGACAACTGTAGAGAAAAGTTTGTAGTCAACTACACAGATTATGAGAGGGGTGAGGTGGGGCGGGTCCCCACAAGGACTAATCGTTCCGAGCAGCAATACAGCACTACAGAACACCTCTGGGAGGGTGATGAGCCTGGAGGGGGGTTTGGGACTTCTCTCCTCGTCTTGTATCATTGATGACATTACATTGACATATAGGCTGCACTGAGTTATGTTTCATGTTTATTTTAAACCTACTACTGTTTACTTAAAGGAGAACAACGCATATTTGTACATGATATTAATGTGCTATTTTGTATTGCCCTTGTTCCAGGCAAATTGCTGATTATTACCCAATAAACAGAATTTAATTTTTTTTAATGTAAATTACCATGTAAGCATCTGTTCTTGGCATGTAGTGGTGTAGATTTGCATGCTTTGCTTAAGTCCGCCATCTAGTGTTGGGCTCGGATGATTACAAGATGTTTTTGTTCAAAGAAGTTTTCTCAGAGTCACAAGGCTGTGTGACTCCTCCTCTTGGTAATACTGCACATGGTCATCAATGCCATCTTCAGATTGTTTTGTTGTGGGTATGTGAGAATGTAAGTATGATATATATATATATTCAATTAAAAAACCATAGGTTTCACACAGGTTATAGTTAGGTGGATATTTCTCTCGTAAAAAAACAATGAAATTCCCCCGTTATAGTTAGTTCCGATAACTATAACTCGCGCGCCCGCAATCCACTGCTGATGACGTCACATATTACATCACTCATGACATGGTCAGTGGCATCACTCATGACATCACTGATGACATCATCCTTGTGATAGAGTGGCGGTCGCACGAGTTATAGTTATCTGAACTAACTATAACGGGGGAATTTCATTGGTGTTTTACGAGAGAAATTTCCACCTAATTATAACCTGTGTGAAACCTATGGTTTTTTAATTGAATTTGCAAGGTTTTTTAAATGCTAATTCCTAACTATAACGTGTGTGAAACCTATGGTTTTTGAAGTGAATTTGTACGTTTTTTTAAATGCTATGTATTTATTAATATATTTTTTTTTCCCAAGGTTTTTTACCGTGCGCGCACCGTGCAGGCGCTTTGGGCACACGGCGATTTAAAAAAAAAAAAAAAAAAAAAAAACATTGTTTTTTTCCCTCTGGGGGGTCCTTCTGTGACACCCTGACAAAGGCTAGGGGGTCAGGAACTCTCTTCCCTGCCCCCTTTTCACGTTTTCCACCTTTTTCCCCCTTTCCTTTTCAGTGCGAGAGACAAAATGGCGGCCAACACTTCCCGATTTCGACCGATTCGAATGTTGACTGACATCTAACAACCAATCAGAATTACGCTCGCGCACGGCACCGTGCGCGCACTGTGCGCGCGTATAGATATTTATATGCTTTTATTTGCTATTTTCTCAGGAAATACTGAACAGATTGACACCAGACCTGCAAAAGGCACTTCCCTGACCTGAGGACTACCTCTCTGCCATATTTTAAGTAATTCTGTTCAGCGGTTCGGGCTGTACCTTCGACTACAGGTCCTATGGAAAAATGCATGGGGAAAACGCGTTTTGGGACCCCCCTTTTTTCTCGGCCCCCGCTTGACGAATCACCCCGAGACTTTCAGGGTAGGAGCTGAGCGGAGCGCCCCATTTGTTTTGAAAATTTCGCAAGGATTCGTCAACCGGCGCCAAAGTTATTCAAATTAGAATTTTGAGATTTCCTATGGAAACACGATCCCAACTATAACTATCTACTGGCGACTGCCAGTAGATAATATATATAAATATATTTTCACTAAAAAACCATAGGTTTCAGAGACGTTATAGTTAGTTGGACATTTGACTCATATAATACCATAGAAATTCCCCCGTTATAGTTATTTGAGCTAACTATAACTTGCGCGCCTGCAATGCACTGCTGATGACGTCACATATTACATCACTCATGACCTGGTCAGTGACATCACTCATGACATCTCAAATGACATCACTGATGACATCATCCAGTGAATGTGTGTTTCTGTAAAGTTTAAATATTTTTCATATATATCTATGCCAAGGTGTATTGAAGAATGAGTGGATTTACAAGTGCCTGAAGGGATTATTTAGTAGGTGCGTGACTGACTGTATAAGTGAGTGATTGAACGTGTCTTACTGAACGCATGGGTTAGCGACTAAACTGTGTGAAAGTCTGTATTAGTCTCT
The DNA here is from genome assembly GCF_964204655.1 of Triturus cristatus. Lineage (NCBI taxonomy): Eukaryota > Metazoa > Chordata > Amphibia > Caudata > Salamandridae > Triturus > Triturus cristatus. Next base: position 1,156,623,455 of record NC_140581.1, on the reverse strand, counting down.
CAGTTGGTGTGTAAGCAACTGCATGGTTTGGTGAGTAGCTACATGAGTGTCTATATGGGTTATTGATTTGTTGTGTAGTATCTGTATGGGTGCTTGAGTGTCTGTGTGGGTGGGTGGGGGTGTGTGCGACTGTGCATAGATGCCTGAGTGGGTGATTCACTGGTTGTATGGATTCAAAAGTGCATCTGGAAAGGGATGTATGGGTGAGTTAGTGTGTGTATGGGTGTATTGGTGAGTGAATGAATATCTCAGTGGTATATGTGTGACTAACTACATATGGTTTAAGGCAGTATACGCGAGTGTTGGAGTATATAAATGACTATACGTGAGAGTAAGTTATTTGAAGAGTGGGTGTATAAATGAGTGTCTGCTTATAAAAGTGATTGTATAAGACAGTAAGTATGTGTTAGTATCTGCATAAATAAGTGATGTGTGTATAAATAACGGAGTTGGTGTGTATAACTGTATACATGAGTATGTGATTGATCCTTTGCATGACTGACTAGGTGTGCGAGTAACTATGGATGAGTGACGGAGTGTGACTGTATGTATAGGTGCATGAGTGCATTTTATAGTACGGTATTGATGAGTAACTGCATGTATAAGTGACTGGATGCGAGTGTAGACCTAGGAAATAGTCGGTGGTATGTAGTATCTGGCATTATTGTGTGTATGGTTTCAAAAATAGTAGTCTGTATTTTGGAGTGGGTGTATCAAAGTTTATATTAGGGCATCAGTATGTGCATCAGATTATCACGTGGATGATGTTATCAGTGATGTCATTTGAGATGCCATCAGTGATGTCACTGACCATGTCATGAGTGATGTAATATGTGACGTCATCAGCAGTGCACCCTGGCCAGGCCCCCTTCCCACAGAAAGTGACTCAGCACCGCATTAACTTTCCGAGACCAACTGTGAGGAATCTCATATGGGTGGGTTTGGAGCTGGTAAAGAAGTCTAGGCAGTGCCACCATCTTAAAGATGGCAGAGCGGCCACAGATAGTGAGAGGCATACGCGCCCAGAGCTTAACATCCCGACATACTTTCTCCCACACCGGCACCACGTTGCGCTCCCAGGCGATCGTCTGCACATTGGTCAGAAAGACCCCCAGATATTGCAGCCCCCCCTGCCGCAAGACGTAATGACGCCGTCCACTCACCCTGTACGTCCCGACCACCCAGCACCCAAAGGGTGGATTTTCTCGGGTTCATGTATAATCCCGACGTCTCCCCAAAGACCTGCATTATGCGGAGCAGCCGCGGTCCCGTTTTATCCAGATCCGAAAGGAAGAACAACACGTCGTCGGCATAGAGGGCAATGCGATCCGAGAGGCCATGTTCCCACTCAAACCCTGTGTATTGCGCGTCCATACGAACCCAGGCGGCCAGCGGTTCCATGGCTAAGGCCAAGAGGTAAGGCGACAGGGGACAGCCCTGTCGTGTCCCCCGGTGCACCGGGAATCATGCCGAGGTCGCCCCCGCCACCCGAACCGAGGCCGTAAGATCCGCATACAGAAGCGTTAAATAGGATAGGAAGCGTGGCCCCAGGTTTAGACGTTGCAGCAAGGCAAAGAGATAGAGCTTTTGACTCTCTTAGTTGGCGCTATCTATGTCGGCCAAAAGGAGAGCTGCCCGAGCCTCTCGCCGCTGGACTGCAGCAATCGCCACATGCGCACGCCGGATATTGTGACGCGTTGCCCTATGTGGCATAAACCCGGCCTGGTCCGGGTGGACCAGGGTATGAATATATGGCAAGAGCCTGTTGGCCAGGCCCTTGGCAAGAATCTTCGCCTCCACATTTAGAAGGGAAATAGACCGATAGGAGGCATGTTGTTCAGGGGGGCGGCCCGGCTTATGGAATACGACAATCTCTGCATGCCGCCAGTCGGCCGGCAAAACCCCCCGCTCACAGGCATCCTCCACCACCGCAAGATAATGGGGCCCCAGTTTCATAAAGTATTTTCTGAAGAACTCACTCGGGAACCCGTTCGGGCCCGGGGCCTTCCCTAGGGACATGCTCCCCAATGCCGTCCCCAACTCATCCACCGTCAGCGGTCGGTCCAAATCTGCACACGCCTCATCCGAAAGGGCTCTAGGGGGAAGATCATCGAGGAACCGATCTATAAGCCCACCGGGTAGGGTCTCCCGCGAGCCATACAACTCTGCATAGTATGCTGCAAAGCTTGCCGCCAAGGCGCCAGGGTCTGTCAGCACGCGCCCTTCTCCATCACTGAACCCCGGGAGGGCCTGTGATTGATGCTGCCCCTGACACAGCCTATAAAGCATGGTCCCCGATTTGTCGCCCCACTGATAAACCCGGCTTCTCGTAGCTAACCATGTCTGCCTCGCCTCATCCATCAAAAGCGATGCGTATGTTTGCTGGGCATATTGCAACTGACGCCGTGCGGTACCACCTGACTCCCCTCGGCTTTGACTCTCAATTTCCCTAATCTAGCCCTCGGCCCGGACCACCCCCGCATCACGCGCTCGGCAGGCCGCCGCACTATATGAGATGTCAACCCCACGCAGCGTAGGTTTCCAAGCTTCCCATAAGATATCAACCCCCGACACAGAGCCCACATTCCGAGCCCAGTACAGATCCAGAGCCTCCGTCATGCGGGCACAGTAGTCTTCCTGCTGAAGATGCCAACCCGAAAGGCGCCAGCGAAATTGCCCACTGACCCCCCCGAGCCGCAGACGAAGCGAGACCGGGGAATGATCCGATAAACCACGTGGGAGGATATCCGCCTCCACCCCCCGTGCCACTGCGGCCCCTGAAATGAAAATGTAATCTAGCCGAGAAAATGACCCATGAACGGCAGAGAGGTAGGTATACGCCCGTGTATTCCCATGAAGCCGCCGCCACGCATCCACCCAGTTAAGACCGTAGGCCAACCCCTGAAGTTTGGTTGGGCGGTCGTCCCCTCGAGCACCACTCCCCGAACAGCGATCCCGCAACACCACCATAACATCATTCCAGTCACCGCCCACTATACCTGCTGCCAACGGCATCTCTGCCCATACAGTCATGATCTTTTCAGCTAGGGTCCATGATAATGGGGGTGGGGCATAGAGACTCCCGAAAATCACTACGTCCGCCCCAATCTTTCCTTGAACAAAGATATACCGCCCCTGCGTATCCGCCCATAAGCGCGTGTGTTATGTTATTTTAATTTATTCAGCGCACAGCTACTTGGAAGTGTCCCGGCGCTATAGACCGCTGGGGAACCCGTCCTGGCTATCCCTGTGAGATGGTCCCTTTCTGGGCATCTCCAAGGTGAAACCAGGCATCCCGGCGTCTGTGGGGGGCCGTTGTAGAGATGAGGCAAGCTTAATGCCCAGAGTTGCCGAGTGTGTTCCTGGTTAGAGTAGGTACCGAGGCGAGAATTATCGAGTCAGTTTTGACCCTGGTCCACGACCCTGCCGCGTCGGGAATTGAACCCTGGTCCCTGGCCGATTCTCTGCTTACGGGTCTGCCGCCTCTAACCAGTGAGCCACACCTCTCCGCTTGTGAATGAGTATGGCCACACCACGGGAGCCCCTGGTGAACCCAGAATGAAAGACCTGCTGGTATCCGTATCTCTGAAGACAGGGAGCCTTAGTACCCAGGAGATGTGTTTCTTGCAAGAACAATACATCCGCCGATGCCCGCTTGGCATACTGCAGGACTGCCCCCCGTTTAATCTTGTCAAGCAGGCCTCTAACGTTCCAACTCAAGACTCGGAGTACCGCAGGTCTCCCATCGACCCTAGTAGCTGTATCTGCCATAATCAGTCAATGTAGTCCACTGAGTCCCATCCAGAGCATCCCAATACCATTCATCTCTGGCAGCTCCCACTGGTGTGTGCGGTCCAACAAACCCCATAACCCCAACAACAACAATTCCAACCCCCCCCAACCCCCCACCCCATACCTCAAAACCACTGAAGTACCTGTCGCGGTGGAGAGCATCGCCAGACCCCAACCTTGGATCTTCGACCCCCCACCAATGGATCCCCAAACACAACCCCACCAACAAGGCGCAGGTGACTACTCCACTAGCACGATGGTACAGCGGCACCTGCCCGCTACGTACTCTCCCAACCCAGGACCCCCCCTCTCCACACACATCATCAATTACAACACAGAGTCTACAAAGTGAGAGTCCCCCGCCAATATGGCCACTGCAATCAAGGAGTGGAAGGTGGACGCCCAGCAGCTCCCCCAGCTCCAGGCCGCACTCCACCTGATTTGGAATGGCAGCGCGACCTGGACCGCCGGACCCGTCTCATCTTCTGCCCGCAGCCAGTCTTAGACGCCTCATCATGTGAGGAAGTAGAGTCTCTGCCGGGGGGGGGGGGGGGGGGGGGGGAAGAGTGACAACGAAGTTGCACGGTTTCATCCGTCCATTTAAACACCTCCTCGGGCGTGTCAAAGAACAAGGTCCGGGATTTGTATATCACCCGCAACCGAGGCGGGAACAGCAAGGTGTAGGAGAGCTGGAGTTCTCGCAGCCGGGCCTTAGCCGCCAGGAAGGATTGACGCTGCTGTTGGACCAACCTCGTATAGTCCGGGAAGATAAGAATGCGGGAATTTTCAAATTGGAGCGGTTCCTTTGCCCTAGCTTGTCGAAGGATGACGTCTCGGTCATGGTAATTAATCATGGTAATTAAGGACTCTGGCGATGACCGGTCGCGGTCGGGCACCCACTGGCGGTTTTTGGACCAGCGCTCTATGCGCCCGCTCCACCACGAAGCAGCCGGAAAGAGTGTCCGGGGGGAGCAAGGACACCAGCCACTCCGTCAGGAAGCGCTCCATGTTGGTACCTTCGCAGCCTTCCAGAAATCCTACGAAGCGCAGGTTATTGCGGCGAGCCCTCCCTTCCGCATCTTCGACTCGGCCCCTAAGTTCTTATGGGAAGATTCCAGGGCCGCCATCTGTTTAAGCGTCGCCACGTCGTCCTCCACACCCGAAACCCTAGTCTCGGCCTCCGTGATGCGGGCCACGGCGTTCGCAAATCCTGTCGCAGCAATGTTACGTCGGAGCCCACCGCACCGATCTTCGCATCCAGCATGTCCCTGGACTGGGTAATGGCCGCCAGCAGGTCCGCGTTGTCCGGAGCCACCGAGGTCGCACCCCCGGTCGGGCCCGGGCCAGTAAACTTATCGATAGGCCCCGGTTTGGCCGGCGCCCCAGCCGCTCTATCCTTGGTCATGCTGCGATCGTCCCGCACCCCCCGCGACTGGGCACACACCAGGGGGCCCCAAGCCACAGAGTCCGGACCAAGATCAGGAGTTTGCCGCCCCCACTCCAGGCACACTGAGAAGCGTCAGCCAGGTCCCCGAATCACAGCCGAGAAAGGAGGCCCCCCCGGCAGGGCAAATGAAGGCCAAAACAAGCTGCAGTTCCCGGAGTGTGGCTCACCTCCCGCAGCGCACTGCGGGCCCCTCTGCCACCACGCACCACCAGCAAGACCCTCCTCGACCGCCGCGACCCGAAATGGCCGCCGAGCACCCGGGCTCTCGCTCAAAGCCCTTCCAGGAGGGTGGGCAGCGTAAGGGGGGGGGGGGGGGGGGGAATGGGCGCCGAGCCCCCGGCCCACCAACCGCTGCAGGCACAAGGAGATAGGTGCGCCTTGTGGGGGGAGGGGGGGCCAAATGAGGGACCGCCCGCCGTCAACGGCCACTCTCCCCCACTCCCGCGGCACTGCTCTCCGCTCCCCCGCCGGGGTATCCGCTGGGCAGCGCCACTCCCGCAGTCGTCCGGATCAACTTCCAGGGGGCCCCGTGCACCTCCACGAGGATCCACTGAAGCCAGTGCTCGCCGCCCCTGTCCGGCGGATGATCGCCGCTCCCGGCTCTCCGCATCCGCCGCTCCGTCCGACGGGACGACCTCCTCTGCAGCCCAAATCGAGGCCGCGGCTTCGGAGGCGTGGCAGGGCCAGGCCCCGCTCTCTCTCACCGGCGCTGTCCCACAGACTCCGGGAGATGCCGGGGTGCCAACGGATACTGCCACCAAAGGCCACACACCCCCTCCGCTACAGGGGAGAGCCCTGGGTCGGGCAAAAGGATCAATAGCAGGATAATTATCGGCGGGCTGGACGGAGCCGAGCTGAGGCGCATCCGCCATGCTAGCCTGCCAAGCCACGCCCCATTTCAAAGGTTTTTTAAATGCTAATTCCTAACTATAACGTCTGTAAAACCTATGGTTTTTTCAGTGAATTTCGAATGTTTTTTTAAATGTTAATTTCATATTTTAATATTTCTAAAACCTATATCTTTTTCTATTTTTTTAAAAAAATATTTTGGAACTCTTTCCTTTTTTTTTTTAACTTTAAAAATATGTATATCCTTTTTTTTGGGGAGAAAACTGGAGTCCCTTATCGGTAGTGTACCAAGCTCCATCAGCACGCCAATCCTATCCGCCATATTGCGAAACTCGTAAATGATGCGCATTTCGTATCCGACGGATTCGTGGCACCGCGTCCCGCGTATCATCATATGTATGAGGTCGCACCAGCTGCTACTTTGGTATGTGACGGGTACGCAGTACCAAGCTGCGCATTACATCATGTACGTATGGGGTCGTGCCCGTTGCGTATGCGACGAGTGCACGCTGCCAAGCCCTGTGTTACGTCAAAGACGCATGGTGCCGCGCCGGGTACGCCATTCCCTCATTTTTTTTTATGTCTCAAAACTATATCTAAATACGTTTAAAGTGTATATGAGAGCAAGCGATAATCTAAAATATTTTAAACATTTATATATTTCTTTCTTTTTTTTTTTTTTTTTTTTTTCACTTTTCAAAACCATTCAACCTATTTTTTTTTTTTTTTTTTTTGAAACCGTTTATTGCAGTTTATAGAAGTTACAGGTATGGGCCTACAACCACCCGGCCGGCCGCTAGAGCATCAAAAGCATATTACATACATACAGCAAAAATTTTTCTCAGCGGTGCACAGTAGGAAAACAGGAGTGATCAATGGTGCAGGCCTCAAAGCTCCATGCCCACAGTACGGTTCCATTTTCTTAAAGCAAAACAACGTAAACAAACCACAACCGCAAGGCAACCCTCGATCCAAAGTGACAACACGTGCTCCATAAGTGGGGGATCCACACCAGCAGCAAAATTCTGAAGAGGGGGACGGGAGTAGATCAGGGACTGGGGGACCGCGCGCCCGCGGCCAAGGGAGGGGCGCCATCTAGGGAGACGGAGCCGGCGAGGCCGCCGGTAGCAGCGGCGGCTCACAAATACCCCCGCGGTAGGCGTTCCAGGGGCCCCAGAGTTTCATCCACGCCCCAGGCTTACCCCTCGCCACATACACCACCTTTTCACGAAACATACACCAATCCATATGCTCTTTCCAGGCCGACACCGCAGGGGGCCTCTGGGATCCCCACAATTGGGCAATATCACGCTTGGCTATCATGTATCCCAGAGTCACCCACCGCGCCTGCGGGACCGAGTAGTCATTTGGTTCCCAGACATTCAGCAAGCATCTCCTCGCTTCAGGCAGCAGCGTGACACGCGTAACCATTCGTAGAACCTCATGCACACCACGCCAGAATCGCTCCACCTTCGGGCACTCCCACAATATATGCATGAAAGTCGCCAACGCACCACAGCCACGCTTACACATTCCATCACCGGCAAAACCCATACGTAAAAGCCTTGGCCCCGTCACGTAGACCCGGTGAAGGATCTTGAGCTGGACGAAACGAAGGCGAGCCGGGATGGCCACCTCTTTCGGAGAGGCCACCGCGGAAATCCAATCCTCGTCGTCCAGCTCCAGCCCGTCGGCAACCCAGGCCTCGCGGAGACTAGTCAGCAGACACGATCTATCGTTAATCAATTTTTTGTATATGAGGGAGATCGTGCTGTCCGGGACATGGCCATCTAGCACTCTGTCCTCCAGGGGGGAAGACTCCGGAATGGATGCAACATCCGGGAAGACGGAGCCCAGCGCATGGCGGACCTGTAGGTACCGAAAGTACTCACTGCCCTGCAGCTGAAACTCCGCCTGCAGCGTCTCAAAAGTTTTGAATCCCCCCCTCGTCCAGAGATCTCCCACCGTGCTGATTCCGATCGTGTCCCACTTCTCGAAGCCCTTCGACGTCCACAGGGAGCCCAACCTCTCAGATGCATACAGCGGAGACGCTCGGGTCAAACGGTCCTTCCACCCCATAGCTGCATTAGCCGCGTGCCAGACACGCACCATGACACGCGTCGGTCCCGTCAAACGGGAGTCGGGCGCGCCAGAGTAGAGCGCTCGATTATAATCGCCACCGGGCAGAAGCGTCCGGTCCATCTCGAATGCCGGGTTCAAGGCGGGCCCGTAAAGGCCATGATTAATTGCAGCTAGTTGGGAGGCCCAGTAATACCGTTTGATGTCCGGGAGGGCGACCCCTCCGTCGTACCACGGGAGCGTTAATTTAGCCAGAGCAATACGCGGCCTCCCATCCCAGAACAGGCGCCGCTGGAGGCCCTCCACCTCGCGAAAGTAGCGTGCCGGAACCAAGTACATGGTATTCTGGAGGGCGTAGAGGAAGCGCGGCAGGGACATCATTTTAAATAAGGCCGCTCGGCCGAGCGGCGAGAGCGGCAGACGCCGCCAGCGCACCACGTCCTCCCTCAGACGCTGGAGGGGGGGCAGCAAGTTCCGCTCATAGCGGGCCTCCGGGTCAAGAGTGATATATATACCCAGGTACCGGAAACCCTGGGAGGCAATCTGGATCGGACAGTCCCGTGGCAGGACCGGGGCCTCCCCGGAGAGCACATAGACACAGGATTTCGCCCAGTTGATGACCAGGCCTGAGTTGCGACCGAAGGAACGCAAAACATCAACCAGGACGATCAGTGACTTGCGCGGGGAGGCGAGATACAAAAGGATATCGTCAGCATAGAGAGACACGCGGTCCTCATGCTCGGGGGTCCAGCGGAGACCACGGATAGAAGGGTGCCACCGCAGCCATTCCGCCAGGGGCTCCATGGCCAGGGCAAACAGGAGAGGCGACAGGGGACAACCCTGTCGCGTGCCCCGCCCCAGCGCGAATGGGGCAGATACTCGCCCATTCACCACCACCTGCGCCAGCGGGCCCGAATAGAGCAATTTGACCCAGCTGACGAAACCCGGGCCGAACCCAAACTTCGCCAGCATCGCCCAAATATATGGCCATTCGAGCGTATCAAACGCCATGGTGGCGTCCAAGGACGCCAAGATGGCCGGCTCCCGCACAAATGGGACACGCGCGAGCACCCCGTGCAAGCGCCGCAGATTAAGCGCCGTGTTGCGGTGTGGTATAAAGCCCGATTGGTCTTGGTGGACCAAATCGCCCACCACGCCAACCAACCGGTTGGCCAACACCTTGGCGAGGATTTTGGGCTCCGCGTTCAAAAGCGAAATCGGCCGATAGGATGTGACCCGTTCACGGGGCTTCCCCTCCTTGTGGATCACCACAATTGTAGCCAGACGCTGGTCCGGCGGGAGGGAGCCCCGCGAGTGGGCCGCAAGGAACATCGCGCGCAGGTGGGGCGCCAACACATCCGGGCGCAACTTGTATAGCTCAATGGGAATACCATTGGGGCCCATGGCCTTGCCGGATGCAACCGAGCGAATAGCCGAGGCAATTTCGTCCGAGGTGGGAGGGGCGTCCAGCGAATCCCTGTCCTCCACCGTAAGGGAGGGCAGTACGATGTCCCGAAGCAAGGCCTGGGAATCTTCCTCCGAGCAGGGAGAAACCGGGGAGTAGACTTCGCGGAAATAATCCGCGAAGCAGGAGACAATGGCGTCCGGCTCAGTGACGCACACACCATCCACGCTCTCAATCAAAGGCACCACGCGGCTCGCTCTCTCCCTCTTGTCCAACCACGCAATCAATTTGCCAGCCTTGTCACCCACATCATACAATCGCCCCTGCTGCTCTCTACTGAGGCCCCTGGCCGCCTCCGTGACGAGGGCCCGATAGGCCGCCTGCTTTAAATGCAAAACATGCAACTTGGCGTCTGTTACCCCGCTCCCCAGGTCACCCTCCAGTTCTGCAATCTCGGCCTCAACCCGGGTCACCTCCTCCCGCTCGCGCCGCCGGGCATTGGAAATTAAGGAGAGGGCCTCCCCTCTAAGAACCACCTTGAAAGCCTCCCACAGGGAGATGGCAGACGGGACCGACCCCACATTCTCATCGAAATAGCGCTGTAAGGATTTGATCAAGTCGGCACGAATGGTGGGGTCGCGCAAATACCATGCATTGATCGGGGCCACTCTGCCATCCCCCCTCGGGAAGACATCGAAATGCAACAACAATGGGGAGTGGTCTGAGATACCCCGTGCCAAATGGCGCACCTCCCCCACCCTCCCTGCATGGGCCGCCGGGACAAGGATGTAATCAAGCCGCGAGAGGCTACCATGGGCCCCCGAGTGGAAGGTGTACTGTTGCAATACGGGATGCTTTAAGCGCCAGCAATCCACCAGGCCCAGCGTGTCTAAAAGGCCGGGCAGCCACGACTGTGCCCGGGGGAGGTCCCTAGGGGGATGGCGATCCATAGACCCAGAGGCAACCGCGTTAAAGTCCCCTCCAACCACCAACAGGCCACCCGGAAGGTCCAGAAGGAGGCGCCCCAGGTCCGCAAATGTAGTGGCTTGTAACCCAGGCGGGACGTACACTGATATAAAGATAAACACTCTACCCTCCATTCGTCCCACCAGAACAGTGTAACGTCCCCTCTCATCATGGCGCACCTCGTCAATCTCCAACGGGAGCGAGTTCTTGACCATAATACCCACCCCCCGCGAGCCCGAAGTGAAGCCGGAGTGGGCCGCTAAACGATATCCCCGCCGATTCATTGCATTGAAGGTGTTACCTATAAGGTGTGTCTCCTGCAGGAAGACAACATCTGGTGAAATACCATTTATATATTTCTAACTGTAATAAACTTATATTATGGTAAATATATTTTCTCAAAATCGCGTCGGGTGCGTCCTCCTTGCTTGCTCGGTGCGCGATTGCCATGTGACCTTAACATATCTTATAGTACACACAACATGCAACGATCATCTTGATTAATATTCATGATCTGTACCGTATCCTTCCACGTGTGATGGCCATGCATCTGAAACATTTAATCAAAACACAAATGTGTGTAGCACGATGCCCCTGGTGTGTGTGCGCATTATTGTGCTGCCTTTCGGCCTGGGTACTGGTGGCTCGAAGGGGTATCATCAGCCACGGGCAGAGTGCACATCCTAGATCACATGTGACAAACTGTAAAGAGTAATGTGTATATTTGTGTTGCAGTATGCTCTGTTGTCAGACTTTACCAGTATAGTAGTGTGAAATGTGTATATTTGTGTTGCAGTATGCTCTGTTGTCAGGCTTTACCAGTATAGTAGCGTGTCATATGTGAGACTTTCAGATTCACGTTTGACATGCATTGCTTGACTGTAATGAGCGTTATCACTGTGTATGACGAAGCCTCACTGCTGATCCTCCCTCCATCCGAGCACATTCACATGTGTGCGCTTCACGATAGCAACACTTTCAATACCGCACACCATTGACATGCGTGTCTGCGCATATCCACAAGCTTGACATGGACATGTGATGTTGGCCATTCAATGTTTTCGGACAGCATCTCATTACCGATAGTTGCCACCCTCCCGGTACATGCTACATTAATGTAAATTGCGGATTCTGAGACGTCAAAACAGCAACAGGGACACACACATGAATACACTTCCTGGCCAGGCAGGAACTGAACATCCCTACGCTAGCCCAACCCACTTTGCGTACGTATAAATAGGATAACGACAACGCCAAATGTCCCAGTTCTTCCACACTGCCTCAGGTGATATGGCCGCATCCACCTCGCATATCACAATGCACAATAAAAAAAAGGGATCCATGAGGTGTACACCATCCTCGCAATAAAAACTCCATTTGAATTGTGAACCCTGCTGGCCGTCGTGTTTGGACACACAACAATGACAGCAGGTGAGCAGTGGGGCCTGGGTGCACAGGGGGTGCAATTGAGCGCGGTGCTGCGGGTGGGGTGCATCAGCCTGGCTGCGCAGGTGTGAACAAGCGATGTTGCCGTGTGTAATTATGTGATCTCGGACCTCATTCAGTCACATCTCTGTCTCATTTTAAGGACCAGCTGGACCGTACTGAAGGCCTGAGCCAGCGGGCAGCGCTGCTCTACAGACACGGGGCGTTGGCTTTTGGGGCACTGTAGTGAGCTGATTACTAAGTGTACATGCACACAGACTTGCGCCACTGCATTACACGCGCACATTATGCTGCTAGCATGCGATCTTTTCCTTTGTATGTGAACGTTGGCATAACATTTTTATTTAACCTTGTGTATTCTCGTACACTCCAACTCCTCTTTGAACCACGATTACCACAGTTCGTAGATCGAACTTCAAGAAGGAAGGATGCACTCAACTGGTGTTCTCTATTAAGCGTGAAATAAACCTTCATTTACCTCCAGACGCTCCCAGCATTATATTATTTCTCCCTTTTCAGACACTGAGTTAGTTGCACCAAAATGTGCGAAGCAGGTGCTCAGCCCGTGATGATGCCCTGGGCATTTCTACGCCTTCCATCTTGGTATCAAGACACTGTCCCAGACCGGAGACCTGCTGTGCCACCCTAAGAGAGGCACCCCGGAGTCGGAGCTCGCACTGGCATGCCGTTGGACACACCGGTGGTGGCAGGTGAGCCGTGAAGTCTCGGTGCGCAGGAGCTGCAATTGAGCACAGTGCAGGGGAAGGGGCTGGGGTGCAGCAGCCTGGGTGCAGAGGTGCAGGCAAGCGATGTTGCCATAGATAATAATGTAATCTCTGGCCTCATTCATATCTGTTTCATTTTAAGGACTTGCTGGAACGCACTCTTTCACGCAGACCCCAGCGTCTCAGACACACGGGTGACGGGAGGTGAACAGTGAGGGCTGGGTGCAGTAGGCCGACGCTCTGTCTCCTCCTCCCTCTGTTCTTTTGACTCTCCCTCCCCTTCTCCCTTCCACCCACTCGCTCTCTGTCCCATTCTCACTTCCTTCCTTTCATTCTGACTACCTTTCTTTTTCTCTTGGACATGGCACACATACTTATGTTTATTTTTTGTCTTGCAGGTTTTGTACGCCGCTTACGGAGGAGTCCCACCCACTTATTTCATGTTATACTGTTTCTTCGAATAAAGTTGCGTTTCCATTTATTTGTGTTGTTTTAATAAAGGTTTTTTTTTTAACCAATAAATAAGTGAGTGTACGGGTCTTCTTTTTCTGACAACACTGGTTTGTAGTTTATTGTGAAAATCAGCGGTTGATAGGAGGTTATGAGGGAAAATATTTGTCATTTTGCGGTCCACCTACCTAATATAAACCAACAGACTATTGCATAAATGAAGCCTGGCTAATTCTACAACTGCAAGGGTTCTACGAGTGAATCACTTTATAACACCATGAGTACTGCCTGTGTGATTACAGAACAAATTAGGCACTGCCTAGGGCCACCGAGGCTTCAGGGATTGGCGAGGCCCACCCTGCATATTTAAGTAAAGCCCCGGAAGGTTGCCGATCCCCGGACTCGAGTTGGCCTCGAAGCCCCCGGAACAATTACAATTCCTGGGGAGGTGGCGATCCCCTAGGCTGCGGAACATCTCTGTGCTCTCCTGCACCTAATTTACATGTGAGATTAAGGTCCCCAGTGCTGCAGAGACCCCGCAATATAATAATAGGATTGGCCCTGGAACTTTACACACCAGGGGGTTCATTTAAATGAACGGGTGAGGCCCGCTTAATTTTTTTCTCTCCATTTTTACCATCCGGATCCGCTTTATTGAAGCGATACGAGGTTTTCCTCCTCTCGCTTCAACGAGGCAAACAAGGATTTGCTATCACAGGGTGGAAGCCATGCTCCCGCCCTGTAATAGCAAACATAAATGTCCCGCGGATGCACACCCAGGGACATTGTAAGAGCTGCACCTGGGAAGTGGCGCTCCATAGGGCCATGATGCATTGGTTACTGCATAACTACAGAATTAGTATAAACGCATACTAACACTACTTGCAAACGTGTAGTACAGTGACCAGAGTGTAGCGAAGAGGCAGATATAAATCCTACCAGAGGCTGAATCACATAGTTCGATGAGCCGACGACCCTAGGAGGAGTAGAAACAGCTTCACGAAGAAAACAGGTCTTCAGCAGAACGCAAGGAAGTTCGAAATATTGGTGAGTGCTGCCTTCTTTTTACCTTCTCCCGCTCCTCGCCAAATTTAAGTTTTCAAGATAAGTATTGCAATTGACATGAATGGAGTGGTTCAAAATGAGGACCCACGAGACTTGTTAACACAATGTTTAAGTTGCATGCTGGTGCAGGTGACACTTATGTCCCTCCCTAAAGGCTTTATTAATGGGGATTTAAGATAATAAGTGCCGTCTATTTTGCTAACTGGCAGCAATTGCAGCAAAGTATAATCGTATAGAAGTATATGACAACACTAGTTTGCAAATGCAATAAATAAGTAATTTATGTTTGCACTTTTTGCATGAAGAGGGTTGATGTTTTGTTTGTGACAGAATGTAACATCTTTTCCATTTAGCTGCATAACATTGCCTTGTAGCAGATTTGTGAGCTTCTCTAAGAATGTCCATACATTCTTGACGTAAATGTAAGTATCCAAATTCTAAGATTTCAGGAGCCAAATTGCAAGATTAATTTCTTTGGGATTGGGATGTTTTAGTGTTCCTTGATTTTGTGTGAGACGGTCCGGGTTGAGGTGAAGCTTCTCGTGTGGAACAGTGTTGAATACCATGATTGGCGAGCCCAAGTTAGAGCTATTAGTATCATGGTAAGAGATGTTTGCCTGAGTTTCCTGACCCCTAATGGGAGTAGTGGAAGAGGTGGAAAAGCGTATGCAAATATCCCTGGTCAGTTCATCCAAAGAGCATTGCACTTAGACTGTTGGTGTGGATACCGGCTTGCAAAGTGTGGGCATTTTTCATTATCTTTTGTTGCAAATAGATCTATTTGTGGGAACCCCCATTTTTGGAATTACGGTAGAAGAACCATGGGATGAGTAGGGGGAGGAATTTCCATTCGTTGACTTGTTGCTGTGTCCTGCTTAGAAAGTCTGCAATTTGATTGCTTGTCCCAGGGACATGTTCTGCTAGAAGGTGAAAGTTGTGATGTATTGCTAATCTCCATGTTTTCTGTGCTAACAGACCATTGGAGAGAGTGTGCCTCCCCTTGTCCTGATTTTTCATTTAATACATAATTTAATACAAGTAAGAGGTATCTGCTCCTATGGGAAGGAGAAAAGATATCTACTGTGGCGTATAGTTGGAGATTAGGCAGTTAAGGGGAGGGACTTCCTAAATGGAAGATAGAGCCCTCACACATCCAGATGGGTGTCATGCTTCATCATTGGGCTTTATCTCCTCGTGGGGCCGGCGCTGCAATGCCCCACAGATGGTTCTTTTGCGGAGATCTTCTCTTTTTGCCGTAAGGTGAGTGTGGGTCTGTGAATCTAGGGTGGTGTGCACGCGATAAGAACAGTGATCAAAACTACCCAAGGAGTGTCAAAACTCAGTTTTAATGTGCGACCTCCATGGCAGGGTTAAAAAGATTTAAATGTAAAGATGCTGTCACTGGTGTGTAATGGACCGTGACAGTTTCCACACGTGACAGCATCTCCACATTTACATGTTTGACCATATGGAACTGTTCTGATATGATGTAAAGATTTAATGGTCTGAGATCAAGAATGGGTCGTAGCGACCCATCTTTTTTTGAGATAAGAAAGTATATTGAATAAACTCCTGCTGCCTTAAACGGTCTTTGAACTGGTTCTCTTTCTCCTTTTTGTAATAGAGGTGTTATTTCTTGTTGCAAGAGTGTTTGGTGTTAAATGGACAGTTTGTGTTTGTGAGGTGGAATATTTGGAGGAGTTATAATGAGCTGCAGACAGTAACCATGTTGGATAATATCTAGCACTCATCGATCTGTTGTGATTGATTTCCAAGTGTTGAGAAATTGTTAAAGACTGCCCCCGACAGGTGTTAAGCGGTCTGAGGGAATGGTAAGGAAGTCATTGTTTGTTATTGGTGTTGGCGGAACGGGTATTGTTCCTTCTATAAGAACCTCTGTAAAAGGTTTTGGGAGAAGAGGTTTGTTTTTGATGTTGACTCAGTGGCGTCTGAGGTGGCATATCTTGCACCTTGTTTGTAATTTGGCCTACGAAAGGTACCATGAAATGTACTTGACTGTAGAGCCCCCATTGATATTTGCAACCTCTGTGTCCTTTTTAATTTTCTAAAGGACTATATCCACTTGAGGGCTGAAGAGATGTTCTTTATCAAAAGGTAGATTTAGAATAGCTTGTTGTACCTCAGGCTTAAATCCTAAGACCCGCAGCCTTGCATGCCTATGTTAGAGGATACTGGTGTTTATACCTCTGGGAGAGGTGTCAGCTGCCTCCAATGCACATTTAATGGAATTATTGGTAATGAGTTTTCCCTCATTAACAATTTTCAGTTCCCTTTCTCTATGTTCTTCTGGGAAGCGTTTGAGGAGCCCCTCCATTTCGTCCCAGTGGGCTCTGTCGTATCTTGCTAATAGAGCTTTGCTGTTGGCTACACGCCAATGATTAGCTGCTTGTGCAGCAACACGTTTTCCAGCAGCATGGATTAGTTTAGATTCTTTCTCTGGAGGTGGTGTGTCTGATGTTTGGGAGTTCCCCTTTCCTTGAATTTGAGACTACTAAAAAGTCTGGGTGATAATTGACCTTTAATAAAGGTAGGATCTGATGGTACTGCCAAATATTTTTTGTCAATGCGTGGTGTTATGATTTACGCTTTGACTGGGCCTTTAAAAATGTCTGTGTGACGTGTCATGCCTTTAAGCTGTGGTAATGAATATGCTACTTACCAGTATGCATCTGTTCTTGGCATGTAGGGCTGCTGACATTCATATCTGTGCATAGATCGCCGCCTAGTGTTGGGTCCGGATGTTTGCACGTTGTTGTCCTGGAAGAGTCTTCGAAGTATCCTTGGATAGGTGACTCCTCCCCTGGACTACAGTGCGCATGGGCATCCTCTCCATCCTCAGATTGTTTTTCGCCATTGTGGCAGTGATGGAGTAGATACAGAAAGTGATGACCATGCTTGCAGTAATTCTGAGAGCTGCAGCTGCGACAGGCGCCGGGGAGGAGGGAGGGCGATATGAATGTCAGCAGCCCTACATGCCAAGAACAGATGCATACTGGTAAGTAGCATATTCAGTTCGAGGCATGTGGGCTGCTGAATTCATATCTGTGCATAGAATACATAGCAGTGCCCTCTATTAGCGGCGGCTACCCGTGCCAGCTGCAGCGGTCTGAAAAAGCGTCTTGAGAACAGCCTGACCTACAGCTGCCTGCTGTTTTGACTGCACATCTACACAATAGTGTTTTGTAAATGTGTGTGTAGTGGACCATGTGGCTGCTCTGCATATATCGTGCAGGGGAATATTTCCTAGGAAGGCCATGGAAGCCCCCAACTTACGTGTTGAGTGGGCTCGTGGTGGAATAGTTAATGTGCGTTTTGCCTTTTGATAACAGATTTGAATACACTTAACTATCCATCTGGCTATCCCTGCTTTGGAGATGGCGTTACCTTTGTGGTGTGGGGCAAAGGCAACGAACAGTTGTTTTGTCTTCCTGAATGGTTTAGTCCTGTCGATGTAGTACATGAGGGCCCTCCGTACATCTAGTGTATGTAGTGCCCTTTCTGCAACAGTTTGTGGGTTTTGGAAGAAAACGGGCAGTTCAATAGTCTGATTCATGTGGAACTGCGATATTACCTTGGGCATGAATTTGGGGTTGGTACGTAGTACGACCCTGTTGGCGTGAACCTGAATAAATGGCTCTTGAACGGTTAGTGCCTGGAGTTCACTAACTCTTCTGAGGGAAGTGATCGCTACTAGGAAGGCCACTTTCCAGGTAAGGAATTGAATCTCGCAAGAGTGTAGAGGTTCAAAGGGTGGACCCATCAGGCGTGTGAGGACCAAGTTGAGGTTCCACATTGGGGCCGGTGGGTGACTAGGTGGAATGACTCGTTTGAGCCCTTCCAAGAATGCTTTGATGGCAGGCACTCTGAATAGAGAGAGGTGCTGCCTGGTTTGCAGATAGGCTGATATTGCGGTCAAATGGACACGTATAGAGGTGTACGCCAGATTGCATCGGTATAGGTGTAAGAGGTAACAGATGATGTTGTGGAGGGATGCGTCAAGCGGGTTGATGTCATTATTACCGCAATAAATGACGAACCTTTTCCATTTGGCTGCATAGCAAGCCCTGGTAGTGGGTCTCCTGGCCTCCTTGATGATGTCCATACAGTCAGGTGGCAGGTTGAGATAGCCAAACTCTAGGACTTCAGGAGCCAGATCGCCAGGTTCAGCTGTTGCGGATCTGGGTGCTGAACTTCTCCATGGTTCTGCGTCAAATGCGCGGGTTTGATCCGCAGCCTTTGATGCGGCACCACGGAAAGTTCGAGGAAGGTGGTGTACCACGGCTGGCGTGCCCACGTGGGAGCAACTAGGACGAGTGTCAGGGAGTGTTGTCGTAGTTTGCGAGCTACCAGCGGTATCAACGGCGCTGGGGGAAAAGCGTACGCAAATCTGCCGGACCAGTTCATCCATATCGCATTGCCCTGCGACTGCGGATGTGGGAATCTGGCGGCGAAGCTTTGGCATTTTGCGTTTTCGCTTGTCGCGAATAGGTCTATCTCTGGATGACCCCAGTGCTGGAAGTACGGTTGGAGTACTGATGGGTGTAACTCCCACTCGTGCATCTGTTGGCTGTGTCTGCTGAGCAGATCCGCCATCTGGTTGTCCTTGCCAGGGAGGTGTTCCGCCATGAGGAACATGTTCCTTTGAATGGCCCACTTCCACATGCTCTGAGCCAGATGAGACAACTGTGGAGAGTGTGTTCCTCCCTGCTTCTGTATGTAGTACATGGCAGTCATGTTGTCCGTCCGGATCAATACGACTTTGTTGCACAGGTGTACTTTGAATGCCTTCATGGCCAGGAAGATTGCCATCAGTTCCAGAAGGTTGATGTGCATCTTCTTTTGTTGTGTAGTCCATAGTCCCTGCACTGTGTAGTGGAGTACATGAGCTCCCCATCCCTGGAGAGACGCGTCCGCTGTCAGTACTATTTGTGGAACAGGCTCTTGGAACGGTCGGCCCTTGCAAAGGTTTTGTGGATTCCACCAATGCAGAGAGTTGTATGCCCGACCGCTCACCAACACTAGGTCTTTCAACTGTCCTTGAGCCTGATTCCACTGACGTGCTAGGCACTCCTGAAGTGGGCGCATATGTAACCTCGCGTGCGGGACTATGAAGATGCAGGAGGCCATCATGCCTATCAACTGCATAAACACTCGCGCTGGAAGCGAGTGATTGGGTTTGAACTTGGAGATCAGCAGTTGTATGCTGTTGATCCTCACTAAATTTGGCTGAGCTGTGGCCGCCAGAGTGTCTATAGTCGCACCTAGGTACTGTTGTACGTGTGCGGGCTGGAGATGGGACTTTGGGTAATTTAGTGAGAATCCCAGACTGTGAAGAAGGTGAATGGTGCGGGACATGTGGCTTGCACATTGCTGGGCTGACTTCGCTTGAACGAGCCAGTCGTCTAGGTAGGGGTAGACGTGTATATGCTGCCTCCGTAAGTGTGCTGCCACCGTAGCTAGGCACTTCGTGAAAACCCTGGGCGCTGTTGTCACGCCGAAGGGAAGGACTTTGAACTGATAGTGCTGCCCCTGAACAGTGAACCTGAGGTATTTTTTGTGTGAGGGGTGGATGGGTATGTGAAAGTACGCATCCTTGAGGTCCAGTGAGGCTAGGAAGTCTCCCTGCTTGAGAAGCGGAAGGACTTGCTGTAGGGTGAGCATGTGAAAGTGCTCTGAAAGAATGTACTGGTTCAGGGGTCTCAGGTCTAATATAGGCCTGAGCGACCCGTCCTTCTTTGGAATTAAAAAGTAGAGGGAGTAAACCCCCGTACCCTGCTCGTGGACGGGTACGACCTCTATGGCGCCTTTTAGAAGCATACTTTGCACCTCTTGCAGTAAGAGCGTTAAGTGCTCTGAGGACATAGGACGGTTTCTTGGTGGTATTGTGGGTGGAGTGGAGGTTAACTCCAGACAGTAACCGTATTTTACAATATCTTTGACCCACCTGTCCGTGGTGATGGAGTTCCACGTGGACAGGAACCTTTGTAGTCTTCCCCCGACAGGTGTTGTGTGGTCGGGAGGAAGGGAGAGGGCGTCACTGCTTGTTCTTGGGGGAGGACCTGGTGTTGCCGTAGCCACGTCCTCTGCCCTTTGTACTGGAGCCACGATATCCACCTCGGGTGTTTTTATCGTAGGTGGTCTGTGTATTGCCTTTGTTATACGTCTGTTGTGACCCCTGTCCTCTACCTGCCCCCTTGTTTCCGGGGCGACGAAAGGAGCCGCTCCGAAAGGACTGAGTTTGGAGGGCGCCCATGGACTTTGCCGTGTCCGTGTCCTTTTTTATCTTTGAGGGTGGTGTCAACCTCTGGGCCGAATAAATAGTCGGGGTTGACGGGCTGGTTCAGTATGTTGTTTTGTACCTCAGGCTTGAATCCTGAGATTCGTAGCCAGGCATGTCGTCGCAGCATGACGCTTGTGTTTATGGCCCTGGCAGCCGTGTCTGCAGCATCTAGTGCACATTTGATGGAAGCATTTGTGAGTAGCTGTCCCTCTCTGATAAGAATTTCTGCACCTTCTTTGAACTGGTCAGGGAGATGTTGGAGTAGTTGCTCCAAGGTGTCATAGTGCGCTCTATCGTAGCGAGCGAGGAGCGCTTGAGTGTTGGCTATGCGCCATATGTTGGCAGCCTGGGCGGCAACCCGCTTGCCGGAGGTCTCTAGCACCTTGGACTTTTTGTCCGGGGGAGGAGCGTCACCTGTAGTTTGCGAGTGTGCCCTCTTGCGAGCATTCGCTACGACGATGGAGTCGAGTGGCAATTGTCCTTTGATGTAAGTAGGATCCCCAGGTGCTGATCTGTATTTTTTATCAATCCTGGGGTTTATCACTCGTGCCCTGGTGGGTTCCTTGAAAATGTCCTTAGCTGGCTTGAGGACCCCCTTCAGCATTGGCAGAGTTTTTACATGTCTTTCTGAGGATGCAAAAGTGTCCATTAGAAAGTCATCCTCGATGGTATCTGAGTGAAGCTGTACCCCATGGTTATTTGCAGCACGTTCAATAAGAGCGTTGAACGCCGCAGTATCCTCCGTGGGAGATGTTTTTGCCCCATAGAGTTGTGGGTCCTGTGTATCGAGAGGTGCACTGGGGTCTGCAGGGTCGCCCCAAGTTTGATCAGGGTCCTGCTGGTCATCAGGGTCTGTGTCTACATGGTAGGGTGCTTGGTCATCCATGTAGTCCTCCAATGCATCCGTGTCGGAGCGTGTGGGGGAGAACCGGTGTGGATCCTGGTAGGAGGAATGGAACGGTTCATAAAGGAGAGGTTCTGATTCCACAGGCAGCTTCCTTTTTAGTGGGATCCTGAAAGGGTCCAATGGCGGTTCCGAAGTTATTCTTCGGTCGTGGAGAATCATCCTGCCAGTGTCGGCGTCGATGACACGTGACGGAGACGTCTCGTCCGGTGGAACCGGAGTCTGGGTAACCCGTGTCCTGAGTTGGAACATCTTCGGGATTGTTGACGGAGGCAAGCCGAAGGTAATGTTGGCTGGCCCCGTAGAGGTTGCTGGAGCTCCGATCGGGCCGGAACCCGACGGGTCTTTGAGGGCCGCCGTGGTTTTGTTGCTTTGCGTCGCAGCAGGCCGCACTTGGGGCGTCTTTGAGGCTTTGGCCCCGGGCAGGTTAGTAGAGCCGGGCGTGGATTTTTTCGGAGTCGAGGTGTGGAGATCACCGTCGACGTCCTCGATACGTGAGGCTTCGGCGTCGTCGAGGGAGCGACGCGAGGCGAAGCAGGCGGTATTGCCCTCGGTGTAGTTGGCGTCGGTAGCCGAGTAGGTTTCTCGGTGCCGATGGCCTTTTTCCGTTTGTCGACTCCGATGTCGCCCGATTCCAGTTCGGCACCGAAGTCCCTCTTGGTGCGGTCGGTGCCGACGCGTTGCGCTGGCGTCGAAGGCGTGGAAGGCCTCGATCCGACCAGCGCCACTTTCAGTTTCGGTTTCGTATGAACCGGAGCAGCTTTCGGTTTCGTGGTAGGGAAACCAGCTGGCTTATGCAGCAATGGCTGCCGCTGAACGTCCGAGGCCGGGCCCGAGGGCGGGGCCGAAGAACTACGGGATGGGTCTCGGGTAAGGCCCGAAGGCGATCCCTCGACCGGAGCCAAAGGCTGTGGCGCTGGTGTTTCTTCGGTTTGAACAGGTAGGCCTTGTTCATCATTGGAGCTACTCTCTTCGGCCCCTAAGGCCTCCTCGTCGTCTCCTACCTCGGTGTCGTCTTCACCTCTGTGGAAGAATGACTCGTCGCCCTCGTCCGATCCGGGGTCGTGTTCGGAAACGGGACTGGGGGGTATGACTTCTAATTCCTCGACGTCGGCCTCGTCGAAGATGTCTGTTGGGGCCGGTGCCGCGTGCTGCGCCTCGAGTCTCGCCGCTCTTCGGTTCCTTAGAGTCTTCTTGGAACGGAACCGGGCACAGGCCATGCATGTCGATTCGTCGTGGTCCGGCGAAAGGCATTTGTTGCACACCGGATGGACGTCGATGTGTGGGTACTTCGCATTGCATACCGGACACCTTTTGAATGGCGTCCTGGATTCCATCGTCGAAGTAGTCGATGGACAGGTAAATGCGAAAGAAGTCGGTGCTGAAAGTTAGTAAACTAACAAAATTCTATCGAGACCCGATCGATAAACAGTACCGACGCGAACTAAAGGCCTTTTGGCCTCGACCAAATATTTTCCTAACTTGAGCTAAGATAGCACATCCGAACCCAATGGCGGAAAAAAACAATCTGAGGATGGAGAGGATGCCCATGCGCACTGTAGTCCAGGGGAGGAGTCACCTATCCAAGGATACTTCGAAGACTCTTCCAGGACAACAACGTGCAAACATCCGGACCCAACACTAGGCGGCGATCTATGCACAGATATGAATTCAGCAGCCCACATGCCTCGAACATATAGATCCCCCCTTTGGGCATTAGACAAAGTCTCAAAAAGAAAATCTCCTCTATTGTATCTTTATACAAGGGGACCTGGTGGAAAGTTGCTGCTTGTGCTCTTAAATCTTGATATGCAGAGGCATTATCAGGGGGTGATGGTCGTGTGGGATAAAGATCAGGGGCTGTTTCCCCTTGTGGTTCAATGTCAGTCATCCCAAGCATCTCCTGGGTGTATGTTTTGTGGAATATCCTGATCATCTTCTACTATTGGTGAATGAGTAGACATATCACCTGCCTCAGATAATTGTGGTGAGCGAGATGGTGAAGTAGATGGTGGAGGTGGTGTTTGTGGGGTAGGTGAAGGCGGAATAGGGATGTGCAATGGGCTAGTAGCAGCATCCTTCCTCTTCTTCTTTAGAGGTTGAATAGGAACGTCCAAAGCCTCTTCCAAAGATAACTGCTTCTTAGAAGAGTGAGGGCGAGGCTTCCTAATCCTTTTTTGTGTGCGCCATGGCAGACCGTGAGCAGTCTTTTCGCTCAGAGCCGATGATTTGGGCTTAGGATCAGGGGTATAAGTAATCACTGTCCGATGCTTCTGTGCCGGCTGAAGAGCGGTCGAGTTGTCATCGGATTGGGACTCTGAATCATGGATCGATAGTGATTCCTCTTATGCTGCTGAAGCTTCTTCGTCTTCCTGTTATCGACCGAAGATGTCTGGTACATCATCCTCTTGCTTGCGCATCATTTCTAGGCGTCAAACACGTCAGTCTCGAAGAGTCATTTTAGATCTAACAGACTTGCAGGCATCATAGTTTTCCTCCAGATGATAAAGCGAGAGGTAAAGGTTGCAAACGGAGGGTTGGTCGGTATTAGGATACTTGGAGTGACAATTCAGACAGTGCGTTCCATTACCAGGTCATTCTCCAAAGGACGTTGGAATCAAAAGGATGCATGGCCAGGCGTGGCCCGAGGGAGCCAGCTGAGGACCTGCCACGCAGAAGGGTGATCGCTTGGACGCAATACACCAACCAATTGAGATAAAACTGTTGAGTAAAGGGAGCACAAAGGAGTTCCCAACTAAAGCGCAAGATATTACATCGGAACCCACCGGCAGAAAAAAACAATCTGAAGATGGCATCAATGACCATGAGCAGTATTACCAAGAGACGTCACACAGCCACGTGACTCAAAGGAAACTTCTTGGAACAAAAACAATTTGTAATCATCCGAGTCCAACACTAGATGGCGGACTTATGCAAAGCATATGTATCTACAGTACATATGCCTCAAAAAAACACACACTATATATATATATATATATATATATATATATATATATATATATATATATATATATATATATATATATATATATATATATATATTCACTGAAAAAACCATAGGTTTCACACACGTTATAGTTAGGAATTAGCATTTAAAAAACCTTGCAAATTCACTGAAAAAACCATAGGTTTCACACATGTTATAGTTAGCGGAAATTTTACTGATAAAAAACCAGTGAAATTCCCCCGTTATAGTTAGTGCAGGCAACTATAACTCACGCGACCGCAATCCTCTGCTGATGCTAATACTGTATTTAGACACTTATATGCCCATGTCTTCTTCCATACATTTTTAGCTATACATATATTACAAATATTTTTTTTTCATAAAGACACATATGTCATCAGCAGAAGATTGCGGTCGCGTGAGTTATAGTTGCCTGCACTAACTATAACGGGGGAATTTCACTGGTTTTTTATCAGTAAAATTTCCGCTAACTATAACATGTGTGAAACCTATGGTTTTTTCAGTGAATTTGCAAGGTTTTTTAAATGCTAATTCCTAACTATAACGTGTGTGAAACCTATGGTTTTTTCAGTGAATTTGTACGGTTTTTTAAATGCTAAGTTACTTTACGCCATTCGAGGCGTGCGCGCCCACTTAACGCAGTTCGTTCCGTGCACGGTTTTTATCAACTTTAATAAGCCCTGTACATTTGGTGGCCTTCGGCCACCAAAAGCACAGGGGGTGGGGTCAATGTGGATAGTGTTTTTTTTATTTCAATTTTATAATTTCATGTTGCCAAAATTTAGTTTTTTTTACCTATTAATAAGCCCTGTACATTTGGTGGCCTTCGGCCACCAAAAGCACAGGGGGTGGGGTAAGTGTGGATAGTGTTTTTTTTATTTTTATTTTTTTTACCGTACGCTTACGGTAAGCGTACCCCGCGAAATTGCCGAAAAAAAAATAAAACCGTTTTTGCTCTTGGGGGATGTTTGTGGACTCCCTCAACATGACTATGTGGGAGGGAGTTGTCAAAACAGCCCCGTAACATGTTTTTGGCCATCATGTTTGATAAACAACACTCAGTGCGAGAGACAAAATGGCGGCCGCCGCTTCCTGGTTTCGGCCGATTCGAATGTTTACTAAGATCTAAGAGCCAATCAGAATCGCGCTCGCGCACGCCACCGTACGCTTACCGTAAGCGTACGGTAAGCGTACCGTAAGCGGGCTCAGATATATATATTGATTTAAAGGCTATTTTCTCAGAATCTACTGAACAGATTTACACCAAACCTACAAAAGGCACTTCCTTGACCTAGGGACTACCTCTCTGCCAAATTTTGAGTAATTCTGTTCAGCCGTTCGGGCTGTAGCTCGTTCTAAAGGTCCTATGGAAAAATGCATGGGAAAAACGCGTTTTGGGACCCCCCTTTTATCTCAGCCCCCGCTTGACGGATCCCCCCGAGACTTTCAGGGTAGGAGCGGAGCGTAGCGCCCCACCTATTTTGAGAAATTCGCGAGGATTCGTCGACCGGCGCCAAAGTTATTCAAAATAGAATGTTGAGGTTTTCCTATGGAAACGTGGTCCTAACTATAACTACCTACTGGCGACCGCCAGTAGGTAATATATATATATATATATACACACACACACACACACACACGTTTGTGTGCAAGCAATATGAGGACCGTGCCAAATGCATAAATAGTGAAAACTAATAAATGTAAAGAAGTCAATGGCCACATGTGTCTGAAGAGAAGTGTAGGCGCATGTCAATCTACAGCACTACATGTCACAAACAGATACTTACAGGATAAGTAGCATATTGCGATGATGGCATGTGTGGCTGTAGATACACATGCTCTGCATAGACTGTAAAGCAGTCCATCCTAATAAGTGGTGGCTAACCTGTGGTGTTGCAGTGGTTTGAAAAAGTACATAGCACTGCCTGTCCTACATTGGCTTATTTGGTGTGCTAAAACAACAAAATCATGTTTGGTGAAAGTGTGTGGTGTGGACCATGTAGCTGCTTTACATATGCCAGATACAGGAATATTTCCTAAAAGGCCATGGTTGCTCCCTTTTTGTAAGCAGTGTGCACTCTGAGAGGAACAGGTAAAGGTCTTTTGGCCTTAGCATAGCAAGTCTGAATGCACTTTAATAACCATCTGGCTATGCCCGCTTTGAATATAGGGTTTGGCTTTCTGTGGTGGTGAGAAGGCGACAAAAGGTTGCTTAGAGTTTTTGAAAGTTTTAGTTCAGTCAATGTAGAACATACTTTTGACATCTAATGAATGAAGTTATTTCCCAACAAAATCAGGTGGAGAAAAGAAAACTGGCAATTAAATGGACTGATGGATGAGAAACTGTGAGACTAAATTAGGTAGGAATTTAGGGTTGGTTCTAAAACCATCTTGTCTTTATGAATTTGGAAGAATGGTTCTTCTAAGGTTCATGCCTGGTGCTCACAAACATGTCTGAGTGAAGTTATGGCAACTAAAAAGGCCACCTTCCATGATAGGAATTGAAGAGGGCATGAGTGTAGAGTCTAAAAGGAGTTCCCATGAGCCTCGTGGGCACTATATTAAGGCTGCATGAAGGAATCCAGGGTTCCCTCCATGAAAGCTTTAATAACTGGAATTTTGAAAAGGGAAAAGTGTCTATTTTGAAGATAGGCAGCCATGGCAAGCAACATGTAGGCATATAGAAGTGTATGCTAAACCCGCCTTTTTTAAGTGAAGTAGGTAACAGATAATGTTTTGTTCTGTAGCTGTGAAAGGGTCAATGTGTTTTGAGTGGCAGTAGCAAACAAAACGTTTCCAGTTTGCTGCATAGCAGGCCCTAGTGGTAGGTTTTTGTGCGTCTTTAAGAATATTCATACTATCTGCTAGTAAATTAAGATAACTAAATTCTATGACCTCAGGAGCCAGATCGTTAGGTTGAGAGATCTGGGTGTCTGATTTGTCTGTGATTTTGCATGAGAAGGCCCGGCCTGTTGGGGAGCTTCTCGTGTGGAACTGCTGAAAGGTCTAATAATATTGTGAACCAAGACTGACAAGCCCAAGTGAGCTACTAGGATCATTGTTTGAGATGTCTGCCAAACTAGAACTGGAAGAAAAGGGAGAGGTGGAAAAGCGTAGGCAAACATCTTTGACTAACTCACCCAAAGTTCATTGCCTATGGATAGTGGGATGCGGGAACCGGGAGCCAAAGTTTGGGCATTTTGCATTTTCTGCTGTGGCGATATTTATTTGAGGGAAGTCCCACTTTTGGAAGTAGGGTAGGAGGACTTCTGGGTGTGGTTCCCATTCGTGGACTTGTTGCTGCATCCTACTGAGCAGGTCTGCAAAGTCGCTGTCTGTTCCCAGGAGGTATTCCACTAACAGGCGAATGTGGTGATGTAGAGCACAATTTCAGATGGTCTGAGACAGTTGTGAGAGTTGTGTAGACCGTGTCCCTCCTGTTTTTGACGATAATATATTGCTGTCATATTATTTGACCGGACTAGGACAATCTTGCGAGTCAGGTGAGGTAGAAAACCTTTCAATGCTAAGTGAACAGCTTGAGGCTCCAGGTAGTGGATGTGGAGAGATTAGTGCTTGACATCCCATAGGCCCTGTACTGTCAGGTGCTGGAGGTGAGCACCCTATTCCATTTCTGATGTGTTGTGAGCGTGAGGAGGGGAACAGGGCCGAGAAAAGGCCGCCCCTTCAACAGATTGGTGGTGTTCCACTAATGCAGAGAACTGTGAGTGGGGCGGTCTATCAACATTAGATTTGTCAACTGACCCGGTGATTACTGACAAGCAAGACATTATTGTAATGGACGCATATGTAATCTTGCATGGGGCACTATGGCATTGCAAGAGGTCATGATCACTAGAAGACGCATGACCGCCTTCACTGTGAGTTGTTGGTTGGTCCGAAACGGAGGCAGTACTGTTTGAAAGTTTTGAAGTCTTACAGGATTGGGGTAAGCTAATCCTGATTGTGTGTTGAGGATTGCTCCTAAGTATGGTTGCATCTGTAATGGTTGCAGGAGAGATTTAGGGATGTTGATAGTAAAACCCAAATTATAGAGAAGATCTATTGTCATCTCAGTGTCCTGTTGGCACTGATGAAGAGTTCTGGCTTTGATAAGCCAGTCATCAAGGTATGGGAATATGTGGACAGCACGTCCAGCGATACGCTGCAACCACTGCTAGACATCTGGTGAACACTCCAGTTGCAGTGGTTACCCCAAATGGCAAAACGTTGAACTGGTAATATTTGCCTGCTATGACACATCTTAAATATTTGCGATTAGTTTGGAGTGTTGGTATGTGGCAGTAGGCATCCTTTAAGTCTAGTGTTGCCCTAAAGTCGCCTTGTTGAAGTGGAATGACATCCTGTAAGGTAACAATGTGGAAGTGTTCTGTATTTGCTAATGGGACAAAGATCTAAAATTTGCCTTAAAGACCCGTCCTTTTTGGGGATTAGGAAATATCCATGAACCCTGATGTTGAAGAGGGGCTGACTCTATAGCACCTTTGAGGAGAAGAGCTTGAACTTCCTGTTTGAGCATTGTTTGATACCCGTGTGACATCATGTGAACACAAGGTGGAATGTTGGGTGGTGAGGTAATGAGCTTCAGACCAAAGCCATGTTGGATAATGGCTAATACCCACTTGTCTGATGTGATTGATTGCCATGTGGGTAGGTAATTGTGAAATATGCAGCTAACAGGTGTTATGTGATTGGGGGTGGGGGGGATAGGGTAGACACTGTTTGGTAAAGGGTGTTGCTCCACGGGGGTGGCACCCTTAGCTCTGGAGATGTTTCCTCTATTGGGAAGCTTCAGAAGAGGTGGATTTGAGGCCCATGTTATCCTGAGCGATGAAAAACCCCACGGGTAGCAGGTGTTTTAAGTGCCCCAATAGCTTTGGCCGTCTCAGTATATTTTGAAAACCATTCTAATGTGGAAGCCACCTGAGGGCCAAAAAGATGTTCCTTATCAAAGGGCATATTTAAGAAAGCTTGTTGAACCTCAGGCTTAAAGCCTGAGATCAGAAGCCAAGCATGTGGCTGAAGTAAATTATTAGTACTTATTTCTCTGACCGCGGTGTCTGCAGCATCTAATGCAGACCGTATGGAAGTGTTAGTGATAATTTTACTTTCAGACACTAACTGTTGACCGTGTTTTTTGTGTTCCTCTGGGACAGACTGAAGTAGATCTTCCATTTCGTCCCAGTGGGAGCATGTTAAGAGAGCTTCTGAGTTGGTAATACGCCAACGGTTGGCAGCCTGAGCTGCAACTCTCTCCTCCTCCGCATCTATCCTTTTACTCTCATTTTCAGGAGGCGGAGTGTCTCCAGTGGCCTGAGATCTGGCACGCTTGCGTGCTGTGGTGGTAACTAGGGAGTCTTGGGGCAACTGTTCTCTAATTTAAATAGGGTCAGATGGTGCAGGCTTGCATTTCTTATCGTCCCCAGTGACAACCCTAACTCTAATAGGGTCTTTAAATAAGTCTTCAGTATGCAGGTATTAAGTAGTCCTATGAATAGTGGAAAGCATGTCAAAGAGAAAGTAATCTTCTAAAGGCTCTTTATGAAGCTCCACATTGTGAAAAGCAGCAGCCCTCACTATAAACTCTTGGAAGAGTTAGCATCTTCAAGAGAATGGCGTGTAGGATACATATCAGAATACGTGTAAGCAGGGGGTCATCTCCCTGTGCCCCCATACCCACCAGTGTGACTGTGGAGACTAGTGGCTCTCCTGGAGTAGATGGTGGTGCATCAGAGAGTGGAAGTGGTGGAGGAGGCGGTAAAGGTGGAGTTGGCTTGGGAGGTGGAGGACTCAGATCTTTGCCCATAGTCTTCCTTTGAGGAGGACCTTGCATGCATAAAGCTTCTTTAAAAGTAAGCGTCCTTTTAGGTGGTGGAGGAGAGGAAGGCGTAGCCACTATACGTCCAGTATGCGCCTGGATAAGAATCTTCTTCTGGTGCGTGTCTGGTTTCTCCAGTAACTCGTGCAGGACTGGTGTCACGTATATCTCAAAACTGAGCTTGTAAGTCTGCTTGGACAGCTTCGGTTCCAAAGCTTTCAGCTTAGAATTAGACTGTGCACTCTGTGCAGAGGTGGAAGATGGTGGCTGTCGGCTCGGTACTGAAGATCAACTCGATGCTGGTTGGTAGTCTCGGTCCGAAGAAGCCAATTTAGAAGGCTTTGACTTGTCATGCGCCTTAAGTGTAAAGTCCGAAGGCGGGGCGTTCGTAGCGGTCTTTTAGTGATGACCATGGCTAGATAGCTGTGGTGGCTTGGGGACCTGCAATTTTGAGACCAGGAGTGCCAAATGTTTTTTGGTACGGTTATGCTGGTGGACAGGAGCAGGGGAAGGTGTACTCACAGGTTGTTGAGCTGGAGTAATGTCCTCTAACTTAAAGTCCTCTTCAAGCTCGGAGGCCGAACTTTCATCAACGGAGAAGGCCCCTCCTTGTCGATCGATTTTGGAGTGTCATCGCTGCCTTTGTAGGACATCTCGAGACAACAGACTCTCCAATCCCAAAGGGTCTTTTTGGAACCGATGGACTTGCAGGCATTGCAGACCCCTTAGTTGTCCTCAGGGGACAAGCACAAGTTGCACACCGTGTGCTGGTCTGAGTGAGGGTACTCGGTGTGGCAACATGGACAGAACTGAAAGGGCATGCGCTCCATTACCAGTGAAGCATTTTCGGGAAGACTGGTAGCAAGGGTGAAGGTAGGCCCTGAAGGGGACCGCCCCAAAGTGGCTTCGGTCGAAAGGAGTCGAACTGGCGGAGTTTTTTTTAATGGGAGTCGCAGAAGGAAAAGCGTGAGTGACAACAATACCGTCAAAGAAAGAGAAAAGAACCGGAGAATTGAATCAAAATGGAGGGGAAGCACTGAGCAGAGGCACACAAGTCCGAACCCGAAGACAGAGAAAAAACAATCTAATAACGGAGTTGATGACCAGGCGCATTACAACCAAGAGGAGTTACTCGACCTCGTGACTCTAAAGACTTCTTCTAAGAAAAACTACTTGCACAACTCTGGACCTTACACTAGACGGCAGGAGTATGCAAAGCATGTGTATCTACAGTCACACATGGCATCGAACACACATTTTTCTCTGATTAATCCTGTGGTATATTGCTCAGATCATTCAAATGAGCAAAGGTATTCAGTGTTACAGCAATAAATGAAGACCTCATTATAGAGAAAACGTATATCCAGCTTCAGAGGTGGCCATTATTGAAGCTCAGCACATGAAAAAGTAAAGTGAGGTAAATATCTGCTGGTCTGAAGCTCACAGGGAGAAGCAAATTGTCACCATGCCAAGTATGATGGAATGAGCCATTTGGCCAACAGTCTGTGCCATGAGGTTTAGGGAGCCACATAGATCTGAAAGACATCTCCAGAGGCAAATCTAGTGGCGCCAAAGTGTTTTCATAAGCAGCACTTTAACCCCCAAATAATTTGGTTCTGTAGATCCAAAGGGAATATGAGATCAACTAATGGACCGAAGTAGAAGTAGTATAGCCTTCCTGGAGGGATTCAACAACTATAGCATAGTTTGTGCAAATGTGCGTCTTCTTCACTGTCGGTGTGGTCCCTCTGAGTCAAGAGATTACAAGTATTGACTCATTTTACCAGCGATGTGACAGAAAAACCTTCCTTAACAAAAAG
This sequence comes from Triturus cristatus, assembly GCF_964204655.1. Classification (NCBI taxonomy): domain Eukaryota; kingdom Metazoa; phylum Chordata; class Amphibia; order Caudata; family Salamandridae; genus Triturus; species Triturus cristatus. The sequence goes on along the minus strand of NC_140581.1, from coordinate 1,156,591,378 downwards.
TTAAATATAAAGGTTGCGCTTGAATTAGGTCAGATTTCAATTTAGTTTAGAGTCAGAAGGAGTGAGCTCCATAGATGAGCCACACAAACTGAAAACGCCAATCTCTATTGTCTCATCTGTCGATATTTTTAAAAACAGTGACTTAATAATACTTATCTAGCAACCACAAATACACTGGTAGGAATAACATAGGTTGGAATAACTACTACCCTGCCAATCAGAACAATGAAGTTACTCAGTGTTGTTGAGACATCCTTGCCATGCCCTCAAATAATGTTAATACTATGTGTCCTTAACAAAAAAAGACAAAATCTCTCACCATCCAACATCAGAGGCGGAAGGGTGAAAGGGCTTTTAATATGGAGCACTTAGATGGTGATAGTTTGTAATGAACAAGAGAGCAAGTTTAAAAATACCTTTTGAGTGACAAATGACAATTCAATGTGGTCTAGAGAGTAATATTGAATACAAAAAATAGGACTAAAAGGAGGACAACGATGGTCCTCTTGTCCCTGCATGGTGAACATTATAGAGATCACTTTATTGACCCAGAAATGGTCAGGTAACCTTTATCAAGACCCTGTAAGCTCTCATATGGTTGAGTATGATGTTTCCCACAGTGTGTAGTATAAGGTCTCTAAATAAGATTCATGCACATAACACTATTAGCGTATTACGTGCATCTTAGGAATGCAGATCCTCATTACCACACAGTATTTTTAGATTATGCATACAAATTTAAACTGAATACGTTCTTCAAAAGAATGCCAGTGAAGAACTTTCCCTGATGGTGACACTTGGTTATTCAACCTTTTGGGGCCCATACAGCTGCACTTTGAAAACAGTGTTTTGCTAATTATAAACTGCTCATTCTAAGGTGTGCAAGGTTAGTGAAGTACAGCTAAAACATCTTATAACTTTTGTGGAAAATTATGAAACCCAACATTACTATTGAGAGCCCTAGAATGGTAGAAGACTGTGAAATCTGGTCTTGTTAATTTGATCTTTTGATATTTCATACAGCAATTGCAGTCCAACCAAATACTTCGACTTCATTTTACCATTACAGAATGAACTGAACTTGAGTCTAGGACTGCAGGACACATTTATTTAGCTAATTTGTTGGCAGTGTTCACACCAGCCTGATCTCAGTCTGTCCAGGGTTGAATTTAACATAAGCACATCCAATGATCAGTCTCCACTGACAGGTCCAAATCTATTGCTCCCTTTGGGATGACATGGCAAGATGGTAATATTTGGTTTTGAAGGAGCTGCACAATTCTAGAAGATGTTACGAGATCTCAGCCTCTTCACAGGACAAAGGTATATATTAAGGAGAATTGATGAGAAGGCTACTTGTTGCTGGGTGCCACACTTAGAGTGTCGCATTATGATGTGTAATTCAACAGACTTCTTGATTTTCTCTTGAACAGAATGAATCAAGCCACTGAAGCGCTAAACCCAGATTTCACTCACATGTTATGAAGAATCTTATGATTGACTCTGCAAAGGCTTCAAATTGAGCCAACCAAATCAGGCACAACACACCACCTGCAAACACAGATCATAGATCATTTTTGTTGTCACACGTTCTGAACTCTGAAACCGATGAAACCCTAACTGCTGGTCGTAGTCTATCAAGTTATGTTCAATTCAAGTCTGTAACACGAAACTTACAGCCTGTTCTAAAAGATGTGAATAGTAAGGGAGGTTAGAAATAATCCTGTGGATAAAAAGGCTGGCAGGATTATTCCATGGTATTTTGTTTTTCAACAAAATGGTGACATTGCCTTTTAAAGCAAATACAGATTGTCTACAACACTAAGAAACGGTTAATCACAATCATCTGGTGAACTGTACTTTAATGTGAATATCGCACAGAAATAGTCTGGCATTATTTAAATTAGCAAGCATAACATCTAAATCGGTTAACAGGATCTTCAGCCAAATTATACGTTTCTTGGAGAAAGCGGCCTTATGCATCAGTTGACCAATATTGCCTGATTCAAGTCTTTCTGCTTTGTGACATGGCAAAACAGGACACCCCCCCCACACACACACATACACTCCTGACGCCTTCTTTCTCACCACTAGAAAGTGCGCTTGCTGGTGAATGTAGGTGCTTACAGTAACTAATATGTAAACCAGAAAAGTTTAATGATGATCTGCAAGTGTGTAAAGCAGGAACCGCAAGTCCACTTATTAGTAGACAGACTCTGCAACATTCTGTATTAAATTTCTGGATCTATAATATACACTGATGTGCTATGATAACAGATGTATACTTCTGCTAATGCTCTAGTCTGAGACAAACATGCAAGCAAGCAGCATTTAATGTAAGTGACTTCAACAGTCACTGAACATAATTTGCAAAATAGTGTGAAATGTGTTTCAAATTCCAACCCCCCAAAAATTACTTTTTGAATAAATGAACATTAGAACAAGATAAAAGTCCACGTACTTTACAACGAAAATAGTTTTCTATTTGTTGCAAAATATCACTCAGCTTTCCTAGGCCTACTGAGGGCACCTGGCAGAAGAAAGTTCCATCGGAACAAACATTTGTCACCTCCACATGTTTGTACAAATCATCGACCTGGAAAAGAAAGGCAAAGGGAAACATTACAAGAATGTGTGCGCATGCAGTTTGATTATGTTTACTTATTTGTTTCATACCAATAATACCCCTTAATGGATAGAGCCAAGTTATGCTTTTAGGTTGTTATTAAATCTTGATCCAAGTAGGCTTTAAATAACAAAGGTAAAAATATAAAGTTTACAGCAAACAAAGAACGTAGTGGTGGAAGAATAAGTCGCACCTCGTAATACAAACAAGTTTAGTGGGCAGATAGTACTACTAAGCAAGTAAAAATTAACTGTAATGAATCATGGTGCCATTTAGGGTAATAGCACCTCACTACCATGGATGCGAGTACACAATGAACAATGCCTTCGTTCTACAATATGCTTTAGGAAATATACCCAGATACTCCAATCATTGAATACTATTTAGTGACCTATATTTATAAGGTTTTGCTGAAAGAACTGTGTTACTTGTTCACAGGTTGCAAAAATGCAGAAGAAAGTTATTTATTTTTAATGGGTTAATAATCTCATTGACAACATGCAAGTTCCATTTCAATTTTTACAGAAAGAAAATGCAAAATTCTTTATACAAGGACTAAACACTGATGATGGCGTTTCCAAGAACAAATAGTACAGCAGCTTTTGGATAAAGACAACAACCGGCACGTGTTTCGTCACAAAAGTGACATTTTCAAGGCTATATGACAGTAAAAAAATATATGTTGAATTTACATTTACTGAGTAATAAGTTAATTAGTTGAACAACCTACACAGTGTATCAAAAAGGAAAAGACAAGAAAAGTGAAGAACTGGGCATACATGTATAATCCTATAGGTGAGGGAAAAAGATAGACAAGTGGATGATAAACCAGCAATGATTAAGGAATTAAGAGTGATGTAAGGCATGCAGATTGAGTGATAAAAGAAAGCTCCCTTAGTTTCACATATTTGTAAATCACCAGCCGTGGAAAGACTCACTACTGAATTACTAAATCAAAAGGCTGACCTTCAACGTATAAACTCGAGGTTGAAACAGGTAAGATATGAGGCGTAAGATGCGAAGACAAATGGTCCGGAGAATCTCTAGCTGTCACACTTGACTGCTATATATTTGTAGAAGTGAGAGCAAGAAAATAAGCATGTTAGAATGGGAAGTCTCTGGGTCCATTGTTACAAAAAGAGGAAAGAAGATAAATTGCTTCCTCTTAATACTCGGAACGTACATTTTCAACCAGCGGAAAATAATTTGTAATTAGTTTCAAATAGTAATAGAAGTATCAATCCAATAGTAGAAGATACTGTTCAACAATGTTTGGGCTCTTACGTTGCACTAGAAAAAGAAAAAAAATGGTTTATAAAGGAAATGTAAACCAGCGGGGTGGGGACGGACAAGCAAATTAGATCAAAAGTGTACTGTAATCACAATGTAAGGACAAGAGTGCCACGACCTGTATTCAATTCTAGACAGTATACATATGGAGACCAAATATCATGTGGAGAGTTGATATCCATGAGGATCCCGAACTTCAATAGGTAAATTTCAATATGGATGTGTCCATTACAAAATAATACACCAAATTAATATTACATAATTGACAAGTTGTCCTATTTGTTTGCAACGTAATTGGCGTTACCTCTAGATAAGCAAATGTGTTAGATAAAGAAATGAAGGGGAAAACATATTTTGAAATTGTAACTCTAAATAGCGTCGAATGGGCCAAAGAATGCATCATGCTCATTCCAGTTGCATGAACACACGCGTCTGCCACTACAGAAGCTCGAACTACCGAGGTAATTAGGAATGTATTCCTCCTGATGGGGTTACGATAGCCGTATACCTTAATAGAAATTTTAAATTCATAAAAAAAATCAACGGGTATGGACATCTGGTTAGATAGAGGGTTACGTGTACCTTATATCTGTCCTTTATATTTACAGGGACTTATCATGGTCCGTAACTGAGGAAATGTTTTCGTATGAGAATTCTGCTAAACGACTGCTGATGTCTTTTTAAATTGAACAACGCAAGTTCACGCTTGTATTAAATATACATTAATGGGACCCATGAAAGCGTAGTAGAATACGCCTTGATACATACATTCTTTGGCACAGTCCACGCTCTTTGGAGTTACAATTTTGAACAATGTTTTTACCCTCATTTCTTTATCTAACACATTTGTTTATTTAGACGCAACTCAAATTACGCTGCGTACAAAATAGGACAACTTGTCTATTATGCAATATTAGTTTGGTCTACAATTGTGTTCCACCTCATGTGCTGGACACATCAATATATTGAAATGTACCTATGGAAGTTCAGGAACCTCATAGATATCAACTCTTCACATGTTATTTGGTCTCCATACCTGTACTGTCTAGAATTAAATACAGGCTGTAACACACTGTCTTTACATTGTGATCACAGTACACTTTTAATCTACATGTGTCCGTCTGTCCCCAACTCGCTGGTTTACATTTCCTTTATAAAAATCTATTTGTTTCTTTTTTCCAGTGCAAAGTGAGAGCCCAAACATTGTTCACACAGTATCTTCTACTATTGGGCTGATACTTCTATTACTATTTGAAACCAATGACAAATTATTTTCCTATGGTTGAAAATGTAAGTCCCGAGTGTTAAGAGGAAGCAATTTCTCCTCTTTTTGTAACGATGGACCCAGGGACTTCCCATTCTAACATACTTATTTTCTTGTTCTCACTTCCTAGAAATATATAGCAGCTAAGTGGGATATCTAGAGATTCTCTGGACCGCTCATTTGTCTACGCGTCATTCGCCTCGTATCTTACCTGTTTCAACCTCGAGTTTATACGTTTACAGTCAGCCTCTTGATTTAGCAATTTAGTAGTGAGACTTACCACAGTTGGTGTATTCCTCTTAATTTTTATTTTTTGTTGTTTTTTCTTTCTTTCTTCCTTTACGGCTTGGACCGTTTACTTTCTAGCCAATATGTGAAACTAAGGGAGCTTTCTTTATCACTCAATCTGCATGCCTTTACATCACTCTTAATTCCTTAATCATTGCTTGTTTACCATCCACTTGTCTACCTTTTTCCCTCACCTATGGGCTTATACATGTATGCCCACTTCTACATTTTTCTTGTCTTTTCTTTTTTGACACTCAGTGTAGGTTGGGCAACTAAGTCTCAGTAAATGAAAATTCAACATATGTTTTTTACTGTCATACGGCCTTGAAAAAGTCACTTGTGAGACGAAACACGTGTCGGCTGTTCACCGAAAACAGCTGTACTATTTGGACTTGGTCACGCAATCATCAAAGTGTTTAGTCCTTGTATAAATAATTTTGCTTTCTTTCTGTAAAAATTGAAATGGAACTTACATGTTGTCAATGAGATTATTAAACCACTGAACATAAATAACTTTCTTGTGTATTTGTGCAACCTGTGAACAAGTAAAAAAAGTTCTTCCAGCAAACCTTTTAAATATATGTCACTAAATAGCATTAAATTATTGGAGTGCCGGGTATATTTCCTTAAGTAAAAATATAAAGTTGCCAATTAAAAAAAGGCTTGTACTGTAGGGTTGATTAAAGCCATTGAAGAAGCGGGAACCCCGGAGAACAGAGAGCAACTTCATGTTTTCCTGGTAATGTCTGAGTACTATACAAAGTTTATTCAGAACTTTGCCACCAAGGTTAAACCACGACATACTCTTTTTGAAGAAAAAGGCAGGTTTGTGTGGTGTCAATCTCAAGAAACTGCATTTCAGGAGGTGGGGAAATAAAGTTGTCTACTGCACCACTTCTCAGTCCATATCAATCAAGAAAGCCATTGGTGATCATGGTGGATGAGAGTAATGTTGGTTTGGGGGCTGTTCTGTCCCAAGGCGGAAGAGAATCTGAGCATGTGGTTGCGTATGCCTCGCGAACTGTGAAGCCTCAAGAGAGACTGTATTCTGGAATTGAGTGGGAAAGGCTCACTTCCACCTGGAAGTTGACAAATATAAGGCAAATGTGTGGGGAATTAAATTCATGCTAAGAACCTATCATAAACCACTACTGCCTATCATCAGTGGTTCCAACGTTCATTCAACTAAAGCTACTGCAAGGTTGGTCAGAGTAAGCGTGAAGCTTCTGGTGCATAATTGGTTTGTTTGTGGTTATATATAGCGCAAACTCGACCCAAAAGTATCACAGCGCTTTACATGGGCACCAGCTGCATTACAGAGGAACACATTCCTTTTTTAGGCACAGGAGATTAAGTGATTTGCCCAGATCACAGAATGTTTGAACCTTCCGACAAACTCTAACCTAGTTCCCCCGGCTTCAAAGTCGGCCGCCTTAGCCATTAAGCCACACGCTTGATGTTAAATATATACCTGGGGAAGTAAAAAGAAGGCAGATTGTCTTTCTAGACTTCCTTGCCTCCCGGGAAATGTTGATGTGAGTCTGGAGGATGAACAGGATGAGGACTGTTTGATGGCTAATGTGGACTGGAGTGAAGAGAAGTGAGTAAGTAAACCGGAATGGAGGAGAGCTCTGGATCTTGATAAGGTTTTAGGAAAGATATGGAACACATGACAGATGGTTGGCCTAGGAAGAAGCATATTCTGGTGAAGTTGCAATCCTACAGCAAGGTCCCAACAGAGTTATCTGTGGAGTCTGGGTTATTCAAGTCAGACAAGTTGGTCTCTCACTCATGAAGGTCACCTGGGTATGACCCTTAATAAGAAAAGGCTAAGAGAAACCTATTGGTGGCCTGGGATGGATAGAGATGTGGAGGATGTGGTTGTGAAGTGTTCCACAGGTTCTCAGAATGACAAAAGCTTGAGGTGTTTAATCGCCAATGAGTGTAGTGGGTTGTCCGGAGAAGGTTTGGGATAAAATCTGCATTGATTACTTGGAGCCCTTTCATATTTTACAGAGTGCGCAATGGTTTATTATTGTTCTGGTGGATTTTTTGTCAAACTGATGGAGGTGAAATGTGTGAGTGAGACGAGTACTAAAGTGGGTTGTCACTTTTCTTATGGATGTTTTTGCGAGGGAAGGGCTTCCCATACAGCGTGTCTCGGACAACTGTGTTCAATTTAAGTCTACAGAGATGAGGGAATTCTTACAGGGTGCGGGCATCAAGCACAAAAGATGCAGTCTAGATCACCTAAAAAGCAATGGTCAAGAGGAAAGGATGCATTGTTTGGTGTCGGAATGCATCACAGGTGCTGTGGTTGTTGGAATGAATGTTGCTGATGCAGCCCAAGCAATGTTCTGATCTTATCGCAACATTCCACATAGTGTTGCAGGTGTTTCTCCTATTGTAGCTTTGAGAGGGAGGACAGCATATGATCTTTTTAAACCGTCTTAGTTAAGTAGGTTATTTTGATCAGGTCAGAGAAACTTAGATACAAAATCTGGTTAAAGGAGACTGTGAGTGTGTCAAGGCACCAGCGTGCAAAGTGATGAAAGGCAGGCTGAAATTTGTTTTTCTTATTTGGTGGAGGAAGCGAGTAAGGATGGCAGTGCAGTGGAACTGTGTAATGGTCAATGGTGGAATGTGGCACGTGTTGTCAAAGTGCAGGAAACTGCAGTGCTTGTGGCACTGACTTTTGAGGGCTGAAAGGAGAGAAGGGGAGCAATGTAGGCAAAGGTCAAGAGGCTTAGAATAGTAATCAGTTTGTGACTGATGCATCTACTCAGCGAGCCAAGCTCATTTGCAAATTTCCAAAGTAGTTAAATGATTTTATTACGAATTAAGAGTTCACACCCACTATGTATGTGAGAATTTGTTTACTTTGTAATTCTTATTTTTTATCCTTCTTTTGTTTCTATTTTTTATTTTCTTCTTGTGAAATATTTTATGTTATGGATACATTTCTTATGCTTTGGGTGGAACCAGGGAGATGTGTTATATCTATATTCCTGCCAGCTCGTGAGCCGCACTCCCAACTCTTAGAATGTGGAGTACAGGGCAATCGAAGTTTCGGTGGGAAGTTGGACGGTGACTTTGGGTGTGCCAGGATGTGGCTTGTCTCCCTCCCTTTACTTACTATTATTTTTTAATAAAGATACTGTTTTACTTGGAGTCGTGCCTGCCTCTGCCTCTTGCAACCCAGTGACAATGATTTTGAGAGAACTATAAATTTTAACATGTTTGAAAGGCTGCATGCAGTGCCATTTTAGTGCACAATCACCTCACTGGAAAAGAAGAAAACTCCAGTCAAAGAGTTGAGTGAGCACTAAACTCCATTTTCCCTCACATGCCAGTGACATGTAGCCATCATGCTTGGAATGTCAAGACGCGAACAGCTACCGGCCTATCTCACAGCTTCCCTTGCCCTCTAAGATCATCGAGAAGGCCATGAACACAAAACTTAACAAGTTCTTGGAGGATAACAAGTTATTGGATTGTGCACAGTATGGCTTCAGAAGTCAACATGGCACCGAGCTGGCCCTGATAAATGTGTCAGACGAAATTAGAGAGGTTCTTGATAAACGCGGGAAGGCAGCACTGATCCTATTGGACCTCTCGGCGTCCTTCGACACGGTTGACCATAACCAGCTTGTTAGTCGCCTTTTTTCCATCGGAGTCAGGGGCAAGGCTCTGGCCCTTCTAAAGTACTTTGTCACTGACAGAGAACAGTAGGTGGAGCTCGAGGGGCATTGCTCATCTTGGTTCACCTTGCCCTGCTGAGTGCCACAGGGCTCCTCACGGAGTCCAACACTTCTTCATTTATATGTTATTCCCCTCTGCTTGCTCATCAAATCGTTTGGCTTCAAAACAGTGCCATGCGCCGATGACACACAAATCGTGGTGTCCTTCGCTGGAGACCATACGGACACCGCTCCAAGATTACAAGAATGCCTGCGCAAGGTTGGGCTGTGGATGGCCCAAAACTGCCTCAAAATGAATGCAGGAAAAACCGAGGTGCTTCTTTTTGGAAACAATACCTCTTTCTGGGGTCCCAAATGGTGGCCACAGAAAATGGGCGAAATTCCCACTCCGAGCAATAAAGTAAAAAACCTCGGAGTCATTTTTGAGTCCAAACTATCATTTGCGGGGCAAATTAACGCTATTACCTCCTCATGCCTCTTTTTGATTAAAATCATCAGAAAGATCCTTCCCTTCATTCCGCTAGAGCTCCAGAAAGAGCGGTGGTGACAGCACTCATACTGTCCAGACTGGACTATTGCAACAGACTTTCCCAGAACATACGTACCCATCTCCTCAATAAAATGCAGGTCCTACAAAATGCAGCAGCCCGTCTGCTGCTCGATATCCCTAAACAGCAATCGGTAGCACATGCTCTACCCTCCTTACACTGGCTACCGGTAAAAAGAAGGACCGAATTCAAGGCCCTCTATACTGCCTTTAAAGCACTCCATGGACTCGGACCGGTTTTCCTGACAAATTTCAGTGGTATGTCCCTGGTAGGGAGCTCCGCTCGGCAACGTCCGCCAATCTTGCAGTCCCTAAAGTCAAAATGGCAACTGGGGGGGAGGAGTTTCGTGGCAGGGACAGTGAAGCTGTGGAACTCACTCCCAATAGGACTGAAGACAGAATCCCTAAAAACTTTGCTTTTAACATATAATGGCCCTTCTTTTTCATTTCTTCCATGCAGGCTCACACTTCAGATTTGAGCCGCAGCGCCTAGACACCTCCGGGTATTAGTGCGCATGATAAATCCCATTTTCATTTCGTACATGAAAGTGGTGAGCTTTGATGTGGAGGAGAGAGGGTTGAATGTGAATCTATGAAAGATACCAACGCTGGATAAGAAGTATGCTACTTACCCTGTAGGCATCTATTCGTAGTGAGTAGTGCTGCAGATTCACATGCTATGCACACTCCTGCAGTCTAGTGTTGGGCTCAGACTCTGCAAGTTGTTTTTCTCAATGAAGTTTTATGGTCGACGTATCTCCTGCTCCTCGAGGTACTTTGCATGTTCAATGGCTTCTTTGTTAGATTGTAATTTGTAATGTTTTTTCCTGCCATACAGAAAGCAAGGATATAGTCTGCTAAGTTAGCATTTACTGTTGAACATGCTGATAGCTCTATGTATTTGTCACCAACTAATACCTACCAGGGAGACGGAGGGTGCATTTGAATCTGCAGCACCACAAGTTATGAATAGATGCTTATAGGGTAAGTAACATACTCCATTTGTAGTATGTGTTGGCTGCAGATGTAAATGCGGTGCATAGACTAAGTGTTACAGCAAACAAATGATGGACAGAAGGCTGACAATGCAAACATTCTCCCCCAGTCAAAAGATCAGGGTTAAATCCATAGTTCTTTTGGCCACTCTGACACCCCAGTTTGGACCCAGTCATATGCAAATAAGTCTTGACCCTGTGCCCCATGGGAACAGTCCAGACCGAACTGCCAGGTCAGGTCCTCCCTAGACCGGAAACAAGCATCCTTGTACCGGTTTCAGGGTATGTCACCCTTCTTCAGCCAGGCTAGCTTGAATCCAGTGGCACAGTGAGCAAGGGACCCACGTCTGGGCATACACATCCCACTTAGAACGAAAAGTGTACCAGCAAACAAATGGACGGAATGCTGACAATGCAAACATTCTCCCCCATTCAAAAGATCTGGGTTAAATCCATCGTTCTTTTGCCCACTACGCCACCCCAGTTTGGACACAGCCATATCCAAAGCAGTCTTGACCCTGTGCCCCATGCGAACAGTCCAGCCCGAACTGCCACATCAGGTCCTCCCTGGACCAAAACAAGTATCCTGGGACCGGTTTCTCTTGACTGGGGGTGAATGTTTTGATTTGTTCTGCATTCCATCCATCAATTGTGTGTCTTTTGCTTTCTCGCCCTAAGTGCGCCAGGTATGCCCAGACGTGGGTCCTGGGCTCACTGTGCCACTGGAATCAAGCTATCCTGACTGAAGAGGGGTGAAACCCCAAAACCAGTCCTAGGATGCTTGATTACGGTCCAGGGAGGACCTGGCTTGGCAGTTCGGGCTGGACTGTTCCCATGAGGCACAGGGTCAAGACTGATTTGCATATGGCCATGTCTGAACTGGGGTGGTGGAGTGAGCTAAAGAATAATGATGGAAAAGAATAATGATGGATTAAACCCAGATCAGTTGACTTGGGGTGTTTGATTTGCTCAAGCGCTCCGTCCATCATACCCTTTGGTATCGCTTTGTTCACCCTAAGTTGGCAGGGTATGCCCAGACGTGGGTCCCTTGCTCACTTTGCCACTGGATTCAAGATAGCCTGGCTGATGAGGGTTACGAACTCGAAACCGGTCCCAGGATGCTTGTTTCCGGTCCAGGGAAGACATGACTTGGCAGTTCGGGCTGGACTATTACCATAAGGCACAGGGTCAGACTGATTTGCATATGGCCATGTCTGAACTGGGGAGGTGGAGTGAGCTAAAGAATGATGGATTAAACCCAGATCAGCTGACTGGGGGGGGGGGGGGGGGAGTGCTTGCAATGTTCAACACTCCGTCCATCATCTCCTTTGATTCTGCGTAACCATAACGGCAGACTTCATCAGGGCTCGTTCTATGTGTTCAGCTGATTAATTGAGGAATTAGCCTTGTATGCTTTATAATGAGCTGGTTTGTATAGAAGATCTAGTCAGATCAACTGTAAACAACTATGAACCGGTTTCGGGTTCATAACCCTCATCAGCCAGGCTATCTTGAATCCAGTGGCAAAGTGAGCAAGGGACCCACGTCTGGGCATACCCTGCCAACGTAGGGCGAACAAAGCAAAACCAAAGGGGATGATGGACGGAGTGTTGAACACTGCAAGCACTCACGCCCAGCTTTTTGCTGCGTTTTTGTTTTGCGTTATGGTTACAGCAACAGACTAAACACGTGTTCAAGTATAAGGGCGAAAGTGGAGATTTGAAACCCAATAAAGAACTGTTGATACCACGACCTCAAGGTCAGAATTCTTTGAGTGCTCAGAGAACTCTTTCCATTTAGCTAGGTATGTCTTGGTAATCAAAGTTATTCGTCTGTGCAAATGTCTGTCATTAGTTGGGAGATATCGCTAAGCTGGCAAAATCCCAGTGCTGAGGAGCTGGACTAATAAGTTGTGAGAAATGTCATGGTGGAGTATTTGTCCTTTGTACCTAGTCAGAAGATCCACCTGCTCACCTAATGGGAAGCAGGGGACTTCTGAGAGATAAAGCAGGTGTGCGAACCAAAACTGACAAGGCTAGGATGGGTCTTGCAGGATGATAATGAAAGTTATTGAGTCGGCTGATAACTCGCAGGATAAAAGGAAGCAGTGGACAGGCATAAGCCAAGTCTTGTACAATGCAATTGAAAACTACCCCCTCTCAATTCTGATTGACAAGAAGGGAAGAATCAGTTTTTTGTGTACAGCTCCCAGTGCAAAGAGGTCTGGATTTGGCTGATCCCAGAGATTTAGTGTCTAGCTGTAATTGGTTGTTCTCTCACTTGTGACAGTGTCCCATTGTAAAGCTGAGTGCATTTGTCCACCCAATGGGGACACTTGCCAACTGCTAAGGAGTATTTCCATGATGGCCTGCAAAGTTAAAACAAAAAAAACAAAAAAAGGTATTTAAAAGATAACATGGTGTTTTGTCACCTCTGCTAGTTCACATACAACATGTAGGTGATGTCTGTCTTTATGAACATCGGGGACCCTGCAACCTGATAGAGTCCACAGCACCAATTTTTCCAGAACAAAGGTTATGAAGGGTGGTTGTGAAGTCATCATCTAGATTTCACTGATGCGATGAGCTGAAGTGATTGCAATGAGGAAGACAGTTGTTAAGAGTCAAAATGAATAGGTGTACTTCGGCTCAAAGGGAGTACACATGAGAAAAGTCAAGGCCAAGGTAAGGTACCTCTGTGGCATCAAACGGTTTGGGAGGGAACATGTGCACCAAACCTTTAGGAAAATAGCATCACAACAGGTAATTTAAACAGGAATAGATGGTCTAGCAAACAAAGGAGGAAAGGACCGACAACCTTTAATAGTGCCCAGTGAAAGGCCTTGCTGGACCAAAAACGAAACAATGAAACATCCAACACTTTGTCTTGTGCAGAGTCAGTCTTGGTGACTCTGCACCTGGACACAAGTTTGTTTTAGTGCCTGGCATTAATGATCTTTGTAGAAGGACGCTTGATTGCAAGGATGACATTCACAATCTCAAACATTAGATCAAACAGTCAATTGCAGCTCGGTCTTCAAAGTATGGAGGTGTAGACTCTGCAGGCTCGGGTAAAGAACCCTGTCAAGCTGCTGTGACAGAAGATCCTCCAGAAATGGAAGCCTGATTGGGGGACAGCCACGCATGCCAAGATGTTTTGAGACCACACTCAACTGGCCCAATTTGAAGCAGCTAGGATGACCTATGTCTGGTAATTCCTGATCTTCTTAGAACATTGAGATGGAGAGTCGGAGGACAGGAATGCATACAGGAGGTCTGTGTTCCACTCCAGCCGGAATGCATCTCTTAACAAGGGTTTGTGCAGGAACTTCAATGAGTAAACGTTTTAACACTGCAAGATAAACGGTGGTGAAAAAATCTAGCCAGGGTCCTCCCACTCCCACTGTTGGAAGATGGCCTGTGCCACCTCAGGATGTAGATGCCATTCGCGATCCACCATATTCGGCCAACTGAGCTTGTCTGCTCCTGCATTCAAAGATCTTGCCAGGTGGTTCACTATCAGAGAGATGGCCTGATGCTCCAGCCAACATCAATGGTACAGAACTTCTTGTCATAGGACATAGGATGCCACTCCACTCTGCTTGTTAAAGCAATGTTCTCTATGAGAACCTGTACCAGCATCCCAGACAGAAATTGGGCCAGCGTAAACATTTGTCTTGTTATAGAAATGTATTCAGAGGACGAAGATCTAAGACTGGCTGCTGTCCTCCATTCTTTTTCAGCACTAGGAAATAGCGAAAGTACCAACCCGACCCCAGTTCCAAGTCCACAACACTTTCAACGGCTCCTTTCATGAGTAAAACTATTGCATCTGAATGGATAGGTGATCCTCTGAGATCCATTGTCATGTGGGGAAAGAGGTGCAGCAAGGCAGAAGGAAAAGGTAGTTCATTACTCTGCAGCACAGTATAGGGGACTCTTCTGCCGGGTGCGATTGGTCACCACCAGACAAAAAGTGCTAGATCTTGCCTCCCACACAGTGGCTGTGTGCCACTAATCGCAAACTAAAGCAGCTTGGAGGCTGATACTGCAGGGGTAGGGGACAGAGAGGACAGATGCCTGCCAAATCACAGTCCGTTGCCACAAATGAATTGGGGTACTGCAGTGGGAGTTGGAGTGATAGGCATGATCTGTACACCAACCCTCTGGGGGGGTTGCCTGGAAATTTCCTGACTTAGTAATGAAGCAGCTTAGCAGAAAAACCCAAAGAGTGTGCCGTGGCTTCACTCTGCTTAACACATTCAAAGATAGAATCAGCCTTTTCTGGGTGTGGTTTGGTCACCGTCGAAGATGGCTGCCTACTAGGAGAGCTCTGCATGCCGAAGCAACCTTGGGGATGGCGGCGCTGCATTCCAAGCCATGGGGCCCCACTTGACCTGGCACCAGACGTCCCGTGCCCCCCTCCCACAGCCGTCCCTGTCCAAACCGCAGCCCAGCTGCCGCGACCGAGTGGAGGAGCCTCCCGTGCCTACAAGAGGGCCTGCAGAAGCATTGGGGGGGAAGACACCAGCTGAAGTCGGCCGTGCAGCATCTTCGCGGCCCCCAGCACCTCTCCGCTCTTCCTCACTTTTTTAGCCCTACCGACAGTGACCCCGGCACAGAAGTCACACTCCGGGGCCAGTGACTTGGGCAACCTCATTCTGACAACAGGCTCCCCATAGTGCCGGGAGGTGCAGCGGCCATACAGGAGGTCACAAGGCGGCTGCACAGGTGCAGCCCACTCTGCCCCCACGTTTCCTCCAGCACTGAGCAGAGGCGCCCCTGGCTTTCTTTGGTGCCATATACCAGCAGGGCCCCCCCCCGATGCCTCTTGAAACCTGATAATCGGAGTCCTCTTCTCCCTGTGGGCCTGCAGCATCAGCACAGCCCGTGTGAACCCCAGCCGCAGCTTGTGCTTGGACTGTGCCAGTGGTACTTTGCATCAATGGCCATTGAGGGGTGTCTGCAACATACCAGCAGTACATTGCTTCCACAGAACCCTTGGGTCGGCAGACCCAGCCACATTTGCGGGCCATCAGAGGACAGGGGGCCCCAGCCCAGCTGATTGCTGCCCTAAGTGGGGGATTCTGGACCTCTCGCCCGCAGTGGACTTCACAGCGCGCATGGATTCTCTGCCTTGGATATAGGATGAAGAACCCTTGCGACGACGGAGAGGACTTCCTGGGGGCTACATCAGGGTGAGTGACCTGTGTACCCCTGCCTCACCAGGCGCCCCTCGTTTCCTCACCGTCCTCCCCTTCCACTTGGAGGCCCATACACCCCCTGCCCTGTCTGTAGTGGGCAGAGACTGCACTTCAACCACATGGGACCTGCATCGACCCCACCAGATGACTGAGCCTCTTCCCTCCTCGACTGCAAACTTCACGATGCCCTCTCGAAAGGTTACCCATCAACTGCTCTTCACGGAGGTCACCTTGCACCCTCGTCCTGGGGCTGTGCTGCTTGCGAACCCCCCCCCCCCCCCTCCCCAACCCACTGTGGCTTCATCTTGCCCCTCACCGGAACCCATGGTGGATCACATTCTTCAGAAGATATCTGGGGTGGGATGCCACATGGAGAGTATACATGCCAAAATATCAGACCTCACCTCAGAAGCTAGATCGATCAGGGCGGACATAGCAGGCATCCAGGATTGGGTGGTGTGCCGTATTTCCACAGTGGAGGAAAGTTTCAACTGCCTGCCGGACCGGGACAAGGAACTGTGGTACCTGCATAACAAAATTACGCACCTGGAGGACCAAAGCTGCAGGGACCAGGTCCATGTCAGCTTTTTCGGATTTCCGGGGCGCACCGTCGGTTGGATGCCTGGGTATTCCTCAGGGACTTCCTCCCCATGCTCACAGGACTGATTTTCTTTCTGTCCTTGGAAATCCAGCAGGTCCACCGCCTGCGTCCTCCTTGCCCAATGACATCTGAGTGAGCACAACCCCTCATCGCCTGTTTTCTGTGTCATGAACAGGTCTGTCATTTTCTGAATGCAGCCCGCTCTCAATAACTTTGAGGGTCACGAGATCCCACATTGCCCTCAGACTTCTCTTAAGGGACCAACAATAGGAGGAACAGTCACCCTGCTACTGCAGCTGGACATCAAATTCGGACTGTTTAAACCAGCGCGCATGTGGATCAAAGGAAGGCAGATCCAAGGATTTCCTGGACCCGGAAGATCTTCACTCGCTCTTGGATGGCCTCAAGGAGCAAAGGATGGAAGTGGTGCTCCTGGCTTCATCAGATGCACCCATACAAGTGGACCTCCCCCTCTTATCAAGCAGAAGTCAGGGCTCCGGAGAGGGCTTCCACAGGGAGAGGCTGCAGGATTGCTCAGCCCAATCGCAGGAAGGCAAGGCAGTGGCTGACCTCCCGCAAGATCAAGGCTGTGATAAATGAAGACGTGTGATGAACCCCGGCCCACCGAGGACTGAGATGAACCCCTCACCGCTCTGGCTCCTGTTCTCCAGCCCCGATCACTATCCGACCTCCAGCCCATGTTGCGTGCCTGCCTCCCCCCTTTGCTCTTTTACTGCCCCCACTGCCTGTACCCCAGACTGTATGCCGGCAACACCACCCCTATTGGGCCCTAGCTCCCTTGACCCTGTGTCCGAGATCCAGTCTCTATACTGCCCCACGACCTTTACTTTTACTTCTACTGCCCCCTTCCCCCCCCCCACCCCCCTCCCCTGCCCAGGGGCTTCTCTCTCTATCTTGCTTTCCCTCTTTATCTCTCCATCACTTATTCCCTCTCTCCTCTTACCCCTTTCTCTTCCGTCTCTTTCCCTAATAGTGTCCTCCCCCAAGCCCCAACACGCTACTCATCCAACCTCGCCCATGCAGGCCATCTCCTGGAACGTCAATGGTCTCACGCACTTCACTAAAGGCAAGAAAATA
This sequence comes from Triturus cristatus, assembly GCF_964204655.1. Taxonomy (NCBI): domain Eukaryota; kingdom Metazoa; phylum Chordata; class Amphibia; order Caudata; family Salamandridae; genus Triturus; species Triturus cristatus. The sequence goes on along the minus strand of NC_140581.1, from coordinate 1,156,573,765 downwards.
TTATCCTATCTGCAGTCTAAGCATGTCTATGTGGCCCTTTAGTAGAAGACCCCCCTCTCCCAAGAAGAATTGGAGAAACTGTGCCGTGACCGGGTTGGACAGGTGGTCCATAGTGGCTGCTCAACAGAGTAGGTGAAGGCGAGGGACCTGGGCAGCTTAGGAAATGTGGAGTGGCGATACAGTTACGCAGGGCTTTACCCTATACGCTCAAGACCTGGACCGACACTAAGGGCCACTATGCCTTTCTCAAACTTCATGTAGGCGAGCGGGTGCTCTGTATTTGGTCGGTGTACACTTCAACGGGCCCAAAGCGTCAGTTTTTCTTCCGAGTCAACTGCCTACTCCTGGATATTGGGGACACCCACTGGCTCATCAAGGGAGCCTGGAACCTGGCCTGGAAGATATATAACATTTTTTTTTTTTTTTTTTAAAATCGCACCTGTCCGTTGGATTTGGGTAATAACGCAAACTGTGCCCTCCTAGGTGACATTGTCACAAACCATGGCCTTGTGCACCTCTACCACCTATGTCACTCTGAGGCCCAAGAGTACACTTTCCTATCACCTGTTCATGGCACCCAATTCCGTTTAGACTACTTCCTGGTCTCCCAGCCGGTGTCACCCACGCCCAGGAGACACAGATCATGGAGAGCGCTATCTCAGATCATGCCCCGACTAACCTCTCCCTAGATTTGGAACTAACCGCCCCACGTCGAAATCCCAGGAGCCTCAACATCTCGTGCTACCGCACGCCCCCCAGGGCAAGTCTCCATTACGAACCCACGGCTCCACGCATCTGGAGCAAAACAAAGGGTCGGTTACCTCTCCTTGTGTTTGGTGGGCAGCCGCCAAGGCGATCATCTGGGGTCAGATGATGAGGCACTTGCCAACTCCCAGAGGACGGCGCAGCAGAAGGCACTTGAGGATGACATTGCGTCACTCACCCGCATCTATGCCACCAACCCCACGGCCCAGCTCCGGCGTAGACTGGAGAAGGCCCGGATGACATCCCAGCACAACTTCTGGCGCATTATACTCTGGCTCAGTCAAATGCCTAACTCTGTACAAATTTATGTACTTACCTGTGAACCACAAGTACTCTGTTTCTATGTCGCATCCTCACCTTGTGCCACCTAATGCTGTTTCACCTGTCACCTACGACGTCCACTTAGAGTGTCAGAGCACTTGTGTTCGTCGGGTTGCTTACGTATTTATTGCTTACAGTGCTGTAATAACTGTTCCCAATTTGTCCGTACCTTTTAAGTTCATGTTCTCTTCTCTTGTATTCATTCAACATATGATGCCTTTGGCACATTTAACTAAACTATGAGTCTCCCTACCTTCCTTTCTTGCAATGGTTTCTGCCAGTCTCGAAAATAATACCAGTGGAGATGTTGTTCATATACACCACTTCACCCAGATCTCAACTAGGTCTAGGGGTTTACTCCTGTTGCTTATGCGTATACTGTGGTCATCCAAGGGCATGCACGAAGATGCGCTCGCCCTCTCCCTGGACCCCAAGAAGGTGTTTGGCAGGATCGAGTGGGAATTCCCGGTTTACAAAGATCTGGAGGTTTGGCTTGCGGGAGGACTTTATAGCTAAGGTTCAGTGGCTATATGACTCGCCCTCCGCTCAGGTCAACTGCAGGGGCTCTCTCTCGGATCCGTTCACCGGAAGACCTGGCAGAGTTGTCCTCTCCTGTTCGTTCTCACATGGAGCCTCTTCGCTAATCTCTGTGCCTGACTGAACTGGGGTATGTGGCCCCATGTGCACATCCACACCCTTCAACAGGTGTTACACCGGTAAACCCTAAAGTCCTTTGCAACTCTCTGCGAGGAATTTGGCTTCCTGTCCCACCAGTCCAGGCGGTACCTTCAGCTGGGAAAGTGTGTCACCTGCCGCTTGGCCGCAAGAACTTGGCCCCTCCTTTCCTCCTGTATGGTTTCCTACTTCAGGATGTTTGGTCGTTTCTGGGGGGTGATGTCTAGCTTCTACAGACTTTTGTTTCACCACCTGATCTCCTTGCCCTTACTGAACAGTCTACGGATTAAGTGGCTGGCCAGACTACAGACAGAATACGAGTCGGAGGACTGGGCGGACCTCGTAAAGGCGCTGGACTGAGGCACAGCTGAAATTCTGCCTCTTTAAGTCCCTGCATGACTGGCACCGCGGTAAAAAGTACGGGCAGCGGGTTTGCTGCCTCATGCAGCCTGCTGGCACTGGGACAACAACCGCTGTGACCTGGTTCATGTACTCTATGATTGCACCACGATCTGACTTCTCTGGGAGGTGGTTGGTGCCACTCTCAGAGGCACCCCCCCCCATCAAGAACCTTCTACCCAGAACTTTGATCCTCCTGCGTGACCTTTCAGACTTTCCGTTCCTCTTGCGCCGCGATTCACCTGCTCCATACGGCACTTGCAACAGCAAAGAATTACGTTGTCTGCCAATGGAACTCACCCACTCCACCCTCTCATCACGACTGGCTCTGGGCTATGTACCAAACAGCCTCGTATGAGCGGGCCATTTACAACATGCAGGACCACGCCGGAGACCTTCCTCCTCACCTGGGCGCTTTTTCTTCAGGACGACGGCGAGAGGGCTTGATACCCCACTGCTGACTATTTTCAACCTATGACATCCTCCGGGGCACAGAGGGCATTCGCCCCCTCCCACCCCTGCTTGCGCCTCTATCCTATCCTCTCTTCTTCTCTTCCCTCGCCCCCTTTTTTTTCTCCTGTTCAATGCCTCCCCTTCCCAGCCATGCCCTCTCCTCTTCGACTAGCTCCACACTTCCCCTGCCCCTCCTTTTCAACTGCCACGGATGGCACTATGACGATGTGACTCAGTCCTGATGCTGCCCTGCCTGGCCCCTTGCACATGTTGGGATTCCTGGGCTACCATCTGCTCCGTGCCACATGATGTGCCCATTTGTTTCCTGCCTGTTTACTACAGTTATTATGCTCTCTCCCCAATGCACCCCCCAGTCATTGTTAGGATCTGAAACGCTAAACCATTGCTGAAATAAAAGAATCAGCTGTATCACCGAATAGGTGCGATTTATCGAAAAGCATAAGGGATGTCAACTATAAAACCTGTAGCTTGCATACACAAATATCAATGGAGGACCACATTGGTGACGGGGAAGAGGATGATTGTAGGGAATAAAGCCTGGGTCCATCAGACTCTCTGGAGTAGGATTCTGTGTAAGGAAATTGGGGTCACCTGGAGCCGATCTATGGCGTCTGGCCAACTGCCTATTCAGTGGCATGAAGGTGCGAGTGAGGTCATCATTGACCAGAAGTAAGGGTTCAGATGAGGCCCAGATTGCAAAATTTATGTGAACTTGTGCCTGGACTTCAGTGGAACTCAGATGTATATAAAGGGCCTCAGCCACTAGTCAAATTACTACAACAATGAAGGCACATCTGTCCGGTCACGCAGAGCTGCATGGACCTACCTAGAGGAGTGAGGAAGCATCGCTATGAAGCTTCCAGATCCAGTATGGGAATATTCCAAAGGTGAAAAATATGCAGTCAGAAGTATCCAGAGGCTATAATTCAGTGTGCAACTCTAATATGGCCATTAAAGAAATCCAAAGAGGGACCACCATTGGGCACCCAACTCCTCCTTCAGTGGCACCTACAAATGGCAGTAGTAAATCAGAGGAATGCATGAGGATACCATGCATAGGAGCAATATGCAAAGGCACAGAGACCTGCACAGCTGCTGTGGATTTTTCCTATGACAAAAAGGCCTTTCCTGCTGCTTCATCGAGAATTGCTCCCAGAAACCGAAGGTGTATGGGCAGGGGGGAGGAAGAATGTTTTGACAATCAAAGAGAGGCCTAGACTGATGAATGGACTCAGTCAAGCCTCTTTGGACGCTGCAGCCATCTGATGTGAGTTCCTGTAAATTTGTCAGTCATCCAAGTATGGGAACACTTGATGACCTTGCAGTCTCAGGCAATCCACCACTGATGCTATGCATTTTGGAAAAATTCATGGGTCAGGTTTCAGGCACAATGGAAGGACTTTCATTTGATAGTGACAATCCGATACCTCAGCGCTTAGGAACTCCATGGTTAGGGTGAATGGGGAAGTGGAAGTATGCATACATTCTTCTGTTTTGAAGATCTGAAAGACATCCTTCAAAGTAACCCATCTGTAATGACTGCTGCAATAGTTTTTAATTGGCAGAGATCTGGAATCGGACATCACTCTCCTGATTGCTTTCTAATAAAAAAAAAAAAAAAAAAGGATCTGGAATAAAATCTCGGGTTTCACTGGGATTTGGGGAAAGTCTATAGGACCACGTTTTGAAGGGTAGAGTGAACTCACCATGAAGCAGATGAAGATAGTGGTGTGCTACCTTGTGAGGTAGAACTTGTTGCCCATTGGATGAATTTGATCCTTTGTCCTTATCAAATTACATCTAGTACCCATGCCTAGAATGTTATGATGGCCCACTTGTAATGGACTAAGATCCTTCACTGAATATGGGCTTGTGGTATGGGAGAAACAGGTAATGTGTGCCGGAATGGAGTTAAGAGCATACTGAACCTTTTGCTGTTTCAGTTGGCTGCTTCCGTCGCTTACTTTGTGTTTACCTGGTCAATGAGCAGCCATGCAGCGCCATATCAACCACGGGGGAACAAAAGGGCTGGAAGTTATATAAAGGGTGCGTTTGCTATAGATTGCTATAGTTGAAAATGCTGTGATTGGAGGCCTCTGCAGTAGAAGATTAAGCCTCTGTGCCTTGTGGTGCAAAAAACACAACTACAATCCATACAGTAGAATTCCCAAGGTCCAAGCTTTGTCATGGTTTCCAAAATCCATCACAGAGGAACGTTTTACCTTTCATAGAGTAATTTGTGAGCCAGTCCTCTTGTCGTCTGGAATCCTATCACGAACTGGGGTCAATCTGGACCATATCTGGTTTTTGAAGCCACATATATGGTTAATGAACTTCTTACCTTGATGGATGTACTGGCTAATGTGGGAAAATGCATGCCAAACAGACATTTTTCTATGGGAGCCATGCAAGGTGAAAAGGGATTATGTGAATGTTTTTGCACAGCATCCTGCATGACAACTGAATCTGCATTAAAATGCCCTGTCACACATGGAGGTGTATGAGCAGATGCTCTAAAAAATGTTCTCAAGGTGTAGGACTATATTTGGTACCAACACTGCCATCTGCATAATTTGTACTCACTCTGTAGCTGCCGCTGTACATCACACATGTTGAGTCTGTAAACTCCAGCTTTATCTTTTTAACCAACACATTGAACAACTACCATGCTTCGTATTAGCAAAAGATTTATATTTTTATTTAAGAGGTTGACCAGAAAATGAAGAGTTTTTGTGAGATAGCACTGTAGCTGTCTAGAAGGGTTTTAGGGTCCTCTGTGGCAGAGATGTTGAAAGCAGAGAGGTTATCTTTTATACTTTCCATCAATCTAATATTCTCTTTTAGGAATCTGTCCAAGTTCCATTTAATTGACCTCCTGTTAGAAGCTGGTATAATAGCAGGTGTGTATACTGCAACAGGAGGTGATCTCAAAGGAATTTTACATCTAAAGCATAATGGATCGTCTCTCTATGGGCGCTGTACTACTCTCATATCCACAACCAGGTGCCACAGATCGGTGCTTAACAAGATGTAATCGATCAAGGCGGAGCCCCAATTGTTGGCATGATCGGACTATCTGAAGTAGTACAACTTAAGAAATCTGAGGTTGGGTGGAGGGGAAGTGGGGTACCCAATGTGGGGGAGGCTTGGCAAGAAAAGGTGCATGATTGTACGATATCAAACTTCGGGAAGGCGGAAATGGCAGTGAAGAAGCAGCTACGCTACAGTATGTTCTGCTGTCACAGTACATGACTGTGTTGAATTCAATAAAATGTGATATAAAAAAGGAAATCTGAGGATAGAGTTACCTAACAAATTCATGAACAGTCCACCCTTTCTCAAACTGCTCAATGTAATTGAGTTTGGGATATCTGTCGCTGGGATTCTCCAAGTTGCTTTCTCCTCGCTGAATGGATCAACCCATAATCCTTTTGGTGGGCGAATATTGAAATCACCGCATATAATCATAACTTGCTTAGCATTGACATTTGTATCGGACTTAATCCCTATAAGCATTTAATCGGTGTAATGCAATTTATTCCTGCAACTTCCTGTGCCAGTTGGGACTTGAGAAGACATGGTTTATATCAATTAAACTGCTGCCTTCTGCTTCTGCCATTACCCTTGTGGGACACGCTGTCCCAGGGTACCTTGCTGTTCCTGCAAGGGGGGAGGCGCCACCAACATGCTTATAGAGCTGCCTCGACCCCCGCAGCGCGGGACACCTAAACTGATACCTTATCCCATTACCCTGGAGGGGCTCGCTTTTCCTGCAAGGAGGGAGGTGCCACCAATGCACTTATAATGCTGCCTTGACCCCGGTGGCGTGGGCCAAGGGTGGGCTGTCCTACGTCCATCAGCAACTGGAGGAGGCCAGGCTGGGCCACCCCTCTAACATCTGTGTCGCCGATAAAAATCAGGTGAGAATTGAGCAAGCATTACATGTGAACAGACTGGTTGCTTGTTTGATTAAGCATGGGCAAGCGTAAGGCTTAGGAGAATTGCCCCCAGCCTCACAAGTCAACCAGCAATGACACTATGCTGGAGAGGGTGATTGGGGTACTAAGTACCAAAATCGCTCTGAGCGTAGGCTCTCTCTTCGGCAAGGACCATGTCCAGTTGAGCCAACAGACTGCAGAGGACTAAGTCCTACCAACTCACCTGGCATCATTAATAGAGTCTTAGCGACACTCCCAGCAGAGGTTCTTAGTAGCAAAACCCGACGGATATAAATAGCAGAGAGGATGTGCGCGTAAACATATAAAAACACAGCTTCAAAGGGTACCTCAAGCTGCCAAGCCACCCCTGAACCAAACCCTAAACTGAAAGAAATAGCCCCCTGTGCACCACGCGGGAGATTGCAACCTGACGATTTACCGGAAGGGGGATGAATGCACACAGCAGATCTTGTTAATGCTGATAATATGCATGTTTTATTAAAGGCGGTATTAGACCAGAGCCTTGCTCAAATAAGGGAGCGGTTAACAGTAATAAAGGGGATCCTAAAGGCAAAAGCACTATCCTGTTCAAACTGTGCTACCCATAGTCATACCTTGACGGAGGAGAATATTTGTACTGTTATGTCATACAAACCTATGGAAGAGAATCAGGATCAGCTCAACAAAATTGCGTTTTTAAACACTGCTAGCAGCGCTAATTCGAAGTACGACTTGGTGGAGAGGGAGAGAGTTACCTCAGAAAGACAGCCTGATAGAGGTCGAGACATTCTGTACAGACCATTTTCCAATGATTCTCTCCCTGCATGTGAAGGAAACAATGTACAAGAAAAAACCAGTCTGGAAGCTATAAGTGATAGCACTACAATCTTGAATTAACCCCCGGAGTGCTGTCCTTACGTTGTGATATTGACAGGTTTATCACTGTTAAGGAAGGCACAAATTGATTCATGGGAAAAGGCCTGGAACAAGGTCACGCACTGGTTAAAGATGAATAAACTTATAACTGACATTGAGGGCCAAGACATTATAATGGTAAGGTGGGAGGGGTGGTTGGGGTTAGATCCCAAGGATATCCCAGGAGATTGTATGATTGTAAATTTAAGGCACCCATAGGTCGTACGAAGTCTGCTTTATGCTGATCGAGGGAGTGATATGTTAAAATCTAAAATAGTTGTGTTACCATTGGGATATTTCTATAAACCTGCTAATGTGAGGAGCCGTTCTTTATCTACTATGCTTAACCAGGCTCGCCCAGGGACAGTATGTTCAAATAGATATGCTCCCCTGCAGGATTGTAGTGATCTTGATTGACAGAAGGGAACAGCTGGGTATACTGGACCAGATAGATTGGTTGAGTCTGGGTATTCAAGTGCAAGTCACCTTCTGAATTTGGCAACTGACATGCATCCAATTGGTATCCCCATAATCACGACCTCTCCAGTAGTAGAGACTTATCTTTCTAATATAGAAACTCAGAGCCCAGCATTAACTACAGTTCGAAAACAGCAAACACTAAATGTCCGGAAACCCTTGAAAACATGGAGCTGAAATGCAACAGGGGTCAGGAGCAAGCGGGTGTTACCAGAGTGCCAACAATTAATTAGCTCTTACAACATACTATTGTTACAGGAGACCTGGCGACAGAATCTATAGATTTTGAGGGTTATCTCCATTTTAATTCACCACATACTCCCTCGCTTGGGGGGTGGGTTCTATCTATTTAGATCAACTTGTTATTGGATATTGGATGGTAACACGGAGGCCCTTTACGTCCCAGGAAAAGATTTTCAGGTCGTTCTATTTAGGAGTGACCCTCCCCTATATATAATACATTTTTTTAATAATGATTTTTTGAGTACCCCTAATAAAAGATTCCCAGGGCTTACTTTGTTGAAACCACATCTGAAAAAGGGCATCATACATTGTTTGGGATGAGATTTTAACGCTAAATTGCCAGGGACGCAGGTCGGCACATTAGTTAAAGGGGCAGAAGATAGGGATACAAGAGACAGGGAATTGCAAGATTTCTTAGCCGCAGCGGATATGTCAAATTTCATGGATTGGGCAGGGGTATATATTTAGTTATTACTTTCAGGGGCAGGAAATGCAACTCCGTAATTGATTAGACTTTTGTTTCGTTCAACCTCACACAATTACTATTGCAAAGCAAAATTATCAACACTAATTTCGGAGATCATAACCTGGTAGAACTGGAGCTGGCTGTCCCGACACGGAAAGAGATTAAGATTGCAACTACTGTCAAAGACCTATTCCCATCCAGCGATAATCTCAGGGTTTGCTGGCGGCTGGCTGACCCCATATTTTTTACCGTTAAGTCATAGGTGCAATGAAATTGCGATTCTCCTATTAACATGACCAGAGAATCTGGATTTCATTAAAGACACGGAGGCTAACATTATGCTTACACTTTTAATTGCGTCACCAGGACAGCCGCATACATCACAAAGGAAGTATTCCAAATAGAACATTAACAACAGTAAAAGGCATGAGCCCACAGTATTCTGCCTCTTTTAAATCGCGAAAAAAACAGGATAAGTTCGTTAAAATCCTTTGAACTTTGGAAAATGAAGAAGAAACGTCTTGATGAAACGAAGGACGTCATAGAAGGAAGGACACACCGAAGATGGAGAAGAAGAGAAAACTCTAATCCGAAATTCTTTAGAGAGTATCTGCAATAAAGAGAGAATTAGTGCAAGTATAAAAAGAGCAAAAGACTGGTGTCAAACAACAATGTATAAAAAAGCATGAGGGAAAATTCAAGTCAACGATAACAAGTCAAGTCAACAATATCTATAAAATTGAATAATAAACATTTAAATTCTTATAGAAACATATCAACCTCCAAGGGGAAAGAGGAGGGGGGGGATAATGTTAGCCTCCGTGTCTTTAATGAAATCCAGATTCTCTGGTCATGTTAATAGGAGAATCGCAATTTCATTACAAGACCGGAGGCTACCATTATGCTTGTTGGTAGCTTTGTAATACTACGTCAGAAACATGCGGTATAGGTTTACAGTAATGATGAGCAAAGGTCCGAGCATTAGACCAATCAGCAGCCTTGAGGATATCGTCCAACTTACCTCCGGACCAGAAAGACTTACTGGCCATAGCGCCTCTGATAGAGTGTGGTTTAAAAATATTAAGGTCGATACCTGCTAGGTTCATCACAATTTTAACCCATCTAGAGATAGAACTGGAAGAAACAGGGTTGTGTGGTTTAACGAAGGAGATGAGTAACTGGTTCGCAGTAGGAGGACGAAGAGAGCTCATTCTAGAATCATATTCTTTCATGCAGTCAACCACACAGAGTTTGGGATAATCATCAAAACGAGGGTAAAAAATAGAATTGGACATGGTCTTTGTTCTTCTGAAGAGCTCAAAGTTTACTCCGAACATGTTATAAGATCTATTAGATATCTCCAGAGCCTTGACATCAGAGACTCTACGACAGGAGATTAAGCAAAGTAAGGTAGCCAGTTTAATAGAAAGTTTTTTATTGTCTAAAAGAGTATTACTGGGCCAATCCGAAAAAAGGTCAAGGATTAGGTTAACATCCCAGAGGGATTGATATCTGGGTCTAGGAGGTCTTCTGAGTCTGATACTCTTAAGGACCCTGCAAATAACTGCGTTTTTACCAATAGTCTTACCGTTGACGAGGGAGTGGCCAGCGGAAATGGCAGATCTATAACAATTGATAGATCTATAACTAAGGCCTCTTTCAAATTGTTCCACTAGAAAATTGATTATGTCAACAATAGGTGCCTGAACGGAATCCAGATTCCTTTCCAAGCACCAACGAACCCAAGATTTCCAAATGTTGTTGTATCGGTAGTGTGTACCAGGGGCCCAAGATTCGCCGAGGAGAGTTGAAGCTGTTGACGAAAGACCTGAGAGATCATTGGATCTCCTGACACTCTCCAAGCAAGAAGGTTCAGTTTCCCTGATTGAACCATGGGGTGAAGATGACCGTCTATGTCTGTAAGAAGGTCCGCAAGGAAGGGAATTAGGAATGGAAGATCGTAGCTCATTTCTAGGGCAGTTGGGAACCAGGCTTGAGAGGGCCAGAAGGGAGTGATCAACACGATTGAGCATTGGTGGAGTCTGACTTTCTGAAGCACTCTTTGAATCATGGAAAAGGGGGGAAAGGCGTAGCTGTTTCTGCCTTGCCAAGGTTGGAGGAAGGCATTCACTGCCAGAGCACCCGGGTCTGGCATCCAACTGTAATAATTCACAATTTGGAAGGTTAGTCTGCTGGCAAAGAGGTCTAAATCTAGGGGTCCCCAGAGGGTGTTGAGGGAATTGAAGACGGAGACATTGAGTTTCCAATCGCTGAAGTCCAGAAGGAATCTTGAGTTCCAGTCTGCCGATACATTGGATTTGCCTGGGAGATATTCGGCTCTTAAGGCGATTTTGTGTTCCAAGCAGAACATCCAAAGTTTCTTGGCAAGATTGGATAGGTCGGCAGATTTGGTTCCACCAAGCCGATTTATGTAGGCGACGGCGGAGATATTGTCCATTTTTAGGATGATAGACCTGCCCTGAATGAAACGTTTGAAACTCATCAGGGCGTAAAGACCAGCTGTTAATTCCAAAAAATGTATATGATGTAAGGATTCTTCCAGAGACCAAATTCCACCAGTGTTCTGGCCTTGAAAGCATGCTCCCCAGCCATGAAGGCTGGCATCTGATTCCAAAACGAATTCTGGAGTTGAACCAAAAATTGCTTTCCCATTCCATGCCTCTAGGTTGTCTAACCACCAGGTCAGTTCTGCCTTGGCCTCCTGGTCTAGAGAGATAAGGTCTCCGTACCAAAGACCCGATTGAAGGGACCTTGCCTTTACCCTCTGAAGTGCGCGGTAATTTAGAGGACCTGGGAAGATGGCTTGTATTGAGGAGGAAAGGAGACCTAGTAATCTGGCTAGTTCTCTTAGGGGAAAACTCTGAAGTTTTAGGATATGTCTTATTTCTTTTTTTATTTTGGATATCTTTTTTGGAGGAAGGAGTAGAAGACAACTTGTGGTATCTACTGAAAAACCAAGGAATTCTAGTTTTTTTGAAGGTAAAAGGATGGATTTTTCTCTGTTTATAATAAAGCCCAGATTTTCCAAAAGGTCCATCACAGTCTTCAGATCTTTGAGAATTTGACAATGGTCCTGAGAAAGGATGAGGATATCGTCTAGATAAAGTATCATGCGAATACCTTTTTCTCTTAAGCATGAAGCGATTGATCTCATTACCTTGGTGAAACACCAGGGGGCTGAAGAAAGACCGAAGGGGAGGGCTATGAATTGGAAAAGATGGTTTTTCCAAAGAAATTGAAGGAAGGGTTGGTGAGTTTCGGCCATAGGAATCGTGAAGTAGGCGTCTTTTAGGTCTAACTTTACAAGCCAGTCGTCTTTTAGAAGTAAATCCCTCAGAAGGTGAATTCCTTCCATCTTGAAGTGTCTGTAGACGAGGAATCTGTTGAGGGCTCTTAAATTTATGACGGGTCTCCACCCTTTGTCTTTCTTCTTGACAAGGAAAAGGGTGCTGATGAATTTTAGCATCTCTAAGGGGACTTCTACTATAGCACCCTTCTGAAGCATGGAAGAGATCTCCTCTTCTATAATCTTTTCCTGCTCTAGGGAAAGAGGCATTTCTTTTGGGAAAGAAGATTGGTAAGGAGTTTGTGTAAAGTCTATCCTGAATACCCTGACGGTATTTAAAACCCAAGGGTCCTGTGTTATCGACTTCCAGTTGTTGAAAAAGAGTTTGAGTCTCCCACCCACTTTGGGGAAAGGGGGGGGAAAGGAAGAAATTGAAATTGTACTCACTTTGGTTGTTGTTGTCGGTAGATGCTCCGCGGAATCTGAAGCTTCTAGAGCGAAACCCTCTTCCTCTTTGCGGAAAGAATTGGGGAGTGTTGGGGTTGAAGAAGCCCCTTCCGCCATATCCTCTTCCTCTAGGATAGGGCCTTCTGTTGAAACGGCCGGAAGACTGGCCCCGTCTACCGGCCCTTGCGAAAAGGTTATTAGAGTTAAACACTCTCTTCATATTCTGATGTGCTTTATCAAGGGCTGTGAAAGTAGAAACGTATTTCCCTAGAGTCTTAATTAGGTCTTCCCCGAAAAGCAAGCCCTTAGGGTTGACAGATGGCTCTTTGTCTGCTAAATCACTGAGCTTGGGGCTAATTTTGGTGAGGACCACTCTTCTCCTCTCTGAATTTAGGCTGGCATTTGCGTTACCTAAGAGAACGAGGGCTCTTTGACTAATGCCTCTAATGATTTCCGTGTCGAGGGGAGTGCCATTAATATGGCTTTCTTCAGAAATATCAATGATTCTTGCCAGGGGGCCCAGGATGTCCAGGACCTTATCTTGGCAGCCTTTTAGAGATCTCTCCATACCCTTCCTAGGGTCTCTTCCCAGTTTGAAAAGGTACTTTATAAGTTCTGGGTTGAGGTTTGGGGTTTGAGAAGCTTTTTCTCCGATGTTGGGTCGGCAACATTCCGCTCTTAGTAGGTTTCTAGCGTCCCTGTCGAGCGGGTTTCTAAGCCATTTAATGATGAATTTACTCACATGTTCGTGAGGGATCCATTCTGAGCTCCTCGGGTGTTTGATGTTAAGAGGAGAGAACATCTCTTGCCCTAGAGGGTCAAGGATGGCATCTTTGGAAGAGAGAGTGAGGTCGTCGTCAAGAGAACTAAACTCTAAATCATCATGGTCTAAGTCTAGGACATATTCGTCAGGCGAATTAGATGCATCATCAAAATAAAGATCATCATCATCATTATCATTATTGGTATCAGAGAGGTCATTTTGAGCACTTAGATATTTTGTGCCGCGGTGGACACCTTGATATTGTGTGCCGCTTGGGACACCTTTATGCGTTGTGCCGCTGAGGGCACCTTTATATGTTGTGCCGCTGGGGACACCCATTGAAAAGGAGGTATGGTGGCCTCTTGTAAAAGTAGAGGTACTAGGACCTCCAGTGCTCTTTGGGAAAAACTATGTTATTACATTTTTTTGATCTTTTTCCCTTTATATTAGTGAGATCTTCGTTGGTATGTTGGTCTGTAGTATTGTCATCATCGGATAGGAAAGATCTTTTAGAAGTGATAACTTTCGAAAAGGTTTCCAACATACAGGATCTCATCCCCTCATGGATGATGTCTCATTATTAAAATTGGGGGTAGGAGCGCTAGCCTCAGCTTCGTCTGAGTCAAAATCAGACATGGTAAAGGTAAATTATTATTATTCACTCCTTTTTTTTTTTTTTTAAATAGGTTAATAAATAAATCTAATTTCACTCTCTCCTCCTGTTCTCCTTTTTTTTTTTTTTGTGCTAAAGGGTAAAGATAAAAGGTCGGAATAATAATCTGAAAAATGAAGAATAAAAATTCAATTTTAATAGCAGCCTTTCTGTTACAGGCAGAAAAGGAGACATAAAGAAACTGTGGCAGTGATCAACCGTCCTCCTCCGGTGATTAAAATGCGCTTGAGCGCGATCGCATTTCCTTGTTGGTTGCCATGGAGCTTAGACGCGTGGGAGGCTGAAGGAGAGGCAGCCGGAGGATTTGAGGAATGTTCCCTGGCAACGCGACGACACTAGCGTCGCGTTGCCAAGGTTCATCCCTCAGATTTAAATGCGACGGTGCGATCGGCAAAGTGAGTGAAGAAACGCACTTACGCTGTGTTGAAAATGAACCAAAAAACATCGAACTTGAACCAGAAACATAATCGGGTTGGGAATGAACGGAAGGACGCGTGATCATCGTCCCACCTCCATAAATTGGAGGAAGGGAGATCGGAACGAAGGGAAAGGGAAGTGGGGGTAAGTCCGAAAAACGGAAAACGTACGCAGTGCGCGCCCAGATGGTGAATAAAACAGAATGATTTCAGCAATATGAGAAAAAAGGTTATGGCAAAATATGTAAAGAAGTTCCAATACAAGGGGGCATGTAAAAGATCAGATACATAGAACAATAGGTATAAAATATCAATACAATATCAATAAGATACAGTTAAAATGTAGTAAGAGAAGGAATGTAAAGGATAACTTATCTGCCTGGAGCCGCATTTAAAAGAGGCAGAATACTGTGGGCTCATGCCTTTTACTGTTGTTAATGTTCTATTTGGAATACTTCCTTTGTGATGTATGCGGCTGTCCTGGTGACGCAATTAAAAGTGTAAGCATAATGGTAGCCTCCGGTCTTGTAATAAAATCGTTATTCAGCAATGGGAGTTATTGAGGCAAACTGCCCAACCAAAAAAAGTAACTTTTTCTGGAGTACAGTAAACAATATGCAAGTATTTGACCAGAGGTTGCCCCACATAAGTTGCAATATAAATAGTGAGATCAGGCTAGCTCACTTCTCACAAATGTACTCTTTATCAGAGTAAAAAGGAACAAATTATTCAGTGGGTCGGGTGGTCAGTCCAGAATTTTTACAATTTTCGCTGCAGGAAGGGACTATAGCTATTTCACAGAGCATTGGGGGTAAAGCCCCAGGAACTGATGGGGTACCAATAGATGTAATGAAAACTAATATTTCCTGGGCTCCTTTATTATCCAATGTGTACAACAACTTGACAAAGTCTAACATCCCGAGCTCCTGGAAATGCTCAACTATAGTCCCAATTGTTTAGGAAGGGGGACTGATCTAACCCACAGTGTTACCGACCGATATTGTTAATAGACATCCCCGCAAAGATTCTGGGTAGGATCTTTTAGAATATAATTAATGACTGGGCAACTAATGGCAATATCCTACATAATAGCCAATATGGCTTTTGTGCGGAAATCAGTACAATAGAGCAGAACCTAAATCTAAACTTAATAATTGGGAGGTACACAGTGGCCAGGCAGGTACCATTGTATCTCACTTTTATGGATCTTAATATGGTATTTGATTGTGTCAACAGATCAACGCTCTGGAAATGCATATTAGAACTGGCTTTAGACAGAAATACTGTCCATATGTTAGTAACCGTGCATACCAACACTGATGCAAGGGTGAGATTCAGTCAGGGTGGCGAAGTCACAGATAAATTTGCGAGGTGTGAGATAAGGCTGTCTGCTCGCCCCCCTGCTATTCATCCTTTATATTAACAACCTCAGCTCACACCTAACGGGTTGCATGCAAGATGTACTGAAGGTTAACGGCGTTCCTTTACGCGGATGATGCAGTTTTAATGGCCCTTACCCCAATGGCTCTTTGATGCCAGATTAATTCATTTGTGGGTTTTGTGGCTGACCTAGATTTGATGACTAACTTTATGAAATTTGTACATCATGGTCTGTGGCCAGAAAAAGCTACGTTTACCTAGCGTCACTGTTGATTCTAACAGATTCAAACATGGAGAATTTCACGTATTTGGGCATTACGATCAGTGCCTCTGGTTCCTGGGCTACCCATGTATCCCAAAACAGGTTAAAACTAATGCGAGCAATAGGTTCCTTATTGAACTTACTTAATCAAAAGAAGTCCACTAGAGAAACCTATTCCAAATGTTATCTTTCCAGATACCTCAGTGATCACTAAGGGAAAGAAATAACTTTCTTATAATAACCCTCACCCACCAAAAGGCACCTAGGTGGAATGCTTCATCATCGGGTTCTTCCCGCCCTGCTGCGGGATGGGGCGTGCTGCGACCGACGGAGATGTGGGAGCCCTTATTTTTGGAGGTGTGGGCTATAGTGCTAGAGTAGGAGTGAAAGAGTCGGACAGTAATAATTAATAGAAAAAATTCAAAAACATACCTGGCCACAAGGAACCTAAACTTTATTAAACCCTGTGGTGTGTAATGAGGGGCATTTTGGTGGGTGAGGGTTATTTTAAGAAAGATATTTTTTTTTCCTTAGTGATCACTAAGGTATCTGGAAAGATATCATTTGGAATAGGTTTCTCTAGTGGTTTCTCTAGTGGACTTCTTTTGATTAAGTTTATGATACAGGAGGCTAGGTCCACTACGTACCTCTCTCCCCCCTTTGATTAACCTCCTTATTGAACTTACCATGTACTGCCGGGGCAAGGTCTTTGAGCTTCCTGTTGCAGATCTATAAGGCACAATGCCTACCAATTGCAACTTATGGAGCAGCGATCTGGGGCACCTCACCCTGCTCCATTTTGCAAAATGAGGAAAATAGATTTTGTAGAAGAATTTTGGCCACCCCCATCTCGACCCCTCATTATATTTGCCATAGAGAGCTTAAATTGACTTATCTGAGTGATTTTATCAGCACGAGGCCCATAATGTTGTGAATGTCTGTTTAGCAGGCAGAAGCACTATTGCTCACAAAGGATATAATGGCCGATTCTTTGGTCTGTGATAAAGGATTTTTAATACCTTAGTTAGCTTATGTTAAAGAAATGAAGGGTATCGATATTGGGCATGTCTTTTCAGATCCCTCTCTATGTCTAGATCTGGACAAGAAACGGGTGCGTTCAGTACTACTGGTAAAGCGTGAGGAGGCCAGGACTAAGGTTGAATCATTAAAACCAATGATTGCAACCTATTTAAGGCTAAGGAATGAATCTGGGGCTGTGACTTCCTACATGTGGGAGCCCAGAAGCAATAGGGAGCGCTCTCCATTATTCCGCATTAGGGCTGATATGTTGAAATATTTATTATGCTTCCCAGTTGGTTATCAACACAACCTTGAGTTAAGGATATGCCCTTGTAATGGCACTTCAAAACAATGATGCATTTTTTATTCTTTTGCAACTTCTATCAGCTTTTTACCCAAAACTTTTTAGTCACTTTATTGAAGGCAAGACATTTTAGATACTGTGGTAGAGCCTATAACTCCCCAACACAACTTATGGACGAGGAATCTCGCTTGCGCATGGGGCTTTTCCTTCCCGCTGCTGTCCTCTCAAGGGAGTCCATGCTCTGTTAAGAAATATGATTTCATAATGCGGTATGTGGTTACATTAGTCCTTTTGTTCCTTTCGTATTTTAATCATGCCTGACAAATGTTAATGTATTTTATTGCATTTTTCTGATAGATTTTGCTGTTTTTGTGCTTTTATGGCTGTTTACAGTCGAATTAAGAGTACAGAAAGATTATATCAATTATTATTTGTTTATCTTCAAACTCTTTCAGCAACCTTACATGGAGAAGGCACAATGACATCCTAGGCGATGGTACTTTGATTGCTTTGTAATCTAGCATTGGGAAGATCTGTGTTGAAAGGCCCCCTTTTGCCCTCCCTCTGCTACACCTAATTGCTTCCTATGTAAATTTAATGAAATCAGATGGGACAGAATCAACTATTTTATTTTCCTCTGCCCACGTCTCCTGGAAGCAGCATATCTCATGTAGACTGACAAAGCTATATTAGTCATCATCTTCAATTTTGGATCCAGCAATGTTCCAAGATTGCACAGAAATGTGATTATCCAGGTAAATGTGCTCTTTTTAGGGTTTGTACACCTAGCAGGCATAGGAGACAGGCCGCATCACAGTTAAGAACGTGATGGAAGCTCTTTGACTTGCAGCTATAGAAGCTGGTGCAATAGTTAGTGCAACCGGCAGGCAAGGCAATTTGTTGTCTTCTTCCTACGCTGCTGGGCCAAGTTCAGGATTACTTGACTGACCTATTACTACAGCCCGTTAATCCTCTCCCTAGGGACAATCATGTTTTCCTCCATGCCAATGAAGCTAGCCAGTCAACCCAAATGTTCTTTTTGGCCTCCTAAAAGTGATCATTGCTATCTCCAAGTTGCTTACTGGATGCTTTGTGTCCTTTCACCCTGAAAGCAGTGAACCCTTCTTAAACTGGAGTAGGACAGTTCCCATAACATCGATTGATCCACATTGTCAAAAATCAGTTTTGAATTAACCTGCATATAAATTCTACCATGCTACTGAATTTGCTGTGTTGTGGATCAAGTTCATGCTTACAACACACACTTGGGTTGACGAATGTTATGTCACGTGAGATTATCAGGCAAAGCGTAGAAACTGCATGGAGTAATTTCAATAGGCAGTACCGCTTCAAAGGCATCTGAATTAATGGATCTGGAAATAGATCTATGAAAGTATATAAGTCAACACTTCATCAGGGTAGGCAGATAGATTTTCTGGTTGGTATAGTCAAAGTATCAACTGAATGTTCTTGCTGGAACGCAACTGCCATTGGATTCACAGAGCTTTGGAATCCTGAAAAAGGGGATGCTCCAGATGGTGCAGCCTGTTTGCACTGTATGGGCCCTTTGCCATTCTCTAGTTCGATCACAATTGGTGATGGATTATCTATTGCGGTACGTCCCTCTTTTACTGTTTTTTTATGGGTTTCCTTGGCCTCTTGATGGTCCCATTGAGCCCACGCTTCCTTCTACTTTTTGGTATAGCCTTGGGGGAGAGGGAGGGTGGGGTGGGGGAGAGTCTTACAGTCATTGCAATTCACACTGCCTCTATGTGCAGCCAATTCTCTGGCATTTCACATGATGTTGTTTACAAAGAAACCCTGATGGAACTCCACTGGCTCCCTTTGCCAGTCCCCATACCATTTCAAAAGCAACTGCATCATATACAAAGCTATCTTTACCAGCACTACCGCTTATCTTGTAACCAAGCTCATCAACTCTGGTGGATCTTGGTACACTCGCAGCAAGGACATCAGACTGCATCTAGTAAGTGTAAAAAAGAAAAGAACAAGGCAGCAGGCCTTTTCCATCTATGCACCCAGGGTCTGGAACAAAACCACTGTGTATCAGTATCGTCCAACACTGCTCCAATTTAGGAAAGAGCTAAGTACTCTTTTCTTCAAACAGTTCATCACAATGCAGTAACCATTTTCAATCTAGCTTCAGATCCTCTTACTTATTAACTTTGTATTTCCTTTGACCGAGTACAGTGCTCCGCTGCCGCTTGGCTAGATTTGGGCTATAGAAATACCACATATATAAATATATATATATATATTCTTTGTCATATTCCTGAAAATAACTAATTGGACTGAAGTGGTCTATAACCCAGAATCTACATTGAAGGCTCTCAACACCAAACATCTGCTATTGTTTTTTCTTCAGGTTGATATAGATGAACAAATAAGATATTGGACTTGACACCCCAAAGTCACAAAATTAGGAACTCAGTGGATGGGTCAGGGTCCTGCCACATATCTAATATAAAGCTTTACAGTTGTATAGTCTGTTAGGATTAGAACCATCCCACTCTCTATTGAATCATCTTGGGGCCATTGTTTGTCTATGGAGATTTAGTGTCCTTTCTCCCAGTGACCTTTTGTTAATAGTTTTTGTAGACATGCTTCCCACCCTAAGAAGAATGTACCGGATTACAGTGACAGACTGTTTGAAGAATGGTGTTAATTGAACACTCCAAATCATCTAAAATCTACCATCACACTGTTCAGGTTCCTCTACTTCATTTACATACCTAAACAAACATCAGCAATGCAGATGTGGTATGCAGAAAACAGCATCCCAGAACAGCTGTGAAATACTGAATTGAGGAGCTATTTGGTGGCAATATGATTTCTGCCATCAGGACAATGGATCCTATCATGTCCAAAGAAAAAATTATATTCACGTTTACAATTGGATCAAAGAATGCATCTCAAACACCCAGACACTTGAATAGTAAAGGGCACAGTTTTGCACGGTTTATGAAAAAGAAGAGAGCCGTGTTAAGAGCTGGACAGATTAATGTAGATTCCCTTGACTGCAATAAACAATTAAATTACCAATAAACACTCACCTTTTTGCACTGAAAAGTGGTCAATGGGGACATGCACTTAAATAAACACTTTACAATGACCTGAGGCAGAACAGTAGGACTCAAAAAAGTGCAATGTGGAATAAGACATCTTCCTGCTGAGGTTACTCAAACACCATTGTAACAAGGGAGGAATGGCTCAAGGGCAACATTTAATTGCCACAGAAATAGGATTCCTTGTTGGTAAAAAGACAAATCCTTCCAATATGAATCCATGTTCCCTCATCTGTGCAATCCACAGTAAGAGAACAGCAATTGGTCTCTCTATGATATGCTCTTTGGGTATCTTGCATGACCTCAAAGGCAACCACGAGTATCTCAATCCACATAAATAGGTATAACCTTAGTAAACACTTGAGAATTGTGTTTTCAATGAGGCAGGTTATAAAAAGGGAAATCTATAAACACAATCTGCAGGCCTATGAGGCAGGAGACAGCAAGCCAGTTCACTCTTCAGAGATGGGCAGGGGACTTTAACTTCCCAACAGCAGTTACCTCAATATCCCCTTCTAAATGAAGCAAGAGCAGGCTACACAAAAAACTGGATACTGAACAATTCAATGTGCTGAAAGATGGCAAACATGCAACATTTACAGAAAAAAAGTGAAAAGGATCTTCATGGGTTGCAAAACAGAAATAAGAAAAACCTGGGACTGATAAAACCTTATGTCCCAGCCCAAACTAAGAAAGTTGGTCACACTTTAAAGGCTGACTGTTGGCTCACGGTGCAAGTGGAAAATTAGTCTGCAGCTCAGCTTTAACTGAGGGATTTTCTATAACGGGAATAATTTTGGCTTGTTTCAGGACTGGGGCTACAACTTCTATTGACAATTGAGTTGCTATTTACTGGCAAAAGTACTGGAGAGATGACAACGGCAGGGCATGTTCATTAATAACGAATAACAAGGGTTGAGGAAAGAAGTGAAAGAAAGCAAGAATGACGATCCTTGATTAAGGGGCATGGAGTGTTTTTAAGCATACAAATTAAGGGCTACTGTTTATGCCCAAAAATAACTGATGAAGATCAATATTCAGATTCTTGAGCAATATGCTTTTAACCATATTTTTAAATCACCAAAAACTAAACTATGTATAGTTGAAGTGAAGAGAGATTCAACAGCAGCTACAGCTGCTAAGTTGGAAAACTCACACTGTGTTAATTCAATCTGTTTGCTAGGAGCATGAGAAATTATTTTTCTGATATCTATGTACATTATATGCGAGTGCATCTATTGCATATTAATTTTTTCAGAGAAATCCTAGTTCATTTCTAACATACGAGTTACTTACCTTCGGTAACGATGTATCTGATAGAGACGATTCTAGCCGCAGATTCCTTCACATAGAATTATCCCCAGGCGTGTGACTGGATCCGGAAACCTTTTTGCCACAGCATCCATGCGAGCCGGGGGGCGGGGCGACATCACGCGACTCCGCCCAGGCGTCAGCCGCATACGTGACGTCAGCGAGGTCACATAAGACCCGCCCCGGCGCGCCTACGTCAGTTTTCTTCGGAGAACTTTTCCGCACCACAACGTGGAACTACCAGATAAAAAACTGTGGAAGCATGGGAACAGTGTGCGAAGAGCAGAAAAAGTGGAAAGAAACGGTGACTAACACCACCACCAGAGTAGTGCCAACACCGCAGAACTCAAGGGCAGGGAAAGAAGAAGAACAAGCAGAAACCTGCGCAGTCACCCTGCCAGCACATGGACAGCCTCCCATCCCTCTGCCCCGGAGGCAAAGAACATGCATAAAAGTCATGGCACATGCAGTAGACAGGGACAACAAACTTCCAAGCCACCCCAACCTAGAGGGCAACCACCACAAGGAAAAGACATGGCCAGATGACCCTTATCACAGGATAGCAATGGAAGGAAGGGAGGACAGGGATAGAAAGCAATCCCCCCAAACCTGGAGTAGCCAGAGCAGCAGGGCACCGGAACCCCATCCTCCAAAGAACCAAAGGAAGAATGAAACGCCCCCAGACTGAGCCACCCGTCAAGAACAAGGAAGGCACTCACAGACCCCCACCTGGAAGAGAGTACAGAAGAACAACCCAAGGGTCGTCGCAGAATAGGGGAGGAAAAGAGGGCCGTGAAGGAATCTGCGGCTGGAATCGTCTCTACCAGATACATCGTTACCGAAGGTAAGTAACTCGTACATATGATAGAGACTACTAGTCGCAGAGTCCTTCACGTAGAATAGATACCCTAGCAATACCCCCTGGGAAGGAGGGTCTGCAAAAGGACCCCACAAGCCAATGCAGAACAGAGGGCCCCACAAGGGACCAGATAGAACCTCTCCCCTGCCAGGCTGGGGGGGGGGGGGGGGGGGGGGTGGGGGGGGTTGGAGGAAGCCCTGGCAAGAGCTTTTGGATGGCGGAGTCGGCTTGGGCATGGAACTAGAGGCCGCCATCAATTGGAAGGTCGACGAGTCGTTTCCGAATATTCTCAGGGAATACTCCGTCCCGAAGCCAAGCATGGCGACGGAAAGCGACTGAGGAAGCCATGGCCCGGCCCAGAATCTCAGACGTCCAGAGCGGAGCGGAGAATAAACGCCGCAAGCTCCCAGCCATCCAATGCATGATGCCGCAAGTCCACCTGACCAGACTCCTGGGACGCTGCAGATCCCAGAGACTCCGCCAAGTCCCACAAACAGGAGGAGGCCCTAGCCAGCACACACAAGGTGTTAAGGGCCCGCAGGGCCGCGCCGGTCGAGGCGAACATGTTGCGCCCCCAAGAGTCCAGCCAGCGGGCCTTTCGGGACGGCGGAGTCAACCGTGGCGGCAGGGAGGAAAAGCAGTCCACAAAAGGGGGCTGACGGCTGAGGGGTGAAGGGAAAGACACGCCGGGTCACGCGGCGCCAGGAGGTGCCGGTGCAGAAGATGAGAGAGAGAATTTCAAAGACAGATAATGCAGCCTATATCCTCAGGCTACACTGTCCAGTACTTCAACTAGAAAGAATTCCTACCAGCAACCACCAACAGCACTGCCTGTCCAGCTTTTTCCATAGAGAAAAACTGCCTCTTCCAGCAAAAGCCTCTGGAACGATAGAGAGGAAGGAATGGACAGACCAGCCCCATAGGCTGCCATTATGTGGCTCAGAACAGGATACTGTGCCTTTAAGAAAACTTTCCAGAACTTTTCCAGTATCCCAGAATGCACAGCAGGTCCCTTTTACTTTCAGTTCTTTTTGAAGGCGTAGCACGCCAGACCTGTAGCATTCCTTATATTAACATTCATCTCTCCACCGGGGAGGAGGGCGGGCGCTTATGACTATAACAGAGATACCCCTACTACAGAACTGGAGTTACAGAAAAGAAACTACTCCTTTTGTAGTAGGGGATCTCTGTGTATAGTCATAATCTAGTGAATAGAATGGCAAGCCCATCCCCACACAAAAAACGGCGGTGGAGAAGATTACAAAATAATACCACTACTGTGCGAACAAATTTCGCAGCGAAGCCAGCCCAACCTGAGCATCTGCCCTGGCATCCGCATCCAGACAGTAATGCGCAGCAAAGGTATGGACCGACTTCCAAGTGCCCGCCTTGCAGATTTCTGCAATCGGAACATTACGCAGCAAAGCAGTCATGGCAGCTTTGCCCCTGGTGGAATGAGCCTTAGGTTTACCCCCTAAGGTCTTATTAGCCTTTTGGTAACACAACTGAATACAGGACACAATCCACCGAGAGATGGACTGTTTGGAGGTAGCAAGACCGGTCCTGACTGATCCATAATTGATAAACAATTTATCTGACCTACGAATATCTTTGGTCTTATCAAGATAAAACTTCAACACCCTCCTAACGTCCAGGGAATGTAGAGACCTTTCCGCTGGAGAAGAAGGATTCTGAAAGAACGTAGGCAAAGTTATGGTCTGGTTAACATGAAAATCAGATATAACCTTAGGAAGAAATTTAGGGTGAGTACGCATAACAACCTTAGCAGCATGAAATACAGTATAAGGTTCTCGGCAACACAACGCCTGAAGTTTACTCACCCTGCGGGCCGATGTAATGGCCACTAGGAACGCCGCCTTCCAGGACAGGTGATGCAACGAAGCCTTGTGAATAGGTTCAAAAGGCTCCTTCATCAATCTGGACAGCACCACATTCAATTCCCAGGAAGGCGAGGGAAGTCTGACCGGCGGGAACACCTTCTTCAAGCCTTCCAAAAAATCCTTGACCACAGGGATCTGAAAGAAGGAAGTCTGTGAAGGGCATTTCCTGTAAGCAGTCAAAGCAGCGAGATGAACCTTAATGGAGTGGAAATTAAGGCCAGACTGTGCCAAATGCAAAAGATATGGAAGGATGACATCTTCCTTACAGGTTGTCGGGTCAAAGTTCTTGGATTTGCACCAGATGCAGAATCTCTTCCACTTGTAAGCATAGGAAGTCCCAGTGGAAGGACGTTTAGCCTCCTTCAGTATGCCCATACAATCTTCTGGTAGATTCAAATGGCCATGTTGCACTATCTCAGGAGCCATGCCGGCAAACTCAAAGACGAGAGGTTGGGATGCACCACCCGCCCCCCGAACTTCGTGAGAAGGTCCGGCCTGCACGGCAGCCGCATGTGAGGAAGGAGAGACTGGTGAAGCAGGTCCGTGAACCACCACTGCCTGGGCCATTCTGGGGCAATCAGGATCATCCGCGCCCCGGACTTGGACAGTTTGATGAGCACCGCCGGAATCAGGGGAATGGGTGGAAAAGCGTACAGAAAGCTGTTCGACCAGTCGATCCATAGCGCATTCCCCAGCGTTCCCTTCTGGTAGTACCTGGATGCGAAGTCTCGGCATTTGCTACTTTCGGCGGTGGCGAACAGATCTACGTCCGGAGTTCCCCACCTTGCGAAGACTTCTCCTAGTACCTCGTCGTTTATGACCCATTCGTGGTTCTCCTGAAGCAGCCTGCTCAGCGCGTCCGCCTGAACATTCTGCACCCCCGGCAGATGCGTGGCCGTGATCATCAGTTCGCGGGCCAGAAGCCAGCGCCAGATGGCCTGCGCCTCCTGCGACAGAGTGCGCGATCTCGACCCCCCTTGCTTGTTGAGGTAATACATCGTGGTTGTATTGTCCGTCTGTATCAGCAACGAGTTGGTCTGGAAGGACGGATGGAAGGCCTTCAATGCCAGGTACACAGCTCTGAGTTCCAGGAAATTGATGTGGTACGTCGATTCCAACGGGGACCACTTTCCTTGTATCTGTAAGTCTCCGGAGTGCGCTCCCCAACCTTGGAGAGACGCATCCGTCACGATAGTCGTCTCGGGAATGTCCTTGTGGAAGGGAACCCCCCTGAGGAGATTCTCCGCCGAACACCACCATTTCAGAGACTGAAGAGCATGTAGAGACAGCCGGATCTTGTAGTCCCAAGAACCTGTTCTCGGATCCCATTGATCCTCCAAGCACTCCTGCAGTGGTCTCATGTGCAGCCGTGCGTGCGGTGTGAGGAAGATACAGGAGGCCATCGACCCCAGCAGCGAAGACACCTTCCTCACTATCGCCGATGGAGCGGCAATGAGGTCCTGAGCCTTCCGAAAGGCGATAACCGTCTCTCCTCCGAAGGAGACACGCTTGCTGACCGTGTATCGATGGAGGCCCCCCAAGTACTGTATGCACTGGACCAGAGTTGGGACAGATTTGGACATGTTGACGTGTAACCCCAGCTTGTTCAAGAGAACGCACGTCCTGCGGAAGTGCACCTGCGCTTCCGAAAAAGAAGAGGCCTTGATCAACCAGTCGTCCAGGTACGGGTAGACAAACACCTTGTTCCTTCGCAGGTGCGCCGCTACCACTGCCATGCACTTTGAGAAGGTCCTTGGAGCAGACTTTAGCCCGAATGGCAGTACTGTGTATTGATAATGATTGGCGCCGACTTGGAATCGCAGGAACTTCCTGTGTTTCCGTGCAATGGGCACATGGAAGTACGCATCTTGTAGGTCTATGGCACAGAGCCAGTCTCCCTGTTGCAGCTGAGGGTAAATCTGATGCAACGACAGCATGCAAAACTTCTCTCTACGAATCCATTTGTTTGCTTGCCGCAAATCCAGAATGGGCCTGAACTCGTTCTTGTCCTTCTTGCGAACCAGGAAGAAAAGAGAGTACAGACCTCTTCCCCTTTGAGACACAGGTACGTCTTCCACCGCCTTTTTCCGTAACAGGATGTCTGCCTCCGCCTGGCGCTCTCGCAGTTGATACCGCGAGCTTACCGGTGGATTCGCTGGAGGCGGCCTGATGAAACTAAGACTGTATCCATTGCAAACAATATTCAGCAGCCACTTGTCCGGAGTAATTTTTTTCCACTCTGCCGAAAAAAATTGAATGCTTCCCCCCCACTGGAGTGGGTAACGGTTGCAGGGGAAGTAAATGCTCAGGGCCGCGACACGGCCGGGCCCTTGGTAGCAGGAGCGGACTGCTGGCCCCCTCTACCCTTCTGGCGTTTCTGGAAGGGTTTACGGAACTGCTGCTGCTGGTTTTGCTGCTGTCCCGAGGCCTGCCCACGCCCTCTGCCCGCAGACCCGAACCGTCTCTGGAAGGGGCGTTTCTTCTTTTCTGGCTTCTCCAACCCGACAGCCGTCAGGGTCTGCGCCTTCATGCGGGCCATCTCGTCGTCCGCATGCTGGCCGAACAGGGTTTCCCCCGAGAAAGGCAGATTGGCCACTCTCTGCGGAGCCTCCGGCTTGAGCGAGGTAAGGCGAAGCCACACATGCCGTCGTTGGTGGACGCCATGACAGTACCCATGCGCCGCCAGCAGGGACACATCCGCTGCCGCACTGATCACCTGGTTTGAGACCAGCATCCCCTCGCGCAAAGTCTCCAAGAAGTCTTCCCTCTTGTCGCGAGGCAGCAGCTCCGCATACTGCTGGAGAGTCTCCCACAGGGCACGGTCGTAAAGCCCCAACAGAGCCCCGGCACTTGCCGCCTTCATGGTGGTGGCAGCCGTACCACAGACCTTACTGCCTGCCGAATCCAGCCAGCGGCTTTCCTTGTCGGGCGGAACGGTCGATGAAGGGGTGGTAGCATGCTGCTTCCTCGCCGCCATCACAATGACTGAATCCGGCTTAGGGTCCGTCCTCAAAAAGGTCGGGTCCGAGTCCGGGGCCCGATACTTCTTCATAAGCCGGGAGGGGGCAGACTTCGTCACGGCCGGAGTGAGGAACAACTCCATAGCGGGCTCCACCAGTCCCGGCACGAGAGGCAGCAGGGGGCGAGACAGGTGCTTCTTGTGCAGCGTCTCGAATATCACGGACGTCGTAGGTGTCGGTACCGTCACCGTGATTTCCAACTTGGCTGCACCTCTCAGCAGTACCTCCTGGAAGGAGACCAGATCGTCAACCGGCGACACCCTCGTCCCGGGTGAGTCCGACAGCATCGGTGAGAAGTCCCTGGCCGATGATCGAGTGCTCGATCTGGATCTGCGCCTCCTGTGGCACCGTCTCGATGTTGACGACGAACGCCCACGGCTCCGCGATCTCCCTCTCCGTCCGGATCTTCTTGGCTTCGGTCTGTCCGCCGGCCTCGCCGACGGTGGCTTACCCTGGCGCCGCGGCTTAGGCGTGCCTTTCGGCGGCGTCGGATACCTGGGCAACGAGACCGATCGTGTCGGAACCGGTGATGGGCCCGAAGGCCTGCGAGGCGGAATAGCAGGAGGAGGAGGAGGAGGAGTTGGCGGTGGTGGTGGCGTTAGTGGCGGTGGCGGAGGAGGAGGCGGCGTATATACCACTTAGTACCCCGAGCCCGGGGACTCCGTCGAGGGACTCCTGGTGTCCGGGCGCCCCCTGCACCTCGTCGACGTCAATCGCCTCCTCGACGTCAATCGCCTCCTCGACGTCAATCGCCTCCTAGACGTCGACGGCGAGTGACGCCTCGACAGCGAACGCCCCGACAACGAACGCCTCCTCTTCGCCGACTGCGAACGGCGACCTCCACTCGACGGTGAGCGCCGACGCCGGGCCTGATCTCTACGTCGATGCCTCGACGGCGACGTTGACTGCGTCGACGCAGACTATGCCGAAGTCGTTGACGGCGGCCTGATCAGTTCCCTCGACATCGAACGTCGACATCGCTTCTCCCCAGAGCCCTGGGGGGACGGTGAACACACCGTGGTCATACCTCTCGACGCCTTAGTCGACGTCATCGACGCCGGTGGAGAGTGGGGGCGTTTGCCGGTCTTCCTGCCCCTGGGGAGCCCCCCAGAGGCCTCAGCATGGGCAGAATCAGCCCCTCCTGACCCACCTTGTGCCTTCAGCCTTCTGTCCTCCAGGACTTGGAGCCTGATCTTCATTCTTTCCCTCAGGGTCCTGGCTGAGAACGAGTGGCAGATATCACACTCTTCAGGCACATGGGACTGGGGAAGGCAGCCTATACACACCTTGTGTGGATCTGACTTAGCCTTCTTCCTGTCGCACTCTGGGCACTTGTCGAACAAGCCAGGCATGTTGACAGCACCAGAAACACTAAACACTTGAAACAATTGACAAAAAATCACCAATAAACCCTTGAAAAGGGAGAGCTCAATGCTCCAGGGTCCTGGTAGCAGGAGCCGGAAAAAAGAACTGAAAGTAAAAGGGAGCTGCTGTGCATTCTGGGATACTGGAAAAATTCTGGAAAGTTTTCTTAAAGGCACAGTATCCTGTTCTGAGCCACATAATGGCAGCCTATGGGGCTTGTCTGTCCATTCCTTCCTCTCTATCATTCCAGAGGCTTTTGCTGGAAGAGGCAGGTTTTTCTCTATGGAAAAAGCTGGACAGGCAGTGCTGTTGGTGGTTGCTGGTGGAATTCTTTCTAGTTGAAGTACTGGACAGTGTAGCCTGTGGATATAAGCTGCATTATCTGTCTTTGAAATTCTCTCTTAAGTGTAGATGCAGGTCTGCATGGCTTGACAACTTAAGAGATTATTGTTATTGCTCCGGGGTCCGCGCACATGGGCGGGACTATTCACTAGATTATGACTATACACAGAGATCCCCTACTACAGAAGTAAGATTTCCCTCCCACCAGAGCCCTGTGGAGGACCTCCAATAGATGGTCCGCCGGAAAGTGAGCTACCGGGTCACCCATGCGCTGGATGCCCACAGCCGTGGACACCGTGTGAGCGAAGGCCGCACCCGCCTCCGTAGGACCCCATGGTGGAGAAAGCAGCTCCTCCGTGGGTGACGGCTGCAAACTAAGGCGGCCTTCCCAGAGGCCAAGAGGGACGGGCAAGGGCCAGACCTGGAAGTCAGAAGGAGCCGAAGAATGAGGGACCTGCCACTCTTCCGACGAACACCTCTGCCTCAGGAAGGGCGGGGAGCGACCCTTCGATGCCGGTGAAAGAGAGACCAGACAGCGACCAGACTCCGGGGAGGACGACACCAATATACAGCCTGCCTCCGGAGAAGGAGCGTCCGAAGACTAATCTGCAGTACGACCCCTGCGCGGAGCCGTAGAGTCCGCTGCTTGAGGCAGGACGTCGGCACCATCCGGTGTCACTGGACAAGGTACCTCCAAGTCACCCCGCACCGGAGCGGAGACCAGAGTAGAGCTAGAGCTGCACCGGCCCCGGGGCGGCGCCGGAATGACGCAGAACCGACCCCCGCCGAGGCAGCCACCTGCGTGGGGGAACGAGACGGCCCTGGGGAGTGGCACGACGAGGCAGCTGCCTGTGGGGAGGGATGAGGGATCCTCCCTCGGCCTCGACCCGGAGCGGGACGAGGAGGGTCCACGACCCCTCTGGCTCCGAACGGTCTAGCTGCCGGCGCCGTAGGGGCGTCACCTTGGCCTTAGACAGGAACACCTTGTCAAAGGACCGAGAGGGGCTCGGGGATGCGACCCGAGCCCCAGCGACCTCCCGCGACACCACAGGGACCCCCGCGGGAGTTTGCGGTGAGGCAGAGACGCTGTGCCCTGAAGGAGGTGCCCCAGAGGAGTCGCACCCCAACAGTACCACATCCTCCAAGCCTGGATCCGAACCAGTCGGCGCCAGGGCCGGAG
The DNA here is from genome assembly GCF_964204655.1 of Triturus cristatus. Classification (NCBI taxonomy): domain Eukaryota; kingdom Metazoa; phylum Chordata; class Amphibia; order Caudata; family Salamandridae; genus Triturus; species Triturus cristatus. The sequence continues at coordinate 1,156,543,456 of NC_140581.1, read as the reverse complement.
CCACCGGCAGCGCCGCGGAGGGCCCTGCACAGGGTGAGGGATCCGCCGATGCCCCAGGAGGAGGAGACACCAGCGAGGCCTGCAAAGCCGCCGCGTATGTCTCCATTTAGACTCTCGACGCCCCAACACTGGGAAACGGTGGATAGGACGACACACAGGGCCGCATCACCCGCAGAGAGTCCACGCCCCCGACAGGCCGAAAACCATCCCCCGGGGACAAACTGCGACACTTACCCACCGGGGAGCGACATCGGAGAAGGGCAAGTACTACGACCACGGCCGTATCTGAAGCCGTCCGCCGAAGCAGACCAATGGGAGGACGTCGACCTGCAGAGACGTGCCGAGAGAAGTTTCATCCGGCGCTCCCGCCACGGCTTCAACTGTTGGCACGCCGCACAATCTGTGGTGCCGTGATCCTCCTCCAAACACCACATACAAATGAGGTGAGGGTCCGTCGCCAACAGAAGACGCCCACAAAACGTGCAAGTTTTGAAGCCGAAGGTATTCGCATGCTGTTCCACCAAACAGAAATTGAAGAAAAAGGGGCCCTAAACAGGCCCGTAGCAAGGATTGGATCCGCGTTGCACGCGGAAAAGGGAAAAAATGACGTAGGCGTGCTGGGGTCGGTCTTATGTGACCTCGCTGACGTCACGTACGCGTACGACGCCTGGGCGGAGTCGTGTGATGTCGCCCCGTCCCCCGGCGCGCAGGGATGCTGTGGCAAAAAGGTTTCCGGATCCAGTCTCACGCCTGGGGATAATTCTACGTGAAGGAATCTGCGGCTAGTAGTCTCTATCAGATCCAGACATTAGTGTAATGCCTTTTTGGTGCTTGTTGGTTAAATAGGTTACAGTGAAAGCTGAAGCAATGTTAGTAGATAAAATGGTCAAGTGTTAATACAGTATATCCGTAGTACCTTTACTTGTAGATCAAGCGATCTGTCATATAAATCCTTAATACATGTGGCATTTATATTGATATCGTCATCGCCTGATGTGTCATACAAGACCATGGTGGGAATGTCACTCCTTGCCAAAATTTCAGCTGCTAGTATCTTTCCACATGCTTTAACTTCAACTGATTTCAAAAGTACAGGATCCGAAGAAAAGGCTTCCAAACCTGAAAAAATACAAGAGCATATTACATACGTGTTTGAACTCACCTACATTGTCACTAAGTCCCTTTCACCACTTAGACACAATGTTATTAAGATTGCAGTGGAGGTTTATTTCTTTTATTTGGCAGATGGACATTTTGTTTCCATTATTGTCTTAAAAATCGTGTATGCTAAGCCTAATACATACATTTAAATATACAGTAACTAAATTGTGATAGATTGGATTGTTGGCTGAATGAAGTGTTAACCCTGCTCAAAAGCACCAGCCAAATCTCTTTCAGGGTGAATTCACAAAAGTCACTAAGTTAACGTGGGTGTAACCAGTGGCGGCTCCTCCGCAATGGCAGAAGAGCGTCGCCCCACTGCCTGGCTCAGACTAGCAAATGTAAAGTAAAACCATGTTCTTGCATCGTTTTATTGTGCATTTTGCCAGCTGTGACCCAGCAGTGTTGGTAGGGGCGGGGCCTAGGCATGGGAGGGGGGAGGAGGAGTGCTACGTGCACTCCACTTCCTAAGTGCACATATGTGTTTTGGCCAGTCGTCTCAGACCGACCAAAACACAAATGTGCACTTAGGTTTTCTCCAGCCGAGCTGCATTCAGCAGCCAGGCTGGAGAAACCCCACAGACTCCCTGGTCTGAGCAGGGCATCTTTCCTGCCTGCTCAGACCAATCCCAGTGCTGCAACAGTGCAGGGATTGGACAGGGAGTCTGTCCCAAGGGCTACTGGGACAAGCAGGCAGAAAGAGGCGAGGAGACTCAACGCTGGAGGGAGCTGACAGCAAAAGGTGAGTTTTTTTTTTATTTTTTAAATAATGTATTCCGCCCACGCACACGACCCTCCACCCCCACCTCTCTATTTATGGCGGCCGCCGATGGGCGTAACCCTTTCATAGAAATACATTATTTGACACCAAAATGACAAAAATACAATCAGTAAAACGGGAGTTATGAATTTTTAAAATGTAAGGTAAAAACTAGTGCCTAAAAGATCAAAGCATCAACCGTGGGCATTTAGTTGCGAGAGACCGGGTCAAAGTCCCAAAAATATGAGTGACCACAATAAAACGTGAGTCGGATATAAAAACTGGATTAGGCCCGGTCAATGCTTACTTGCAGACTTAGAAGAAATGTGCTGAAATCGTCACGGAGAAGGTAAAAGTTCACAAGGGAAAGGCTACAGGCGATATCAGAGGAGGAGTCGTTGTTGGGGAACCAATGGACAAAGTTGGGTGTAGATTTCTAGGTTTAGACTTCGTCTCTTTATTGGAAGTCTAATATCTCGAGCAGGATGAAGCTGGAGGCTGTAGCCGATGAGATTTCCACAAGAGAAGATATCCCTTTGCAAAGGACCGATGAACAGGATTTGCTGCTGCGGAAAAGAACGTAGTGGGAACTGCCGAGAAGTCAGACCAACTGCCGATGAACCTTGAATGGAGAGACGAAAAGGTTGGTCCCGGTCTCCTTTCGGTTCTCAGAGCAGTTTACTGCCAACAATTTTTCAAAGTACCCATTTTTGGAGTTTGGCCATCTGGGCAAATTAAACACCACCACCAAGAGTGCAGGACTGGAGGAGCATCATTTGGGGGGCTAGGACACACTCAGGCTGGGTCCAGGTGTGGGTTGAAGATGGTTTAGGCTTTTTCTGTCCCTGAGGCTCTGATCAGGAAGCCCGTCAACCAGCCTTTGGAATAACTCTGGTAGTCCTGGGTTCAAGTATTAGACCAGGATTCAAACAGCAGGGCAGACCTCAGTTTACAGCAGCATTTAGGAAGCAGAGCAGACTTTCCAGGTAAGCAAAGCAGTCTTATGTAGTACACAGCAAGCAACAGCTGTAGGCAGTCCTCAGAGTCCTTCTGCAGATCCAGAAAGTTAACTGAAGAGTGGGTCTGAGGGCCCTATTTATATATCTGGTGCCTTTGATGAAGTAGAAGCTTCTAGAGAATTCCCTTTGAAGTGCTTAAAGTTTCCTGCCTCGTCTTCCCAAGCTCCAAGCTGGCTACATGAGCAATGCAGTGGTGATAAATCTTTAGTGTGTAGGCAGTGCAGTCCAACTACGTCCAGTCATTTGATCTAGTTGCAGGCACTAAATAGCTAGAGCAGGAACATTTCAACTTTCTAAAAGTGGGGTTTTCAAAATTGCAAGTAAAAATCCATCTTTTACAATAAAAGTTTATTTAATTTTTTAGGCGCCAAATATGAAATCTTTACCGCTTCCAAAGCAAAACTTACTACTTATTAATGTAATAAGGCAACCAAATGCTATCCTATAGGAGAGGTGGGAAATAGTTGGAACACCGCGGTCTAAACCACGAGTGTTCCGACTCTGCAAGCTTAAACCACGCTTGCCTTAACCACGCATATTCCTTAACCACGCATGTGCGTAGCGAAGGCAATTCGTGGTCTAGCTGCAGGCTGCATTGGACAGAAGCAGGAAGCAGGGAGAGATCTACAGTGAGGTTAAGTGGGGCAGGGTGGGTTGTGGTTACTTTTTGGGCTGGAGGTAGGTCCAGGTTGTTTTGTGGGTTGGGGATGGGGTCGGGGTGGTTTTGTGGGTGGGTCGGGGTTGCTTTGTGAGTACTAGGGTCTGAGTTGCTTTGTGGGCAGGGTCGGGGTTGCTTTGTGGGCTGGGTCTGGGGTAGTTTTGTGTGCTGGGGTGGGTCAGGGAGGTTCTCTGGAATGGGGGGTTTGGGGCTAGTCTTCAGGCTTGGGTGGGCTGGGAGGGTTGGGTTGTTTTGTGGGCTGGGGGGTCGGGTTGTTGAATTGTGGGCTGAGGTGGGTCGGGTTGTTTTGTGGGCTGGAGTGGGTTGTTTTGTGGGCTGGGTCGGGTTGCTTTGTGGGCTGGGTCGGGTTGCTTTGTGGGCTGGAAGGTTGGTCGGGGTTGCTTTGTGGTCAGGGGGGGTGGGCCGGTGTTGCTTTGTGGGTTGGGGGTGGGTCGGATTGTTTTGAGGGCTGGGGGGCAGGTCTGGTGTAGTTTTCCGGGCTGGGGGTTGGATCTGGGGTAGTTTTCTGGGCTGGGGGGTTTAAGGCTTGTCTTTAGGCCTGGGGGGTTTGAGGTAGTTTTCAGGGTTGAGGGGGTGGAAAGGTAGCGGTTAGTTTTCAGAGCTGGGGCTACTTTTCAGGGCTGAGGGGTGGGGTAGTTTTCAGAGTTGCAGGGGGTCAGGGATAGTTATCAGGGCTGGGGGGGGGGTCGGAGTAGTTTTTAGGGCTGGGGGAGTTTTTTTTTTAATTAGGGGTTAGGGTATAAGGCCTCAGAGAAGGGGGAGGGGAATGGGTAGTCAGGGTAGTTTTTAGGGCTTAGGGGAGGGTGGGGCAGTTTTTAGGGCTGGGTCAGGTTAAGGGACAGGGCTTTAGGCATCAGAGCAGGGGAATGGCACAGCGTGGGGGTTGAGAGGGGGTAGGAGTATTTACACCTCAGGGCAGGAGGGGGGAGTTTGTACGATTTATGACTTTACTATGAAAATTCGTGGTAAAGGCATGCGTGATAAAGGACTGCGTGGTCATTATTAGGACCGCGTTGTTTAGTCATGCGGGGATTAGGGAACTCGTGGTTCCATCATACAACCAGGAGAGGTAGGCCTCAAGTTGGTGAAAAACAAAATTTAGGAGTTCTTCACTACCAGGACATGTAAAATTTACAAGCACATATCCAACCTTCCAATTACAAAGAACCCTTCTCTATGGGCTACCTAGGGTATACCTTAGGGGTCAAATATGTAATGAAAGGGGAGTTTAAAGCTTGGCAAGGGGATTATTATGCCAAGTTGAATTGACGGTTTCAAACTGCATTCGGGATGCAACAGCAGACATTGGCATGTTTTAAAGGGCTACTGAAGTGGGTGGCACAATAAGTTCTGCAGGCTCACTAGACGTACCTAAATTACAGGCCCTGGGTATATGGTATACCACTTTACTAGGGACTTATAAGTACATTAAATATGCTAATCGCTGTAAGACAATTTTACCAAGTTTTAGGAAGTGAGCACATGCACTGATTTACAGTTGTAAAGTGAACAGAGTCAGAGGACCAACAAAAACAAATTCAGCAAAAACAGGAGGGGGGGGGGGGGAGGCAAAACGTTTAGGGGCGACGCTGCAAAGAGGCTCAAGTCTACAGAAATATAATAAACAGATACACTTCCTATGCTTGTCAACATGAACTTCACTGCCCTCATGAACCTTCACACCTTCCCAGATAATACCTGTTGCATGGTTGGTCATCACTTACAGGATTCCAACAACATACCGATACAATTATAATTTTAATGACAGTGCAGAACATGTGTAACCTCTCATCGTTAAGCAAGGAGGAGAATCTGGGACATCAAGATGGAATATTGCTATGCAATCTGTGTAGCAGAGCAATTGAATAATAAAGAAACCCCCAAGATAAAAGTACTGCAGAATCACTCAATGGAACACCCAGCATGCATCCTTCCTTACCATTATAATCAGATGGGCTCAAATCTCTATGTCATTTCCTAGAAATGTGGAATGCAGCTTCCTGGTCTGAACCTCTAAGAATTATATCCCCCCTCACTCATTCCTATCTACCTTGAAATCCCTGAAAATAAGCAAGGAGCCATAATGTCAGGACTCAAAGGATCTTGGAAGGTTTACAGGCCTGACAACCTGCAAATACAAAAAATAGGACCTGCCTCATTAGATATCACCATTTTCCCTTTCGATGGAACAAACCACAATAAGTGCCTTGTTTGTACAACTAAGAATGCATCTCCATCATTCTCACTGCTAAATAAGTGCCACCTATCACACAAAAAAGGGAAAAATGGGCAATTGTGTTTTCAATAAGCATTCCCTCGATCCTGAGATGATGCAAGACTGATAGATGTTGTTTAATAAAGGTCTGAAGCACATTATAACTGACAGTCTTTAAAGAAAGTTGGATTATTTGGAGGGGTGGGAGGTCTAACATTTTCTCTCATTACTCTGGCTTCAAGAAAGGCTTTGACAAACCATAATCCCTTCCGTTATGTCGCTCATCAACCTTGCCACTGATTAATATGTGGTTGAATGGTAATACACCTTGAAATCTGTCAAGGCCACCCGACTCTCAATTCTGTAATGACAGTTTTTGACGATTCGTAGGTGGGTGCTTACTACTTTTATAACCTATGAATAAAACCTCAACCTTTTTAAAGAAGGACATTGGAATAAAAGATGTCACCCTTAAAAAACATAAGAGAAGTAGCAGTAAAACTTCAATTTTAACTAATGCTACACTGCCAACGATAGTGAGGTGAGCACCTACTATTTCTTCGTAAGACAAATAACACTTCCTAGAAGAGGAGGATAATTCAACTGAAACATAAGATGAAGACCTATTGAGAACATGACCGCTAAATAACATTTTTTAGTATTACTATGAAAATTTATAGAAGGAGTTAAGATAGTCTAGGTGGTGTTGAACAACATTACCTCAAAATTGTTTTGATTAATCTTTTATTCCTGCAAAACAGATAACTGCGCCCCTGCCTTGTACCTCTCCTTATTAATATGTCCCCCTGATGTTTGGCCATTAACTATAATTCTGCTGCTGCCTGGAAGAAAGAATCATCTCCTTCAACTGGGAAGGAAACACAAGCTCTTCAGAACTAAAAAAATAAAACCCTGCTTGAAATGTTTTTGTGGAATTGCTCTAGCTAACTAAATGGGTATTAATAACTAAAAGCAGCAAGGTTAAACCTGTTTTCATCTCCTCTTACTAGTTTGTGAGTTATTGTCAACAACTTAATAAAAATTATTCTAGCTAGGGTCTTGTAATCAGAGTTTAAAAGTAATCAGCAGTATCTGCCAAGCTCAATTGGTAATTTACCAGGTTTCATTAAGCGAATAATCAGGGGATCAGTACCATGTACTTTCATGAAGTTAAACGGATAGATTTAGGGGACAGCTATTTGTTCTTCAAAATGTTCCTAAAATTGTGATATGAACATTTACTCTTGATAAATTAAAAGTAATTATCTACCTACTTGCGAAGGTCTCAACATTCTTGAAGGACTTAGCCCGTAGCCAACTTATAAGCGGTCTTCACTGCAATATTTCTAATATTTTAATTAAGCATGCAAATGTGATTGGTCAGTAATACCCTCTGAAATATAGATATTAGTGTAACAAACACTTGCTATCGTTGACAGAACCACAAGTGAGCTAGATGCAGGATCGCCAATGGATTTTATTATAAGTTGGGTTGTCTTCTCCACAGAACAAGCAAGGAATGTTCCTGTGTGTTGCAGATGCCAAGGACAGAAAAGACACAAATGTGTCCCCTCCAGGTGCACATCATCATATTCTCTTCTTCAGGCTTAAATGTATCACCTATATCAAGATTATTGAAGGTTTTTGGTCGCACCGCCAGCGTATAAAGGAATTTAGTTTACGCCCGTCGAGGCCTTTAGTATTTAGGCTCAGACTTTTTATCCTATCCATAGCTAGGCTGAATATAAACTTCTGACAAGTTAATAGACTATAATCAAATAGAATGTGAATGCCTAAATTCATACAGAATTTATATAGATGTGGAAGTAGTGCACACCTAACTTTATTTTTTATTTCAGTATTTCTCCATACTTCCACCCCACACTAAGCCTGCTTCTGCACCTCTAGCTGCCCTATCCAAACTAAGCCCCTGCCCATGCTGGACAGATACCTGTCAAACCCACATAATGCTGTGTTGATGCACCTCTTGTTTCACCAGTCCCCTCCCAAAAGAAGACAACGCCCCATATGCCTGCACCCACCAACTGAAATAAAAAGCAACTATGGAAAAAGCAAAGAAAAGGACACTGTGAATATAAAATTATGTCTCCACATATTCATATTTATTTATTTTGAAGTTTTCTTTAGCGTAGACTCGACACCAAGGTAACTGGGCCCCTTTTCATAGGGGCCATTATAGTTTTTACATTCCAACTTTTCACAGTCAGTTTGAGCATAATAGAAGATGTAAGAACAGTAGAAAACTAACCTTCATTATGAGGGCAACACTGAATGATAACAAGCAGTGCAATAGTCTAGATAATAAACACTTAAAAGTGAAGAACAGTGAAAGCCTGGACCTTCAAATGTGTGCACTGCAAAGGCTCAGCTGACATGTAAAATGGACCAACTATCTACAGATATGTCCAAGAGATCATTGTTGGTGATAACTACAGTACCTGATCAGTTCCAGATGTGGCTCATTAAAACTTTAAGGTGAGAAGTTGTTGAAAAAGTATGCTTTTTAAGACAGTTTTCTAAAACTTCATAATGTGGGGTCGTATAAATTAATGATGGGCTGTTGAAGTGTAATTAGTAATTTCACCACTTGCAAAAAAAAAATATTTTAGCCAGGTACTCTTCAGGAAAAATAAAATTGTCAGCATGAAGCATTTAGTGCATCATGCAGCACAGCCTGTGCATCTGCTCGTTTAAAATGAGGAATTATTTGAGTAACTAATCAATGCTTACCTGTGTTGAAGCACATAAAAATAACATACTTTAAACACAAACTCATCAGCAACTTTAATGGTTTTAAGCTTGGCTCCTTTCAAGAGCACTCTTTAACTTTGCAGTCTGCATAACTGACCAGCACAATTTGAGTTTTAGCACATCTTTTAGGGCAGTGAACTGAACTTTCCGCACCATTGGGCAGAATAAAGTTGCAATCGAATTATTTACATATTCCACTGCACCGTTTTCACGCTCCTTTCTCTCGGAAATCGCAAGAGAATGAAACTAGCAGGCCACTATTGAATCTCTAACTCCTTTTACTCCAACAGTGGGCAGATATTCACTTAAGTTTACTAATCTTGCTTCAATGTTCGACCTGCTAGTCCTCTGTGCCAGTTCACCCAAACTGAGGAAAAGCCCCCCCCCCCCGCTCCAACTCTGCATTTAATTGTTCAATCTTTAGGCTGAGGTGGGTACTTGCGATGTTTTGAACTAATGAACACAAACCAGTTCATGAGTGAGTAGCTCTTTCTCATTTCTTCCTACTGCTTTGTCTTAGTCTGTTTTTCAATTACCCTTTTGGCTTGAGCTGCAGATAGCATTATAGAGCAAGGAGAGGCCTCTCCCATCAAAGTACTGAGATTTGGTTAAGAGTCTGAATCTGCACTCATCCCTGTGTGTGAGACTTACCCTCGCTTACCTGAGAATTTTCAAGAGTCACTGTACTAGGTTAGCGTGGAAAATAGTTTGTGGCACTGAAGTGAGTTCGTCCATGTTTTTGCAGCAGATACCTGTGCGGGACGGGTGGGTGGGTGCAACTACGTGTAACACCACCTTCTCTGTTAGTCTGTTTGCAGTGTGCTCATGAAGGCGTTCAAGTTAGTGAAAATATGGAAATAGTCGATTTAACACTTATTGTTGAATTTGGGGTTAAGTTCAAACAAGCTACAAGGGTTTTTTTGTTACTGACCTTACAGCCTAAAAGACCTACCAGTATTTTTTCAGTTTGCATGCACACCTTCTTTAAATATAAAGTGTTTTAACTTCCTTCCATATTGTGGACCTTCCGCGCCAGGGGGGGGGGGGGGGGGGGGGGGGGAGAAGATGTATTTTGCATTACTGCTGTAAAGTGGATACTCCTGCCCCTTTGATGCTGATTGTATCAGTGTCAAAGGTTTAAGATGTGAGGGTTATTTCGAATTCAGGATACTTTTCATTTGTCAACCTACCCAAATTGTGGCCTCCACAGATTGTATGCCCATACCGAGGCTAGTCCCGACTATACGGACGCTTGCCAAACTGAATTTTTTCCCTCCATTGTTGGAGGATGAACACTGGTTGATAACTTCAACTCCAGAGATTCGAACAAAGTGGCCAGGGACCTTTTACTACCAAGAGCCTGACCCTCAGCTATGTTCTCAGTGGCCAGCATGTTTCAGGAGTCTTTCTGCACCAGCAGTTCAGAAGTGGCTGCAGTTACAGTACACTCCTTCTCAGGTGATTCAGACTGTTATAAATCCCACTGTGGCTGTTGTAGAGGGTTCATAATTGCCTGCATTATCGTAAGGCAATATCCCCTGCTTCTAAACGACCAACATGCTGGTATTTGCTCTACCTCTGGGTTTGGTTCCAAAACGTAGCACACTTCTTTCCATAGCACCAGATCTAATACAATTCCTCAACCTAAGTGGGAGAAGGTTTTCAGATTCTCCCATACACAAACTGATGGAGAACGACCTGTAAGAACAATTTTGTTATGAGAGAGGCAAAGCATGTAGAACCACATTCACACGGTAGCGCTTTCAGCACGGAAACCAGAGGAAAGGGATTCTCTTTCTCCTTCACTCTGTGAACCAAATATTATGCAACCTTTTATTGACAGTAGTACCACAATAACAGCATTTCCTTCCCACCCTTCCACACACTTCCAAGTATGGCCGTTTGAAATACTATCCTAGCCAGTCCCTGGCTTCCTAGGGTAGCGCTAGTGAAGCTGCATTTGGGCACACCGTGCCAGGTCAGGTAAGGCTAGAAGAGGGTGACGCACAATAGTGGCAGGCTTTCTCAGTAGTTAAACTGTCCACTAGAGTCAGTGATGTGTATCAAAATTGCTCGAGAGTATCCCAATGAACCTTCCAGCTATGGGACATGAGAGCAGAGAAAGATTCAATGCTGATCTGCACGACTCAGTATTGATGTAGCCAATTTAGGACTGCTCCTACGAGGAAAACGTTTCATCACGCAGTTTCATCGAGTCTGGTTTAATCAATATATAAACCAAGTGCCCTTTTTTGGGTGGAGGCAGAGCAGCTTTTCTTCTTCATTGTAGGGGTGAGCGGTGCATATAAAGCTGGCAAGGTGGATTGCCCTATGTGGAAGGGACTACCTTTGTCTGGAGGACTAATTTTCCCTGAAAGAAAGATGTAAATGGTGGTACCATGGACAAAGCCTGAAGCTCACTCACTTGCCTGGCCGATGTTATGGCAATGAGGAATGCTGTATTCATAGTTAGAAGGTGAAGAGGACAAAAGTGCATAGGTTCGAAAGGACTGCACATCAGGTAAGTGATTACGAAATTAAGGTCCTACTGCGCCAAAACAGTGTTGGCACAACATGTGGACCAGTCCTTTCAGAAAACGCATCACCCCTGGTGACTTGAAAAGGAATGACTGATCAGATAAACGAAGCAAGGCCAAAAGGTAGCCTTTAACTGCTACCAGAGCAAGACTTTGCTGAACTAAGGACAAACAAAACGAAATAACATCTGATAACTGTGAATTCAGGATTTAGAAGCTTCGAGAGGAAGACCAAGCAATAAACTTCTCCCAAAATAGAGCAGAGACAAATTTGGTGGATAAACGCCTGGCTGCCCAGATAACACCAATCACTTGGGAGGGCGGTCAAAGGTCTTCAACTGTCGTTGCTCAATTTCCACACATGGAAGCATAGGCTGTGAAGGCTTAGGTGACCTGCTGTTGCAATAGGAGTTCCTGCCGAAGGGGCAACCGGATTGGAGGCCATGTGCTCATAGCCAGAAGTTCTGGGTACCACACACTCCTTGTCAATATCCAGAACCATGTAGATGACCTGGGCACTGTCTTCCTGGATCTTTATCCACATTCTTGGCAGGAGAGGGAGGGGCAAAAATGTCTACACGAGTTCTGACCCTCCCAGTATAAGCAGAAGGTGTCTCTGAGGAAGAACTGCCCAGGTAACTCGAACGAGCAAATGTTTGGACAATGCACGTTTTCTGTGGTGGAAGATAGACCAAGCCAGGGTTCTCCCAGTACGGGAGGACGTCCTGTGTCACTTCAGAGTGTAACTGACATTTACGATCTGCTAGGCAACAGCAGCTGAGCTGGTCTGTCCTGGCATTTAAACATCCTGCCAGTTGCTGGGCAATCGGTTAAATCCCCTGAGAATTCATCTACTTCCAGAGAGGCAAAATCTTGTGGCACAGAACCCACAACGTCACACCGTCTTCTTTGTTGCAATACAACATAGCAGTTGTGCGGTCTATGAGATTCTGCACCTGTTCCTCCTTAATGGTTGGGAGGAAAGCCTTCAGTGCCAAGTGAATTGCTTGCAACTCCAACAAGTTGAAGTGGAGGAGAGTTTCTGCCGGACATCCCCAGCTACCAGATGACCTCCCCAGCCCAATGACGACGCATCTGTTACAACTGCTCCAAGATGGGTAGAGAGAGGGGTCTCAGCTGGTCAAACTGTGGTCAAGTAGCCACCACTACAGGACCTTTCGCAGACTGCTTTTTCACATGGATGGACTCTGACAGGCCCCCTTGGTGCGGAGCTCACTGAGACTTCAGATCCCACTGCAGAACCTGCATGTGCCACCTGGCATGATCCACAAGCAGGATGCAGGAGGCCTAGAAGCCTCAGGGCCACTCTCACTGAGACTCAGGTCAAGGGTTGAAACATTGGGATCATACCCCGAAGGTCCAGGACTCGTTAAGGCGAGGGACGGCTCAGAAAAGAAACATGTCAAGGATGGTTTCAAGCAACATGTCAAGGATGGTTTCAATGAAGGGGAGAAGTGTACAGGACCAACTTTTTTTGCCAATTACGGAACCAGGATATGAGCATGCAAAAGGAACAAAGGTTAAGTGGGTCCGCGCACCAGCACCTGCTGTAACAGGGGGACTTCAGCCCCCAAACTGCCCTGTTCTCGCCAGGGGGCGTTTCTCCACACGCCCAAAGGCGCATAAAGCTACTCGCGGCTCCAGCTTCGCGGGACGCGCGCGGACTAAGCCCGGGCCAAGGGCAGGCCCGTCCTTGCCCGTCACTGACCGGAGGTGGCTGGGCTGGGCTACATCTCTAACATTTGTCTTTGGATACCATTACCTCAGATCCTACAAGACTTCCACTGTGAGTAATGATCAGCTCATAGAACAAATTACTTACCTTCTGTAACGATATATCTGTAAGAAACATCAGTTAGTTAGATTCCAGGTGTCAGGCTGGATCCGGAAAGATTTTATCAGTAGTAATACCCTTGCGCATCGCTAGGCGTCATCTGCGTCTCTGCATCCGTCGTCGGCATCGTGATCGCCGGGATGCCGTCGTCGGAATACTTAGACGCCGGCCACGCGCGCGGGCGTCAGTTCTTGTACATAGCTTTCCGCGCCAGGAATGCAGAGCCATGCAAGAAACCGACACTGGTGCCATGAATCTATGGCCCTGAAAGGGATGACCTTAACCCTAGATATCAGTTCGCAGAACGGGGAAGATGGGTGGGGCGGTAAGGAATCTAACTAACTAATGTTTCTTACAGATATATAGTTACCAAAGGTAAGTATCTTGTTCATCTGAAAGAAACACGTTAGTTTGATTCCTTACCTTAGAATAGATACCCCAGCTATACCAACCCCGGTCGTGGGTCTGCGAACCAAGATCACACCAGGAAGTCCTGGAGAACAGAACAGCCAAAGAAGCAGTCTCTCCGGACTTGGCTGTCCAGGCAGTAATGCTTGGCAAACGTGTGCAGTGAGGCCCACGTTGCTGCCTGACAAATGTCCTGCAGAGGGACTCCCCGTCCCAGGGCAGTAGTAGCCGCTGTGGCCCGAGTGGAATGGGCCCTCAGCCCCACAAGAGGCTCCTTCTTAGCCAAGGAATAGCAGGCCTTAATGCACAAAATGACCCACCGAGAGATTGTTCGCTTCTGCACTGCCCGCCGCTTCTTAGCGCCCACGTAGCCAACGAAGAGTTGGTCGTCCACCCGGAACTGTTTCGTGCGGTCCAGATAGAAGGAGCGCGCACGTTTTGGGTCCAGACGGAGGCGGAAAGAAGGCGGGCAATATAACAGACTGGCCGATGTGAAAGGCAGTAACCACCCTAGGGAGAAAGGAAGGACGAGTCCTTAGAACAACCTTGTCCGGATGGACAGAGAGAAAAGGAGGTTTAGAAGAAAGAGCCTGGAGCTCACTCACTCTTCTGGCAGAGGTGATGGCAACCAGGAAAGCAGTCTTAAGAGTCAGAAGACTTAGAGGGCAAGTATGAAGTGGCTCAAAAGGAGCGCACATCAGATAGGTTAACACCAGGTTCAAGTCCCACTGAGGCATTATGAAAGCGAAAGGAGGAAACATGTGAGTAATGCCTTTAAAGAATCTAGCAACAACAGTGGACTTGAAAAGAGAAGGCTGATCAGGAAGCCGTAAAAAGGCAGAAACAGCAGAAAGATACCACTTGATGGTGCCCAGAGCAGAGCCCTGCTGGGCCAGGGAAAGAAGAAAGAGGAGAACTTCAGAAAGAGGGGCGGAAAGGGGATCCACAGCCTTTGCTGTGCACCATGCCACAAATTTGTTCCACCTGCAGGCGTATACCGTTTTAGTGGAGGGACGCCTGGTTGCCAGAATGACATCACAGACTTCAGGAGGCAAGTCAAATGGCATCAACTGTCGCCGCTCAATCTCCACGCATGGAGGTGGAGGCTGGACAGGTTCGGGTGGAGGACCGTCCCCTGCTGCTGCGACAGAAGGTCCTCCTGAAGAGGCAGTCGAATCGGGGGATCGATTGACAGACTGAGTAGCTCGGGATACCAATATGTTCGTGCCCAATCCGGAGCCACAAGGATGACTGGGGCCCAGTCGCGCCTGATCTTCTTCAGCACTCTGGGCAGAAGTGGTATAGGCGGAAAGGCATACAACAGATCGCAACTCCACTCGTGACGAAAGGGGTCTCCGAGCACGTGCCGCCTTGAATATTCCAACGGGCAGAACTGATGACATTGCGCGTTCTCTTCGGTGGCGAATAGATCTAACCAAGGCTCTCCCCCCTGCCGACAGAGTCCTTGCGCCACGTCCGAGTTCAGACGCCATTCGTGATCCATCATGCACCGGCGGCTGAGTTAGTCAGCCCTAGCGTTCAGAGAGCCCGCCAGGTGTTGAACCACCAGGGTGATGCCCTGATGTTCCAGCCATGTCCAGAGGCACAGAGCCTACTGACAAAGGGTCCACGACCCCACCCCGCCCTGTTTGTTGCAATATCACACGGCGGTGGTGTTGTCTGTGAACACCTGCACTACACTTCCCCGAACAGAGGGAAGGAATGCCTTCAGTGCAAACCGAATCACCCGCAACTTAATTAGGTTGATATGGAGTCGAGACTCCACCGGAGACCTGAGGCCTCTGATCTCCGCCTCTCCCATGTGGCCCCCCCATCCCAGGAGGGACGCATCCGTCACCACCACATGCTCCGGTTGGGGTAGGGAGAGGGATCTGCCACTGACCCAATCGCAGTGCGTGAGCCACCACTGCAACTGTCTTGCAGTGCCCTCCGAGATCAGGACGTTGTCGGACAGGTTGCCCCGATGTTGAGCCCACTGGAACTTCAGGTCCCACTGCAGAGCCCGCATCCACACCTGGCGTGATGCACCAGCAGGATGCAGGAGGCCATTAGACCAAGCAGTCGCAGCACCAACCTGACCGAAACTCGGGATAAAGGCTGAAAGATCGGAATCAGAGCCTGAATATCCCGAACCCGCTGTTCTGGAGGATAGACCCAAAACAGCGCCGAGTCCAGAACCGCTCCAATGAAAAGAAGCCTCTGGGAGGGACTCGGATGCGACTTCGGCACGTTGATGGAGAACCCCAGCAAATGCAGGAGGTCGGCCGTAGTCTGGAGGTGGGAGACGACTGCCTGGGGCGAGCCCGCCTTCAACAACCAGTCGTCGAGATAGGGAAGACTGGAACCCCTAATCTGCACAGATGAGCTGCGACCACCGCCATCACTTTCGTGAACACCCGAGGGGCACTGGTGAGGCCAAAGGGGAGCACGGTAAACTGAAAGTGCTCATGACCTACCGTGAACCGCAGGTAACGCCGGTGGGCTGGCAGGACGGGGATGTGGAAATACGCATCCTGCAAGTCCAACGCTACCATCCAGTCACCAGGGTCTAAGGCAGCAGGAACCTGAGCTAAGGTGAGCATCTTGAACTTCTCCTTCCAGAGGAAGGCGTGGACGCTCCTGAGGTGTAAGATGGGGCGTAGGCCCCCTTTGCCCTTCTTGGGAACCAGAAAGTAGTGGGAGTAACAACCCCGACCTACTTCTGGGCCAGGATGCGCTCGATGGCCCCCTTGGCCAAGAGGGCCGTAACTTCCTCCTGCAGAAGTTGCAAGTGATCCCCCGACCTGCGGTGGTACTGCGGTGGCATGGCTGGAGGGGTCGCCTCGAAGCGGAGCGAGTAGCCCCTTGGGACGATTTGCAGCACCCACCTGTCCGACGTGATGGTACGCCAGTGGAGCAGGTGATGGCGAACTCTGCCTCCCACTGGCGTGGAATGGGCCTGAAAGGTCGGACTAGGAAGGCTTTGAGGCAGATGCTGCGGGGGCAGATGTGGGCTGACCGGCTCTCTGTCCCCCTGGTCCGCCTCGGCGGAATCCACGTCCACGTTGAGGCTGGTTCTGCGGCCTGTGAATAGATGGACATGTGGGGGCGCCCCTTCCTTGGCCACGAAAGGGGAAAAAAGTGCAAGTTTAAGGGCGCGCGCCGAGAGGCCCAAGGACTTGGCCGTAGCCCTGGAGTCCTTAAAGTGCTCCAGCGCACTATCCGCTTTGTCGCCAAAAAGGCGATGGCCATCGAAGGGCATGTCCATGAGGGTGCTCTGGACATCCCCGGAGAAATTTGTGGATCTCAGCCAGACGTGGCGGGGAATCACCGTTGTCGCAATCGCCCTACCTAGCGAGTCCGTGGTGTCAAGCCCACATCGAATAGAGTACCGTACTGCATCCTGCCCCTCAGCAAGAGCCTGGGCGAGCAGTGTCCGGGCCTCCTCCGGACACTGGGGCAGCACGTCCGCCACCGTATCCCACAAGGAGTGGGTGAAATGGTCCAAAAGACATGCAGTATTAATGGACCGCAACCCCAAACTGAGGGAGGAAAACAGCTTCTTCCCAAACTGTTCCAACCTTTTGGATTCCCGATCCAGAGGAGTGGACGGGAAGGCGGTCTGGGACGTAGAGGCCTGGATAACCAGGCTCTCAGGGGTGGGGTGCACCGACAAAGTTGGGGTTGCCCGGAGCAGGGCGGTGGTGCCGGGCCACGTTCCGGTCCACAGGAGTGACTGTGGAGGGCTTGGACCAGGTGCCCATCAGAACGTCAGTCAGTGCTTCATTGAACTGCAGTAGAGGCTCCGAAGAGCTTACTGGCAGTTGAAGCACTTCAGTGAGGAGGTTAGTCCTCACGGCCGATGCAGGGAGCTCCAGATGAAGGCCTCAGACCAACCCAGTCGTCCCCGTCATCCGACTCCTGGTAGACAGGCTGAAAGGACGGAGACGGGCAGTAGATGAATTGCTCATCCATCGGCACCGAAGACGGCGCCGGGGGCGGCACCATAGGGGTCGGCGCCGGTGGAGGGGTCGTAAGGTCAACCAGCGTCGACCGGGATCCAGGCCTGGATCCCACGGGGGCCTGCGGTGTCGGGACCGAAGTCGACGACTGCGCCGGAGTCGACGGCTCGCTAGGCCTCTCAAGCGGACCCGCAGGGCCCAAAGGCGCGACGGCGGAGCAAGACTCCTCATGGCCACGAGGAAGTCTCGAACCTCGTCCGGAGTCGCGTTAGGCCCAGGGACCGGAGGGTATGGGGCTGGACGAGACTCCTGCGGCGCCGACGGAGCTGCGCGGGTGGTGCCACCCGAATCCTCAGCCGAGTCGCGCGACCGGCGAGGGGAGTCAGAAGAGCGATGTTGCCTCTTCGAGTTCTTCATACTGTGCCTCGACTTCCCTGAATGGGAGGACTTCAAACATGACGAGCGGTGATGGCTTCGGCTCCGATACCGGTCCCTTGACCGGCGCGGAGCCGACTGCCGGATCTCGAGGAGCTTGCGGGACCGCTCCCACCTAGCCTTCGAGGTCAAAGCCCGGCAGTCGGGGCACGACTCGCCATCATGGTCGGCCCCAAGGCAGTAGAGACACCAACGGTGGTGATCCGTAACCAACATCAGTCGGTTGCAGGCTTCGCACGGCTTGAAACCGGGCATCCCTACCGGCACCAGGAGTCTAGGTCGACTCGAAAGATGAGCCCAAAAGGTTCAAAAAGTTTAGTTAAAAAGTGACTAAAGGGTATGCTCTTCCCAGATCTGCGCTTACTGGCGCGAAAAAAAGAACGAGGGCGGCGTCTAAGTACTCCGATGACGTCATCCCGGCGATCACGACGCCGACGGACGTGGAGCCACAGATGACACCTAGCGACACGCAAGGGTATTGCTGACGAAAAACCTTTCCGGATCCAGCCTGACACCTGGGGATATTCTAAGGTAAGGAATCTAACTAACGTGTTTCTTTCAGATATTCACTTTTGGAGACTGTGCAGGGGGTCGGGGTGTTGCTTAGTGGCAGCAAGAATTTTTTTTTTTAACTGATCTGCCTTTCTCAGGGGAGGGGAGCATTTGGATAAGACCGTCGCAGAAGTATATTATGGGGAAAAGGAAGTGCGCTGCCACTGGCTCACCACCGAATATTACCAACGGCACTATTGACTCTTTTTTAACAAAGGCAGTGGGAGCTATCGCGAAAGAAATTGACAAAGCCGAGAGGAGGCTCACGGGGCAGGGCTACTATAGCAGCATCACCACCGGATGGGAATATGGCACTGGTAGAGGAAATGTGGCCGGAAATGGAGCTGGAGACATCTTAAATAGTGAGCTGAAGTAGAAAATAGTGGGGGCCCAAATCAGAACATCAGTACTAATTTAAATAGCGTGGTGGCTGCCCAGGGAAAACGCAGCAGTCCCACGTTGTCTATTACAAGTTGTGGGGATAAGAATGGCCCACCAGCCCCGAAGAGACAGCGTAAGGTACAGAGGAAAATAGCTCCCAAGCAGCTGGGAGACATCCTCAGGGGCCCTAGGGGTGTCAAGGACACTGTTAAGGAAGTTGAAGACTCATGGGGATCCCTCAAGGAAAAAATTGTGGAGCTGGTGTCTGGTCTCCTGAAGGATTTTCTAAATGAGTTATCTAAATCTGTCATTGACATTAAAGCTTCAATCTCAAACATTGAAAAACCTATGCCCTCAGAGAATCAACTCATGCAGTGTACTGCACCGAAGTTTATTGTCCAACAACAACCAACCCCTAATGTTAATCCATCGGTAGAGACATGCACGGAGTCCCAGAATCCATCACTGATTATAGGTACAAATGGACAGGGGGGGACTGGGGGAAAAGGGGGGGGGGGGCGCACAGGTCACGGGGATGATTAGGACCGGTGAGCTGACCAACCTGAATAGGGAGCCAAGCGCAAGAGGCCCCCAGGGGGGCGTCGCAACATCATGGTCTGCGGGCCAGCGGTGTCACTCAATTGGCCCACTATACCCGAAATTTGCCAGTTATAGACCTCCCTCCAGCATGCTGTCCTTACACAGTGGTTTAGTGGGGGTTCCAGGACGAGACTGTACACAGGATGAGTCTAGTGCCAAGTTGATAAACAAGGTAATCCATTGGTTGGGCAAACATGCTGGGTTAAATACTTCAGATAATAGACACATCCTGATGGCTAGAAGGGTGGCGTGGATTGGCAGGTCTAAGAAAATTTTCCCTGGGGATTGTGTGATTGTTACACTTAGGTATCTGGCACGGGCCCAGAAGATCTTGTTTTCATCCTCACAATCATTTACTATAGACTCTGGGATTAAACTGGTACCACTGGGTTTCTTTTACAGATCATCGCCCACACCCTTGTCTCTCCTGTATGTGGCAACACAGGAAGTGGGCTCTAGTTGGGGTGGGGGCAATTTGAGCTCTGGAAACACATTAGCTCCACTGAGGGATTTGAATGACATAGATTGACTCTCGGGGGGGGGGGGGGAGGGGGGTGAGAGTAGCAAGAATGGCTGGCACAGGGGTGGGACACATTGAGGTACAAAGTGGGAGAGTGGAGATTAATGATGGGACAACCAGTGGAACTGTTCACGGGTAGAGGGTGCAAGGGGAACTGAGATCTCCCAGCGATCATGGGGCTATCACGGAATCGTCTGGACCTCATGTGAGGCAAATTATGGGTGATTTGAAATTGATCTCCTGGAACGTGGCCGGTTTGTCGAGCAAGTTTCAGGATGAGCAATGGCTCTGCTATATTATAAATTGTATATAATTGCCATCCAGGAAACATAGGAGCCAGTAAATACCTTCTTTTTAGAAGGGTACAAAACATTCTTCTGTCCAGCTCAAAGGTCTAGTGCAGAGAGAGCCAGGAGTGGCCTAATAATGTTTGTAGATTTAAGGGTTCATGGGAGATGGAAGCCTATGCTATGGGACTCGGATGTAGTACAGGGCCTAACATACCTAACATCTGGCACTTATTAATTTTTATAACGCACAGCTAAATTTGCAAGGATTAAAGTGCCTAGACTAATTAGCTGCCCATTTGGAGAAACTGCAACTAGAGGGCCGAGTCCCGTCACATCTAATACTAGCGGGTGATTTTAACTGTCATCTGTGTCCTAATTTGAGGGGGATGGATGGTGAGTGGCAGACTTTTACATTAAAAAGGGGGGAGGAGGAGCTTAGCTTAGATGGTCGCGTGAGCACAGGGCTCCCCGGACCCTCGCCGCTCCTCGCAACTTATCCTGATGATATCCCGATTTCTTGGACGGGCTTTCGAAGGCAAACCTAGACTGAGTCCATAACTCTTTCCAGAATTTGAATCGGACTTGGGTGACCGAAATTACGGAACTTTGAACTTTTGAGGCCCACCTTGAAGCCGTGCCGGGGACTTGGTGATCTGTGGAGCCGGGTCGTAGTTGAACAACAACGGCATTGGGACCTCCTCAGTGGCCGTGTCCCCACTTTCGGTTTCGCTTTCGGTTTCTGGCATGGTCTGATTGAGGGCCTGTTTCGCTCGGCCGGGGACCAATCCAGCCTCCTTCTGTTGTCATCGCTGCCTTCTCATCACAGCGTACTGGGTCAAGTCGCGCCTCTCTCCGGACCCCGCGAGCCAGCTTCTTGGCCGGTTGGTGCCCGACCTGCTGGCGGCCATTTTCACTCGGTCTTGTGGCCCCTCCTGGGTGCATCTTCCACCATGGCGGGCAGGGGTGAACCCGAGAAGCGGAAGACCAAGACGTCTCTTCGTGGGGGACAGTTCCAGACAAATGTTATGGACCGCTATACTCAAGCCAGAGGATCCCCTGGGCTTTCCAGCAGTACCCCGGAGGACGCCAGAGAAGACCCATCTGCCCCTGTTGACTTGTCCCTGCAGGACATTATGGGCACCATCACCGGCATGAAGGAGACCATCGGCCAGCAGTATGAGGCCCTGGCTCGTAAAATTGACACGGTCGCCATTGATGTCACTCTAATCAGGGCAGAACTGTCCAAAACTAACGAGAAGGTGAAGTAATTGGATTTGAAGACCTCCAGCCTCACGGCCGATGTGTCGGGACTTCTAACGGACTTTGGCGCTCTGAAATCGGCCAACGACTTGATGTCCCATCGGCTGGACGATTTTGAGAACAGGGCAAGACGCAACAACATCCGCGTCATAGGTGTTCCGGAGAATCCCGAGACTCATTCTGTTGACCTCCTGGTCGAAGATCTAATCCTTACTCATCTTGCCCCTTCTGGACTCAGCAAGTTTTTCGCTGTGGAGCGTGCACATCGTGTTCTGGGCGGTAAGCCCAAGCCTGGAGCTCCCCCGAGGCCTATCATCGCTAAACTCTTTCATTTCAGGGACCGTGATGCGATTTTGCAGGCTTCGAGGGTGCACGGCCCGGTGAAATTTGAAAACTCCTCTGTCAATTTTTTCCCGGACTTCACTCAACTTGTTCAGAGACAGAGGATGGGCTTTCAGGGGGTTAAGCGACGTCTTCGGGACCTGGGCTTGAAGTATGCTATGCTTTTCCCTACCAGGCTTCGAGTGGAACATGAGGAACGGACCTTCTTTTTCGAACGACCGGACAATGTGAGTGACTGGTTGGATTCCCTGCCTGGTCGGGGCGATCGAACGGGGCATCCTGGCGGTGCAGAGGGTGGTGAGCCTCCACAGAAGTGACCTTTCGGTCCCTAACCTTGATAATCGGACATTGCTCAGTTGGGTTCTACCTCTTTTGTATATTTTGTCTTATAGTAGTTCACAGATTGGGGGATCGTATCAAACGGGGTGTTGTATTGCAATATTTGCGTCGTTTGACTCCTGATGTTGTACTCCTGCAGGAGACGCATTTCGTCGGCAATGTGTGTCATGCTATGAACAGGTGGGGATACCGATTGGTTGCACACTCTGGGTTCACCACTGGTTCCAGAGGGGTTGGTATTCTTGTCCGGTCTTCCCTCCCACTAGAGATTGATAATGTCATCCTTGACGACAGAGGGCGTTATGCTGCCCTAACTGGGAGGTGGGAGGGCAGGACCCTTTCCTTGGTCACGATATATGTTCCCCCAGGCCTCCAGACCTCTACTTTCTCCTCATGGGTGGGGACTTTAACTCGGTGCTATCCGGCGATCTGGATCGTCACCCCCCCAGGGCCCTTCCCGTTTCCCAATCATGGCTCGGTGGGTTCTTGGACACCTTTGGTCTGGTGGATTGCTGGAGGTTAATGCACCCGACGCAATGTCAATACACCTTCCACTCCGGGGCTCATGGGAGTTTCTCCAGGCTTGATTACTTACTCATGCCCGCGGCCCAGTCCACCCACGTTGGGGAGGTTCGACACTTGGCCCGGGGCATTTCAGACCACTCCCCTGTGTGGCTGCTTTTTGACACGGGGACGCAAGCCGCGGGGCGGATCGCCCCCATTAACCCTTGGCATCTGCGCAACCCCAGGACTCACGACAGCCTCATTAAGTCGCTCGACCACTACTTCCTGGAGAACGAGGGGTCTGTCCTGTCCTCAGTGTCCCTGTGGGAAGCTTTCAAAACTGTTATTCGTGGACAGGCCCTCTCTTTAATAGTTGAGACCAAGAAAGCTAGGAATGGGGAGGTTGTGAGGCTGGAGGCTGAAATACTGGAGCTGGAGGCTGAGCTAGACTCGGGTGTCACCCAGGATAGGCTCCACGCCCTTGGCTTGAAACAGTTCGAATACAAATCCCTTGTTACTGATGCTGCCAAGACACTGTACAGGGAACAGCAAGGTAGACTGTATGATGTTGGGGATAAGGCGGGTAAACTGATTGCGTGGCTCGATAAGAAGGAGAGAGTGAACCGCGTGGTCCCTGTGCTTCAGGATTCCGGCGGTGTGCGTGTGACTGACCCTGGCGAGATTGTGGAGTGTTTTGCTGACTATTTTCGTGTGGTCTACTCCCCGGTGTCCGACAGAGATGAGGATGACTCTCGTTCCTTGTTGAGGGACATTGCGCTGCCTTGCCTGTCTGAAGAGGATCGAGAGTGCATGGAGGCATCGTTGTCAGCCGACGAGATTGCTATCGCGATTCGTTCCCTTCGTACTGGTAAGGCTATGGGCCCCAATGGATTGCCCATTGAATTGTACAAAGTGTGTCCGGATAAAGTCGCGCCTTTTCTCCGTGATATGTTTTTGGAGTCGCGTGAGCTTGGTTCCTTCCCTAGTGACCAGCGTCTGGCCACCATAGTTGTGATTCCCAAGGAGGGCAAGCCTTGTGATCGTTGTGCCTCATACAGGCCCATTTCCCTACTGAATGCTGAACCAAAGATTCTCGCCAAGGTCCTCGCTAATCGCTTACTCGCTGTTATCTGTGACCTGATTCATCCGGATCAATCTGGTTTCATCCCGCAACGGAACACCGTGCTCAACCTGCGGCGTTTGCATGGCATTCTCGCCAGGGCGGAGTTTCTTTCCGAGCCGGCCATCTTGGCTTCCTTGGACGCCACGATGGCCTTTGATACGATAGAATGGTCATACCTCTGGGCCACACTGGCGAAGTTCGGTTTCGGGCCGGGATTTATTAGTTGGGTGAGACTTTTATATACGGATCCGCTGGCTCAGGTTGTCAATGGGAGGGTGTCCCAGCCCTTCGCTCTCGGGAGGGGTACTAGGCAGGGGTGTCCGCTGTCCCCCCTGCTCTTTGCTCTTGCTTTAGAACCGCTCGCAGCCTGGCTCCGATGGGAACCGTCGATAAAGGGCATTCAGTGGGCCCCTGGCTTTGAGGACAGAGTCTCGTTGTACGCCAACGATATTCTTTTGTACCTCACCTCCCCGCGTGAATCCCTTAATGTCCTTTTTGACGTCCTCACTTCTTTTGGGAAAAACTCCGGGCTGATCATTAACTGGTCCAAATCCTGTGTGTATGTTATTTCCGGTGACCTTCCCCCCCTTGCCGAATAGGTTTCCCATTCAAATTTCGCAATCCGGTTTCAAGTACTTGGGGATCTACATATCGTTGGACCCGGCGGTCCGCAATGAGCATAATCTCCTTTTCCTCTCCGGCGATTGAAGTTGGACGTGGCTCACTGGCGTAGGTTGCCGTTGTCGCCACTTGGTCGAGCGGCACTTTTTAAAATGATGTCCCTGCCCCGATTTCTCTACGCACTCCAGAACTCCTTTGATATTATTCCGGCGGCCTACTTCCGGGAGGTGGAGGGTCTACAGAGGAGACTTATTTGGGACGGTCGCGCTCGTATCGCTCTTGCAAAACTGACTCTCCCCTGGTATGACGGGGGCATCGCGCTCCCGGACATCAGGAGGTACTATTGGGCCTCCCAGCTGTCCGCTGTCAACCATGCTACGTATGCACCCGGCCCAAATCCGGCTTTCGAGATGGATAAATATCAGTTGCCTGGTGGCAACTTCAATAGAGCGCTCTATTCTCGGACGGCGGGGAGGAACCTAACGGGACCCACTAAGATTGCAGTGCGTGCGTGGAAGGATGCCAATGTGACCATGCGTTGGAATGATCGCCTGACGCGAGCGACCCCCTTGTTTGCGTCGGACGGATTGGGATGCCTCTGGACGACGAAAGGTTTTGAGAACTGGGATATGATTGGCATTAGCAGAGTGGGTGATCTCTGGGTGAAAGGTGCGGTCAAATCCTTTGCGGCGCTTCAGAGTGAGTTTGAGTTGAGTGAGAGGGAGTTCTTCAGGTACGCACAGGTTCGCCACGCTTTGCTGTCGGTCTTCGAGGCCGGTACCACTATCCCCGCAGCTTCACCACTCGAGGACCGTATACTTGATGGTCATCTGCCCGATAGTACGATTTCTTTGATTTATAAGAAGTTAATCAACAGTCGGGCGGACCTCCTTGTGCATCTTCGGGAGGCCTGGACCGAAGACGGGTTGGAGTTGGACGACGAGGACTGGCAGTCTGCATTGTCCTCCCCGAAAGAGGTCGCCATTCCTGCCCGTCTCCGTCTTGTCCAGCTTAAAATTCTTCACCGTGTTTATGTGACGGGTCCTCGTTTGGTTGCGATGGGTTTTTCATCGGATGGGCTGTGTAAGCGCGGCTGTGGAATGAGCGCCACCTTCCTTCATATCCTTTGGGAGTGTCGCGAGGTTGCGGCTTATTGGCGCCGTGTGCATGCGGTAATGGAGTGTGTCACTGGGGTTGCTCTGTTGCCTGAGGCTCGTCGATGTTTGCTGAATGTATGGGAGCCAAATGATTACAACGTTGCCCAGGCCCGGTGGGCGGCACTTGGGAACATGATTGCAAAGAGGGATATCGCGCAGCTTTGGGGTTCCCGACGGCCTCCCACCGTGTCAGTGGGGAAGGAGAACATGGACTGGTGCATGTTCAGGGAGAAGACGGTATATCTGGTTCGGGGCAAGCCTGGGGCGAGGGGTAGTATCTGGGGTCAGTGGAACGCCTACCGAGGTAACATTTGTACGCCCCCTTTTGAAGATACTTCTGATATTTCCCTGTCCCCCTGATCCTGGGGTTCCCTGAATACTGTACTCTTTACGCTGATTGTTCTGACTTCCCCGCTGCCTCCCCCCCCCCGGTCATCTTTATTGACCTCCTGATTCTTTACCTGGTATGGTGGGGTCCCCCCGTCGGCGCTTGACACCGTCTAGACTGTTTCTCGCCTTGAGTTTTGTTTTTCTTTTTTGTTCGTTTTCTTCTTTTAAAATTTAAAATATCAGTATTCTGCCTAACTTCTGTGTTGCCGAGCATAACTTTTGTAATCCTGCTGCGCCTCTGGGGATCAGTCGCTGCTTTGTGACGTCACGTAAATGGCATGCATGTCTTAGCGGCCGGCCCTGGTGGTTGTAGGCCCACGTTTGTACTGTTGGTTTTCTGCACAATAACGTTTTTCAAAAAAAAAAAAGGGGCCACACCTGGAACACACCCAGCTAGGACGGTTGAGTTGAGTGTGCTCCTAAATACTTTTGGCCTAACCCACACAATGGATCTGATTCTCCATCATCCAGATACAACTGTGCCCCCCTACCTATAAGGACAGAGGATGTGCATCTTTTATTGATTTCATCTTTGTCTCATTGTTAGGAGGTTCATTACCTCTTTTAATATTTGTCATAGCACATTTAGTGATCATAATCCCATAATTATATCACTGGTGGCCCCACGATGTCACCCGGCATCGTACAGTTTGACGGGGGGAAAGATCTCAGCAACAGATCAAGGTAGACGGTTGCATTGGGCACAGATCGACACTGCGGCTTTTAATAATTCCCTTTTTACTAGAGGTAAGCAAGAGATACAGAAGTGTTTAGATCTAGAAATACAGGGACGAGATCTAGTTCAAACTTTTATAGACATTGTGCATTTAGGTAATCGACTACCAAAAGCACCTGCACATTCGTGCTCTAATGATATGCCAAGATGGTTTGATGGGCAATGTTCGCAGGCCCTTAGAACTTTAAAGAGGGCCCTTAAAAAAATCACGCAGAGACAGGGAATGGATCGTGTCCTGCCGCAAAGGGTATAAGCAAGCAGTTAGGAAATGGAAGCGCCAACTCCAATTGAAGGCTTGGGAGGATTTAGAAGAGGCTGCTGAGCTAAAGGACTCTACTTATTTCTGGAAGGTCATTAATAGCCCATATTTTAAAGATTCTAACACTCCATGCCTGGCCCATAACATTTTACCCGAGCAAAGGCAGGCTCATTTTGAGGGGGCTGTATAATCAGCCCTCAAGAGTGGACGAGCCACAGACATTATCCCTCGACCAGAGCAGGGACACTATCTCTTTCACTTTAGAAGAGGTAAGACTTGGAATAGATGGTCTTGCGCGGAATAAAGCCCCGGGACCAGACGGGATTCCACCTGATCTATTTAGAAGCAACCCAGAGGTATGGGTGCCAGTTCTGGTAAGGGTACTAAATGCTGCAGTTGCAACTGAAATGCCTTCCTCATGGTCCATGGCCACCATTGTCCCGATATTCAAGAAAGAGGATAGGGACAGTCCACATTGCTATCACCCAATATCGCTTATTGATGTAAGAGCAAAAGTTTTGGGCCGAGTGGTACTGAATAGGTTGGCAGAATGGGCTGCGATGCAAGGCATAACAACAGATGTGCAGTATGGGTTCCGTGCTGGAAAATCTACGGTTGATCAATGTTTAAATCTTTATCTCGTAACCGCAAAGTATACAATAATCAAGGCTGGGGCACTGTACTTAGCCTTTATGGACCTTACTGCGGCTTTTGACCGCATTAATCGCAGTATGAACAAGCTGGATTAGTCCCCTAATTTAACAAAATCGTATATAATGGAATTAGGGAAGAGTGGAAGAAAGCCTAATACCTATAAGGTAGGTACACATAACCTGGAGAAAGTACCTGCCTTCTCATACTTGGGCATCATGTTTGATGATAAACTCAGTTTTAAACAGTTATTAGAGGGCAAGTGTCTCGGTTTGACAAAGTCTACTAGAGTGATTACAAGCTATGCCCATAGATTAGGTAGATGGTCGACGGGGACAATTTTAAAACTGTATAACTCCTTTTGTAGTTCTAAAGTCCTATATGGAAGGGAGGTCTGGGGGTTTGTGATGACAAACAAACTCCAAAATGAAGAAAACTGTTATTTTAGGCGTTTGTTGAAAGTCCCCCAGAGTACCCCTGCTTTTATTGTACATGAGGAGCTGGGGTCAAAATATATTTCTGACCTGGTGGCGGTGAAGCCTCTTCTGTGTTGGGTAAATATATGGTCCAATGAAGAGACAGGTTTTAACAGGCAAATAAATCAAGACTGTCTCTCTCTGGACCATGCGTTGGAAATCCCGTGGCTGAAGTATGTAAAAACACCTTTACTATGCTTGGTAGATCAGATTTGTTCTCCAATCCAGATACGGTGTGTGCGCGGGACAAGGTGCTTATTAAAGATCTATTTTTTAAACATACTGTGGCCCAAAGAGAGGAAATCGAACTGAATAATCCCACGGTCAGAAACTATATTTTAGTCGTGTCAACACAAAGCATAGAACCATATCTAACCCTTATAGCCAGTGCACATGATAGATTTTTAATTACGAGGTTTAGGTTGAATTTGTTTCACCATCTACTTGCTGTACCGGCTGGGTACGTGGCACATCCTGAACAAAAGGGGCCCTGTGGCTACGACACTAGGTCTTCACAGGATACCTTACATTTTGTTCTTCTATGCCCGTATTACTCATTCCCAAGAAAAGGGTTTCTAAAGGGGCTTTTAAAGAAACTCCGATTCAAACAGGCCAGTGTGGCCCTGTTATTTTTAAAACTTGCCCCAGACGTTTTTACCTTATTCTGTGTCTCAAACTTTTTTTCTGCGTTAAAACTAAGATATACCAGGGGATCATAAAAGCGGTAGACCATCTATTGAATCTATGTATCAATTAGGATAGGCGGTAGAGTTTTTTAAAATGCTTTTTAGTAATTATTGAGTAGTGTTTTTATTGTATTATTCTATCCTGAGAGTTCCCTTTTACCATTATGATCACTGTTTACAGATTGATGCGTTGATGAAATTGTATCTATTATGGTCATATTTTCCGATATGCCGAATAAAGATTATTATTATTATTAAGTGGGTCGTATTTAAAAAATTATATGTGCAAGTAAACTCCACATACAGTTTAAGTAGATATGATCCACCTGGACAAAGAATGAACCCAGCCTTTCAGCTGCAATAAATTACAAACATTTAAGTCAAAAGTCAAATTTTGATCTTGATTTGAACGCAAAGAGGTCCACATAAAAGTACAAAAAGATCTATAAAAAACGGTTCTCACTATTGGTAGTGTACAGAATAAAATATATGACAGAATCATTCACTGTACCAACAAACTCCACTTATGTAAAAAGTCCTTGGACTAATAAAATGCAAATGCCCAATTGTATCAGAGAGAAATACAAAACCTATCAAAGCATAGGGATTATAGTGGGGACAATAGTACAGCAACAGTAGAGTACTTTAATATAATTCAGTGCAATCAATTTTGCTAAGCAATGTAAACACTATAAATCTAATTAGACTGTGCAAATCTTATTATACTAAAAGACCAAATTCAAGTGCAAATGCAATTAATATAGTCCTATCTAAAAAAAAATGTTTAAAAAAAGTAAACATTTTTTAACAGACTATTTTCGAGCGTGATGCCAACAGACATGTCCGGGCCTCCACTGCTGAGGAAATATTGTACTTTAGGAACAACAGTCTTACCAGTTGACGTCGTAGTGAGTGTAGGAGAGGACAAACAAATAAAACCCGATTTAAATCTTGAATATGGTTCCTGCAGAGGTCACAGACACTCTCTTCCCTACGTAATCCCTTCCACGTGTCCGTAATAATTCGTAGGGGAAGTATGTTCAGCCTTAATAGAAAAATGGTTCTACGCACACCCTGAGGAAGATCCCATTTGACATATGGTTGAGATTTTTTACACATGCTACTCTCCACAATTATATCATTCCTAATGTGCCAATACAATATCTCTATTTCGACAAACTTCGTAAATAGATTTTTTAATCATATTTTTCAAAATAGGCTTTGGGAGGGGTCGTGCCACACTTTGCCCAATTCCAAACCTATCCAGTGCTTTCACATAATTTGAAAAAAAACAGCACTACCCTCATTCAGATAGAAAAAGAGAACATGTTTTAATGCAGACCGGATCACTATTCAGTATGCTATTCCCCCGCTTTAAGCTTGCTGCCATAGCAAACACATTCATGGAAAGAAGCCCAAATTCAAGCCGGAGTGCCGATGGAGCACGTGCACAATTCAAGTTACATTTTTGGCATCAAATGCACCCTTCCACCGTCTCAAAGCAGGTCCAGTACCACTCATCCATTGATTCACAGGCATAAATCAATGAAGGTGGAATTTTAACCTTGTATACCTCCAGGACATGGGAAAAGTGTCTTTGCCCGCAATATTTAAATAATCTGCAAATTGCAGACGCCTGGGATATTGCCTTACTTCTGCACTAACTAATATGATCACTATTAGTACAGTTACTAGAGAAAATTCTACCTAAGTACGAGTACAACTTCTAGCTTGTCTTTCCCTAAAAACCAATACAAATCTTTACTAACCCTAAACTTACGGGACCAAAAAAACCATAACTTTGCTCTTAGATATGTTTATTTTTAGATAGATAATGTTCATCAGCGTAGTTGCCTAACTCAAAAAGACACAGCTGTAAACCTATCAAGGTTAAATCTAACATAATGGCATCATCCGCAAAGAGAAGAAAACCAAGATTCATTGTTCATAGTTTTGGTGGGTCACCCTCACTCTAGCCAAGTCTGCTAGGCAAGTCATACATATAAAGCGAAAACAGGAGGGGCGCCAGTAAGCACCCTTGCTTCAACCCATTGTGAGTTTCTACTTTACTAGACAAGCATGGTTCCCTCCCATCAGGACCAGAGTCTAAGTAGAAAAGTGCAAAGCAACAACTAGCCTAAGCAAGAGCACGGGGATCCCCAATACAACCAATTTCCTCCACCGCGTCCCACGATCAACCATGTGGAACGCTGTGGAGAGATCTATGAAGGCAGCATATAAGAACATGCCCTTACCCACTGGAAACTTCTGAATCAGAGTTTGGAGGGCCATGATATTGTCTGGGGGCGACAATGCTTACGAAAGTCAGCCTGCTCCACAGGGACAAGAATATTACCAAATGCCCAGTCCTAAAGATGAAGAAGAATACTCTTGGCGAACAATTTCCCAATCGCATCCAATAATGCAATCTGCCTAAATCTGACAGGAGAGATTTTAGGACCTTTTTTTTAATTTTATTTTTTAAGAAAGGCACCACTATACTTCCTTTCCAAGAAGGCGGAATGGTCCCATACGAATAACAATATTGAAACACTGGACGGATGAAGAGCACCCATGCTGAAACATCTTGTTTAATGAGATGCATCACAAGATCGTCCTGGTCTATTGCCCCAGAGTAGCTAGCACCCTTAATAAAACTCTCTCATCACAGGAAGGAGGGCCATATACATTCAGTGAGGGAGACTCACTAATTGACTCCAACAGAAACCTGCCACTAGAATTAGACGCATATAGCTGCGAGATCTATTGGATCTACTCTGCGTCTGATATTTAAATGGCTTCAGCCTTAACTCTAAAATCACACTATATGGCTATTAGGGACCAATATTTACATGAATAACCAGAAAATTAGACTTCTCTCAGCTAAATCCATTTCTGATCCTCCTCCATTCTGCATTCAGACACCCGCTTCAACCAACTGATCTCCCTGTGCCTCAGTGGTGATGACTGCTTAAATTGTTCCCTTACTAGTGAGTTTATTTCCCGATTTAACTTTATCTCCCTAGAGGTAGCCACCAAGGGTTTAGCACTAGTGGCTTGTTTCTTACTCCCACACAATTGAAATAAACACAACTGCTTCTCAAACCAGGCAAAAGGGTTCTCTTGTATAGGGACATAGATCATTGCTTTGAAATATCCTGCCAAGTTTATCGAATTTTTGTTTGACCAAAAGGTACGCCTATTTATTTTGTTATAGACAATCGTATCATTTCTGCGATTCCAGGACTCGAGTGTCTTGAGTTCTAAATCGCTAACCGTCGAGAGAATACTATGGTCGCTCAGATCCGTCCTCAATACCTTTAACTGTGTGCAGAGAATACTATGGTCGCTCAGATCCGTCCTCAATACCTTTAACTGTGTGCAGGAAACAAACATTTGTTAGGAAACCACAATATAATCAGTTACTGATTGCCCTTGATAGGAATGGAAAGTAAAAGGCTGCGGCCTCTCCTGGGAATCTGCCATTTAGAGCACCAAAGTCATCGGTTCTCATGCAATCCAAAAAGCGTGAACCCCGTTTGTCTGATCTAATATTACCTGGCATAGTTGCCTCTGGGATACTACATATCTTGTTCAGGTTTCCAAAAATCACAGAAGAACAATTCGAGATTTTAGCATTTAAAATCTCCCATCATAATTATCAGTGTGCATTCTTCCGAGATGGTAATATTGTGCACAAACGAGAACATAGACTCAACTAGAAAGTCAGGCAACCTCTCAGGAGGAATATAAACATTTACGAGAAGAGAGGAATATGATCCTCCTATTACACTGCCCAGAGCCAACTTTATACACAAAAACCATGGAATTCCAGTTTATACTGCCACTAAGTAGAATAGCTAAACCTCCACTGGCATGACCTTTTACTGTAGGTTTTGCTGCCCAAAAAAACCTAAATAATTCTCATATTTAAAATCAGAACAAATCCAGGATTCCTATAAGCAAATTATCATAGTATAAAATTGCATTATAGAGTTTAGTTGGGAATTAGACTGTCCTTAAACAGCCATATTCAAGGAGAGAACTATACCCAAGGGTCTACCTCTGCTACATTCGAAGTTTTATATTTTCTTCGGAGGCATTCAGTGCACCTGCTACCCAACTCCAGGGAACCAACTCCTCACCCTTTTTTGATTCCCTGACCATCTGGTCCTAATGCCCCGCAATATTTATCACTCTTCTCCCCGTGGCTTTACCAATAGAGATTATGAAATCCTTTGGGTTTACCACCCCCCTGCTATTTCATACAACTCTAACGGGGCCCACCCTATGGTAATCTGAGCATCAATAGCATCTTCGAACGGTAAGACATCAATACCCTTTTTCCAAAAGTGGTCAACATTAGCCAGGACTAGCATTACAACAATCCTTGAGCTAAATGTTACTCTGGAACTCAGAAGTTTGCTTAGAGAATCCAGGAACACCCGATCAATACCTCTACTTGATACCAGGCATAAATCCTCCATATCGAATAAAAGATGCAGGATGAAGCTTCTGTTCTCTCCATCAAACAGAAAAACAAAATTCAGGGTATTAGAAAAATTGCCAGGCCCTGGTCCTTCGACTGGATTATTACTCCCCCGATTTAAGGATTTGAGCTGGGGGTAAAAAAGATTAAGCCTCCCCATTGAGAGTCCTCCCATTTTTAAGATCAGTCTGTACAGGGAAAGAATCCACACAAGAGAGAATAGTGGGAAATCTATCGGAGACCTGCCATGCCTCTTGGGGTGCTCCATTAGCCTCAATATCTGTGCTCACCGTTACTGTGATCCTATCCCCAGCATCATCCTTCACAGTTCCTGTGCTCAACCAGCCACAGTTATTATGGACAGTTACCCCCGTATCAAAGAGTCCCTTTTCCTGACCACTGCAGCCTGGAATTGGTACTTCTGATATGATAGAATAAGAGCAGACTATTTACTTCTGGGACTAAAACTCCCGACCTGTAAGAGACCCGGCTTTCATCAACTCTTACTTTTTGAGGCTGGGTAATGTGATCAAACTCTTCAAGGGCGCTGGAAAACCTCAGGTTTTTTAGACTTGCGCTTCACAATGCGCCTGATCCTTTTCTTTCTCTCCTGCCAGGGTACTGCCCCATTACACCCCATCGGAGAGAATCCCTTCACAGGAGAGACACCATCTTGTTTAGTCCTTGATAGTTTAACACTAGGAGGGTCATTTTATGAAACTACAGCCCCAGGAGTAAGGGGAATATATATTTAATAGCGGGACAACGGGAGGAGGATTCTCAAATAAGGATACATTTGCAGTTGCTCCTTGGGCAGCCAGTCGTTGATACCCAGATACATGGTTTGGGAAAGAAGAACAGGGCATATTGACACTCTCCTTAGTGGCCTCGAAGATATCTTTGATTTGCTTTGAAGGAGTGGCCCCATGACCATTATAATTCCCCACCTGAACTCCCATTTTCACCACCCCATTTAATGCCACTATATTAGTCTGGGTGGCCTGAGATCTCATTGCAATGCCCCTTTTCCTTCCCTGGATGTAAACCAAGAGAGGTGAGGTGCTGCACCCCCTATAAAATGGGGGACAATACATCCAACATCTGATCAGAATTAGCAATTGATTTATCAAACAAGGCCAAAATCAAGGAAAAAAATCAGCTCTACAGAAAATAAGTTATCGGAGTGGGCCCTCACGCTACCCGTCCCAATTAATTTCCAAATTCGATGACTGCACGAGGGCTTGAGCCCCTGTGCATATGGAGAGATCACAATTCGGGGATTCCATTGAAACTAAAAGAGACCCTCGAAGAAAGCGTACTGCTATACAAAGCCAGTAATGGAGAACGACTAAGAGGACAGTCCAAAGGTGAACTCAAGACCATGTCCGAGGCAACTGTCAATTTTCAATTAACCTCCCTATCTCTTTTTATCTCCATGAGAATGGCAATGTCCGGCAAAGAATAGTCCTCCAATAGATCGGGATCACTGCTACACGTATCATCACAAAGTTCACCGTGAAGCACTTGAGATGCCTCTTTAGACGAAGACATTCCTAACACCGGGGCAACATTTTGGTCACCACATAGGGCCACAGGACTCTTAGGCCCAAACTAGGAGTCCAACGTGATACAGACTATATTTGTCTCAGTAACGGGCTTTGCGTCCTCCATGTCCATTTCTTCTACTGCTTGCCCTGCTTCCTCTGAGTGACATAACTCGCTAAGCTGACTTTGGGAATGGGCTGAGCCGAGTTATGCATGAAGCGGTTATTCTGGCAAGGGACTGTGCCCTGGGAAAGCACCGTAACTCAACTCAACTCGTCTTCTTTGATTACACCTGTAGACATCACCAATTCATTGTTTCCTATCCCTCTGCCCCTCTTTAAGAACAGGGACAACACGGAGGGACTGAACTTCAAAGGAGACAAATCGGCTTGGGGCTTCTTTCGCCGAATAGTTTTTTAAAGTTTGGGGAGCTGATGTGATTAGCAATAGGATCAGTTCAGCCTAAGGGGGTGATTAAACAACCAGAATGCAGACAACTAGAAGGCATCTTCAGAAACACCTTATAAAAGCTTTTCCATAGATATCCACAAGTGTCCACAGGTATCCACTTGTCCACAGATGCTACAAACGCATGATGCCTACTTTTCCCTCCTCCCTAGGACCCTTTCTCTGCAACTCCACAAAATGTTAAGCCCCTTCCTAGGAGCAGGAGCACACAAGGGAGCACAGGAGAGCTCACAAGTGAGGGATAAATATGTGTGCAGGCAGCAGAGCCAACCCTGACCCCCTCCCCCCTCCTACCCCCCCCAGGCACAAGCCACACCGGCCTAATACTGGCTGCCTCCGCATCACCTGGGGGGCGCCACGGCCTAGGCCTCCCCAACACACAAAGACTGGTAGACGATCTTGTGGGTTTTCCTGGATTGTAGGCCTCAATTCCCCAGTGTCTGGTCCCCCGGTTGTTGCTTGCTGATTATATGCTACTGCTCCTTATAAGCAGCCTTCAGCCTTGGCATTCTCTTACACCAAATCAAAACTCGCCCAGTGCTACTTCAACTCCACCTGCACAGGAAGAACCAGGGAGAAGAGGGGGTACAAGCACAAAACTCCGAAGGATGTCAGAGAAGGCTGAAGCAGCACAGGAGTCTAACTTTGAATAGTGTGCGTTTTCTATGAGCGTTTACCAGTTGTGGCGTCCTTGGTACAATGCAGAACGGAAGTGTAGTGGGTTTTTTGGCTGGTGGTATCCTACAGCACAGATCTGGTCCCTGGAACTCCCAAATATGCATGAGTTATGTTATGAGGGGTTAGGAAGCTTAAAAGGAGACAAATGTTTAAAGCTTAAAGGCCTGCAAGCTGCCAGGTATAATAACATTTGAAGCAGAGTGGGAGCACACCAGGCCAGGCCAACTGCAAACTGCACCCAGACCTGGCTGGGCCGCTTCCCTTGCGATATCTACTGCCACCACAAGCTGGCACCTTACACCCCCCCCGTTCCCTCATTCAGTGGCTGATTTGTCAGACCTGGGGTCTTTCGCTTTCTCTCTCAGGCCAGATGCAATATTGTGGCGTTACCTCACGCTTCAACTCGCCGCTGCCTGTCCACCTGCTTGCAACGGAACAGCAGTTTTGTCGGATTCTGGTGTCAAACATGAAGTACGTACTCAGTGGCAGTCACATTTAAGTAATTTTCAATAGGATTGTACTGAACATTAGTATAGACGTCCCAGTGCTCAAAAGTGCACAGGGAAAGCAGTAAAGTTATGATACATATATAATGTACCTCGAAGTGATGCCCTATTGTTGATTACTACACAGTCCAATAAAATCTTGAATCCTTGTGCTGAAAAATAAATCTGTTGTAGATTCTCCCTTCTTTAGTGTTGAGGTTTCGACTCACCCAGTAATTTTTGTGGTTCTCCCCAGGACAGTAAAAGACGTCTAACACAACACTTATAAGGTTAGAAAGCAAAGACTGTGCCATCATGGACAAATTTAAGTGATTTTGTGGAGCTGTGGGGCAGGGGTTGACATCTGGGTAACTCGTTGCCCCTGGAGTCTGGGTGCTGTTCGCTTGTTCCAAGACATCAACCTCGACAGGACTGGGCCGCTTGGTATTGCTGAGGCACATACCGTCACTGCCTCTTCCTTTGCTGGTAACCCCTACCAAGGACACTTCGGAAGGAGCTAGGAGTTAGAGACTTGGAAACTAGACACTAGGATAGTCAATACCCTTGTGAGCACCGGAGTACTCAAGTTACCTAGCCCACGGGCTGCGGGTGCATAGGTGTGAACTTGCGTCTGGTTTCGTCGTCGAATCCTATGGATGCCTGAAGAAAGTTGCTGACAGTCAGTGAAGAGTGTCCGGTGGATTCCAAGGATGGAATCAAGAAGAAGGATACCTGCAAGCAGAGGGGACAGAGTCTAGGTCACCAGCCAGGAGCCGGGAAGGAACCAGGCGATGTTGTGAAGATGCAGGTGAAGAGGTGAAGCTTGTCACAGCAGCCACGGGTACCAGGAGACGTCGAGGACGACTAGAACCAGGAAGCGAGCTGTCCCGCGAAGGCTCTTGCTGTCGGCGGCGATGTCGAGTTAGGACCCAACAAGCCTTGGCAAGCGTAACCCACGCAGGATGGAGGACTTGCTTCTGTCGCAGACCAGGAAGGTCTGGGGTGCTTCCCTTTCACAGGGGAGGAGCAGGACCAGCAAGGCAAAATTGAAGGTTCGTCGTCACAGAGGTCACTAGCCAACGGGCCAGCAACCGGACAACACGTCAAGCAACTCAGGTGCAGAAGGGCCCCACGCAGAACACGTGAAGTGTGGGGAGCTGATCTTCTTTGCAGATGGTGCTCGGAATTGGGGCTTCTCAATTCCCCAAGCACAGCCTCGAGGAAGCCTCAGAAGTCGCGCTAGTCAGTTACGAGCCACTTTTCCCAAGTCGTCGGTCCCACGTCCCTCGTCGCCTCCACGGGTCTCAGCTTTGCTGTAGATGTGGATCTGGTTCACAGGTGTCTGGAAGTCACGGCGCTGGTCAGTCTCTGCAGTCGTCCCTCGTAGGATCAGTCGCAAAGCAAGCAGCGGTCGCTGGATGGTGCCTGGTTGCCCAGGGTGGTCACTCCTTGGCCACAAGGGAGATTCTTCAGTCTTCTTCCGTAGTTGAATGTCGAAGGTCCAGAGTTTCTGTTCAAGATGCAGGTTCAGGATAAATCTAAAGTCCTAAGGACCCAGCTCCCACTCTTCTACTAATCTGGGGGGCTGGTTTACCTGCTGGGTCCCTCCTATGGGTGGGACCAGGGAGGGGGGTGGTTACACCCCCTTCCCTTTGTCCAGTTTCGCGCCAGGACTGGGGCTGGAGTGCCACAGCACCGGTTTGAACCGGACTATGCATGGAACACCTTGTGTGCCCCAGGCAGTGTCTCGTTTCATTCATCCCTCCCTGCCCCAATACACTAAGTCCTGTCTAGGGTGGTGCTAGCACCTCCCAAGGCAGGAAACCTATTGTCCAAGCCTCCCTCGCTGGAAGGACTCCCAGCAGCAGGAGGTCAGACTTGTGTCTGTGGCAGCAGCATCCATTTTGTGATGCTGGGGCTCTGGTTAACTTTAACCGGGTAGTATGATTGTAACATGTCTTCTCCCTCTAGAAGGGAGGAATACTATCCTCTTCGCCAGGAATGGTGTGGGGGTACTATTCCACAGTGTTAGAAACCTTACACAACATGTTTCGATAAAGCCAAACCATAGTTACCATAACCGTGAGGATTATAAGGCACTTTAAGAGTATATGGTAGGCGATATCATAGAACAGCTACAAGGACATGGTTCTGAAAGCTGCAGACAGGCTCAGCTCATTCTAGAGCACCATCTCACATGTTACCAAGCACTCTGCCTTCAGGATTGTTAAGGCCTGCCATAGGAGTGACTGATAGGTTACCCATGTGTCTATATATAAGGCAGGCATAGGAATACTATTCCTAAGCAAGGGGTGTTTACACGACCTTGCCCCAGCTGAGTGATCAGCCAGTTGTGTCATAATGGAAGGCCAGCCAGCCAGGGGTGGCAGAATACATTCTGCAACCCCTGGTAGGCCTAGGGTACACCTATGCCCTGGGTACCTAAGGTACACTGTACAGGGCCCTAGAAGGTTATCCTTACCAATTGGGTTATGTACCTAAAGTACATAGTATGAATTTAGAGAGAGAACAGCTGGGCTGTGGGTCTGATTAGCAGGCCCACAGCCACATCTAAGTCGAAAACCAGTGAAGCAAAAGCAAAAAGTGGTGGTGAACATAGAAAGCAGACCCTACTCTCCTACACTTTGCTGTTATTTCTTCCCTGTTTTTACGATATATTGTTTATAATGGATATATTATTTATTATATGCAGGGGAGTCCTTACAGCATTATTCAGCTCTGGTTATGAAAGGCTGCATTTGATATATATATATATATATATATATATATCTCCCCCCCCCCCCCCCTGAAAGAGAACTGTTTTATGCGATCCAGATAGAATGAAAGCGCACGTTTTGGATCCAGACCGTGGAGCCTCTCTTCCTCTTTAGAAGGATGCAGGGGCGGGAAGAAGGTGGGCAAAGTGATGGTCTGTCCAATGTGGAAAGAGGTAACCACTTTGGGAAGGAAAGAAGGCGTAGTGCGTTGTCCGGGTGAACAGCCAGGAAATGTGGCCTGAAGCTCACTCTCCATAAGAGCAGAGGTGATGGCAATCAAAAAGGCAGTTTTAAGAGTCAGAAGTCTGAGAGGACAGTTTTGTAGCGACTCCAAAGGAGCGCACATAAGATAGGTCAGAACCAGGTTCAAGCGACACTAGGGCATTACGAAAGGAATTGGAGGAAACAAGTTAGTAATGCCCTTAAGGAAGCGATTTACAATAGGGGACATGAAAAGAGAAGGCTGGTCAGGAAGCCGAAGAAAGGCCGAAATAGTCGAAAGATAACATTTGAGAGCAGAGCCCTGCTGGGCCAAAAAAGAATAAAGATGAGAACCTCTGAAAGGGGGGCAGAAAGGGAATCGACAGCCTTTGCTGCGCCAAATGCCACAAACTTGTTCCATCTACAGGCGTATACCGTTTTGGTGAAGGGACGTCTGGCTGCCAAGATAACGTTACAGACTTCGGGAGGAAGGTCAAAAGCGTCAACGGTCGCCGCTCAATCTCCACGCAGGGAGGTGGAGGCTGGACAGGTTCGGGTGGAGGACCGACCCCTGCTGCTGTGACAGAAGATCCTCCCGAAGAGGCAGTCTGATCTGAGGATCGATAGCCATGTGCAGAAGCTCGGGATACCAGACTCTTTGTGCCCAGTCCGGTGCCACAAGAATGACTTGGGCCTGGTCGCGCTTGATCTTCTTCAGCACTCTGGGCAGAAGTGGTATAGGCGGAAAGGCGTATAGAAGACCTCAACTCCACTTGCGCCGAAAAGCGTCGCCTAGCGAGTGCTGCCTTGGAAATTCCAATGCGCAGAATTGCGGACATTGTGCGTTCTCTTCGGTGTCAAATAGATCTAGTCATGGCTCTCCCCACTGCTGAAAGAGACCTTGCGCCACATCTGAGTGATGACGACGTTCATCATCCATCCTGCACCGGCAGCTGAGTTAGTCAGCCCTGGCGTTCAGAGAACCTGCCAGGTGTTGAACCACCAGGGACATGCCCTGATGTTCCAGCCACTTCCAGAGACGAAGTGCCTCCTGACACAGGGTCTACGACGCCACCATGCCCTGTTTGTTGTAGTACCACATGGCGGTGGTGTTGTCCATTAACACCTGCACTATTCTCCCTTTGACAGAAGGAAGGAATGACTTTAGTTCAAGATAGATCGCCCGAAGCTCCAGAAGGTTGATGTGAAGCCCAGACTCCACCAGAGACCAGAGGCCTCTGATCACCGCCTCTCTCGCGTGGCCGCGCCAACCCAGAAGTGATGCACCTGTCACCACTGTGAACTCTGGCTGGGGAAGGGAGAGGGACCTGCTGTTGACCCAATCCCGGTTCGTTACCCACCACTGCAATTGTCGTGCAGTGCCCTCTGGGATCTGGATGCGATCAGAAAGATTCCCCTGATGCTGTGCCCACTGGAACTTCAGGTCCCACTTCAGAGTCCGCATATGCCACCTGGCATAGTCCACCAGCAGGATGCAGGAGACCATGAGGCCCAGTAGCCTCAGGGTCATTCTGACCGAAACCAGGATAGTGGCTGAAAGTTCAGAATCAAAGCCCGGAGTCGCTGCTCGGAAGGATAAACCCGAAACTGCGCTGTGTCCAGATCCGCTCCGATGAAAAGGAGCTTCTGAGAGGGAATCAGGTGTGACTTCGACACGTTGATGGTGAACCTCAGCGAGTGCAGGCGGTCGGCTGTAGTCTGGAGGTGGGAGAAGACAGCCTGGGGCGAGCCCGCCTTCAACAGCCAGTCATTGAGATAGGGGAAGACAGGAACACCTGATATGTGCAGATGAGCTGCGACCACCGCCATCACTTTCATGAACACCCAAGGGGCGCTGGTAAGGCCAAATGGGAGCATGGTAAACTGAAAGTGCTTGTGGCCTACCATGATCCGTAGGTAACGCAGATGGGCCGGCAGGAAGGGGATGTGAAAATAAGCATTCTGCAAGTCCAACGCTACCATCCAGTATCCAGGGTCGAGGGCCGACAGGGCCTGAGCCAGTGTCAACATTTTGAACTTCTGGAGGAAGCGGTTGACGTTCCTGAGAACAAACACAGGACGCAGTCCCTTGTCCTAGGGCACCAGAAAGT
Source organism: Triturus cristatus (assembly GCF_964204655.1). NCBI lineage: Eukaryota > Metazoa > Chordata > Amphibia > Caudata > Salamandridae > Triturus > Triturus cristatus. The sequence continues at coordinate 1,156,502,012 of NC_140581.1, read as the reverse complement.
AGTGGGGATAACGAACAAGTTACTTACCTTCGGTAACGCTTTTTCTGGTGGATATGTCATACTGAGTCGCGAGTTGAGCCGTGGCATTGTGATGTCCTCGTTGACGCGGGAGAGCTAGAAATAAAGTTTCCGTGAAATGCTGGCGCAGGGGTAATTCAAAAGGGGAGAAATCCACAGGCAGATGTATCCATCAGAAAACCACGACCTTTCTTCTGGGGCAGGAACTCGCTTGATGGCTCCCTTGACCAAGAGAGACGTAACTTCCTGTTGGAGAAGGGCCAAGTGATCCTCCGACATGCGATGGAATTGAGGTAGCATGGATGGAGGGGGAAGTCTCGAAGGGGAGGGAGTAACCCCTTCGGACAATCTGCAGAACTCACCTGTCCGACGTGATGGTTTGCCAGTGGGGGAGGTGATGGCGGATCCTGCCCCCCACTGGTGAATGGTGGCCCTGAAAGGTCGGACTAGGAGGGCTTGGAGGATACTGCAGAGGGGGCGCTGGTGGACTGGCCTACTCGCTGACCCCTGGACCCACGACGTTGGGATCCACGTCGCCGGCCACACAGAGTTTGGACAGCTTGAGCAGGCCTGTCGCTCTGGGCGGAACGTGGCGGGGCACCCCTTCCGTAGCCACGAAAGGAGGCGAAAAGCATACTGCGCTGTGCGGGAGGTGGAAGCGAGGCCCAAGGATCTGGTCAAAGCCCTGGAATGCTTAAAGCACTCTAGCGCGTTGTCTGCCTTGTCGCCAAACAAGCGACAGCCATCAAAAGGCATGTCCAAAAGAGTAGCCTGGACATCACCCGAAAAGCCAGTGGACCTCGACCAGGCGTAGCGTCTCAGTGCTACTGGCGTGGGAATCGTCCTGCCTAGTGAGTCGGCGGCGTCCAGCCCACATCTCATGGTGAACTTCGCTGCGTCTCTCCCTTCGGCAATGTAGGCGGCATGATGGCCCGACGGTTGGAAGGGAACACGGGACACACAGAAACTTTTCAGAGTTTTTCTTTTATTATATAGCCGTTGTTTAGGGGTACGTAATTTTATCAGTCCCATTGACCCGATGGGACTGGGTCACACAAAATGAACACAATAACAAGAATGGCTGGGGATCGTCATCTCCCTCGTGGCCGTCTTCAGGGGCTCGTATTCGGAATATCTGCGGGTCTTGCTTGCTTGCTCTCTCGCCCGGGTGCTCAAAAGAAAGGGAAGGAAGAACATATATTGGGATTAGCTCAAGGCCTCCTATTCTGGGTCTCAGTGCTACCACCACCAAGCATTGTGCAGGGGAAGGAAACGGTAAATACCGGGTGAAGGTTTCGTTATGGGGAATTGCGTCAGGAACCACACGTGTCCTACTTCCCCGTGCCACCCCACCACCATGATCCCTTCAGTGCTACTTGCCTTGAGCCACGACCCGGGATCCGGGCCGTGGCGTTGGGACCCAGGGCGTCCTCTCCCTTCTCTGAGCCGCCAGGCTTGTCCGCAATGTATGCTGCTCCAGGGGTCTCCGGACTTCCGTCTCCACCTCCGCTGGGCTCCTCTCCCGCTTTGTCTTGCTCTCCACTCTTCGGTTTCTCCTCGGTCTCTTCTCCGTCTTCTCTGGGTTTCCTGCCGCCGTCCGACTCAGTGTTTGAATCCCCCGCCCTTATGTTCGTCCGCCTGTGATGACGTCCAGACCATGTATCTCCCCAGCGCCACTAGAATGCTGGGTTCTTCCGGTGTTTTTTCAGTGTCCAGGACCGTGTTGCTCCACTTCCGGTCCGGTGGACCCTTGACATCCTCACAGGCAACTGCATGGGAGAGCACGGCCCGGGCCTTCTCAAGGCACTGTGGCAGCACCTGCGCGACCGAATCCCACACTGAGTGGGAGTAACAGCCCAGGAGACATGCGGTGTTCACCGACCGCAGTCTTAAGCTGGAGGAAGAAAACATTCTTCCCAAGGTGGTCCAGCTTGTTGGATTCCCGATCAGGTGGTGCGGTATGGAATGTGCCCTTGGAAGTCAAGGCTTGGACCACCAAGCTCTCATGGCTGGGGTACTGAGAGAGGAAAACGGGGTCGCCTGGGGTCGGGCGGTGGCGTCGGGCAATCATCCTATCCTCAGGAGCCCCTGAGTTGGGCTTGGACCAAGTGCCCAAAAGGATGTCCGTGAGGGCCTCATTAAATGGCAGCAGGGGCTCCTAGGAGGCCGCTGCCGGCTGAAGCACCTCCATCCGGAGGTTAGTCCGGACCGCCACTGTAGGAAGCTCAAGGTTTAAGGCCTCAGCCACCCTACGCAACACCACTGCGTATGCGCACCCTCCTCCGTAGCCACGGTAGGGGGATATAGCATGCCAAGGTCTGGGGAGGTGTCCAGATCACTGGCTTCCCCAAACTCCTCTCTCCAGTCCGGTTCTTCTAACTAGTCTTCCACATCGAGGAGGAGGCTGGGGTCGATGTTGGCTGGGGACACAACCGGTGGAGGAGGCGGAGGTGTCACGAGGTCGTCAGACGCCTGAGTGTAATTCTAAGGTGAGGAATCTATAACTAATTGTCTCTTTCTGATAGATTTGTATCTTATACAAGCAACTGTTCAACTTGTACATTCTTTTTTCCAGCAAGATATTGGGACACTTAAATACTTTTTGTTGGGAACATCACCGTCTTAATATTCCATGAAACAAATGTAATGATCTTGAAGAGCAATCTGAGTGCCTGGATTTGGCACATCAGAGGTCATACCCGCCTCCGAAAGCACCAGTACATCATATCTGAAACAGAGGGTGTTCCAACCCCATAAAATATGCAACACCTACTCCCAGCTATTTACATACACTACCAAAGCCAAAAGTCTCTTTACAGCCCTAACTAGCCCATATAATAAATAATTAGCACCCTTGGCCAGGTAGTGTGTTGAATGTTCATTGATCTGGACTTCATTCATTTTTCCCACTCAACTTCTGTGCATTGTTTGCAGATGCCACTAAGATAGTTGATTTCTCTTCCTGTCTGTTACATGTAACTTGTCTGCTCCTCATCTGCTGTGCACTTGGTGGTGCTCTATATGAGCTTCCAGGATGGGCCCAAAAGCATGGCATGTCAAATCAGAGAGGAATTGCAATGCAATTAATTGGGGGGAGGGGCTTGGCCAGAGGAGCTACACAAGGGGACATACTTCACTGAGCTCAATATAGTGGGGTGCATGTAATGTAAAAAGTCTCCTGGTGGGTGTTGGGAGCTGGCAGGCGGATCCCTTTTTTTTGTCTACATTTGTGGAGAATTGGAGTTGGATGATCTGCTACAAGATGTGCCTGCACTTCAGACCAAAGTCATTAAAAATGAAAATGAAATCAAAGAACTGAAAAAAAAGCAGGTTTCAAAGAGTTCGTAAACATATTTTAATGCAGGAATGAGACTCTGGAATGAGTTGAACTGTAAGGTACATGGAATAAAATGTAAACATTCTTGTGCCAATGTGTCTAGGGATACCCCATTCACCGCTTGATTTAAAATAAGTGGGTTCAATATTTAAATTACTGCTTGCTGGATACCAGAATACCTGAACAGGCACCATATTAATGTGTAATATTTTAGGAGACCCATTTTACATAATTTAGGCATCATTCTTTCGAAGCAAGTTGTGCAGGCAGAAAGTCTTTTCCCTGGTCTCAACCTATGTGAACGGTCATGACAATGAATCAAATTTTTATATATAGATTTTCCAGTGTTATCTACGGCACGGAGAGCTGTTTCTCAGTGCCAGCAAAACTTTTGGGTGTCAGTAGTTCACCAGCATGCTACAACTGGACTTCCCAAAAAAACAGCCATGAGATAACATGTAAGTAGGGAGCTGCGGGACAGAAATTACTGCATTTGCCATGAATGAATCCGGATTGACCTAGATCAGCTACGCAAAAAGATTTACAAAGATGCCCATACAATGATGCATTCTGACTGACATTTCTACACAATTTAATGAAAATAGGAGATAGTTTACTATTCTATGGTTCACAATACTCAATCCAAAATTATCAAGGATCTAAAAAGTTCGTAGTGGTATTTTTTCAAGTCTTGGTTAGCATGCTAGAGGAAGGTACCAAATTTTAAAGACCATGTTCAAGAAACTGTTCGAATACTACATACAGTCACCTCTCACAAACAATTGGCTTCAAGGTGCAAGAAAGTGGGATTAGAATGATCAAATTCTGCAAGGCAAGACAGAAGTTATGAACAGCATACAGAGAGCACAGTGTTAAGACCTCAGCAAACCTCCCACTTACACACCTCTTCACACATTTTCCTGTCTTATTCTAGTATCATGGATTTGTGCTCTGAAGTAGTTAGCAGAAGCCAAGTAGTACACACAAACACTTCCATAAGGTCCCTTAAAGCACAAGTTACTACTTGTGTAACGATATATCTGTAAGAGACATTAGTTAGTGATAGATCCCTTACCTTAGAATAATCCCCAGGCGTCAGACTGGATCCGGAAAGTTTTCTGCTTAGCAGTACCACTGCACGCCAGTAGGTGGCGTCGTGCGGATCCGCGTCTGTCAGTGGCGTCGTACACACCGGAATGACGTCACGGAGTCTACTTAGGCACCACCCATACACGCTGACGTCCATTCTGTACACGATTTTCCACGCCGAAACGCAGAGCCATGCAAGACACTGACCATAGGTGCATAAAACTAGGGCCCTAAAGGGATGACCTTAACCCTAGTAATCAGTTTGCAGAACGGGGGAGGATGGGTGGGGCGGTAAGGAATCTATCACCAACTAATGTCTCTTACAGATATATTGTTACACAAGTAGTAACTTGTGCATCTGAAAGAGACATGTTAGTGATAGATTCCTTACCTTAGAATAGATACCCCAGCAATACCAACCCCGGTGGTGGGTCTGCAAACAAGATTGGTGGTGGGTCTGCAAACAAGATTGCACCAAAAAGTCACGAAGCACAAAACGGCCAAAGAAGTTGTCTCTCCGGACCAGACTGTCAAGGCAGTAGTGCTTGGTATAAGTGTGCAGCGAGGCCCACGTAGCTGCCTGACAAATGTCCTGCAAGGGAACACCGCGTCCCAAGGCAATAGTGGCTGCAGTTGCCCTGGTCGAATGGGCACGCAGCCCCACAGGAGGCTCCTTCTTGGCCAAGGAGTAACATGCTTTGATGCACCAGGAGACAAGAGAAGGAGACAAAAAGTCTAAAAAAAGTGGTCAAAAAATGACCGAGGTACATGCTCAATCCGGATCTGCGCTTTCGGCGCGGAAAAAGAAAGAACTGACGTCAGCGCGCATGGGTGGCGCCTAAGTAGTCTCCGTGACGTCATTCCGGCACGTACGACGCCACTGGCGGACGCGAAGCCGCACAACGCCACCTACTGGCGAGCAGGGGTACTGCTAAGCAGAAAACTTTCCGGATCCAGTCTGACACCTGGGGATTATTCCAAGTTAAGGAATCTATCACTAACATGTCTCTTTCAGATTTAAAACGTACTTTAAATGAACTGTTAATGGTAAGAACATGCATTACTGCTACGTTGAGTGAAATATTGCCTACCATTGTCGCACGAAAAGGCCTCATTTTGCTTTTTAAAAATATTAAATTAACCATTTTCACACACGTACAAGGAACTCAGAAACAAGGGCATGCATTTTTTCCCCTAACATATGACGAAAATGTTTCTTACCTGCCAATCTGCATTTTGTGGCTTGAAACGCAAGAGAGTAGAACGGTCTAGCTAATTTACGGATTTTATTTCTTTCAACCATCTCAGAAAAACCATAATCGACATAGAAAACCTAAAAAAAACAGTAAATATTTATGCAATCTACTGCTTAATAAATAAGATAAAGTTGCCTTAAACCACTCAGAAAAGCGAAAACATTGTTAAAATTCAACATCAATGGAAAATACTGATATACATCCAAAATAATGAATTACTGCATACTACAATCTTTTTCATAAGCATATTAATCCCACCTAATTGAAAAAGAGGATGTAAAACTGTTAGCCCCACTGCTGTATCTGCTTTTGAAGTTGAATCCAAACAGTAATGCTTGTGAAAGTGTGTATATTAGACTGGGTAGCTGCTGAAATTGTCCGCTAAGGAGACTCCTGACAACAGGGCTACAGAAGTGGTGACACTTAATGTAGGAGTGTTCTTACGGTGCCACAAAACAGTTGCCCCGCTTTATTGTGGCAGTAAGAGATTGCCGCAGAAACCCAGCAAGCTATGCTGTTCCTTGAGGGAGCGTAACCTTTCCTAGTCGAGGCAAAAGCTATTTAAAGCTGATCCGATTTCCTGAAGATCTGTGTTCTTTCTATATAAAATTGCAAACATCTTCTGACATCCAAGGTATGCAAGGCTTTCTCAGCTGTATTAGATGGGTTCCTGAAGAATGTTTAAGACAATTGGTTCATTTAAGTGAAAAGAATTTGGAACTTTCAGGATAAAATTAGGGTTGGTTCTCAATATTACACTATTGTCCTTGAGTTGTAAGCAGGGTTTTTTTTTTTTTAAATTCTTTTGGCTGAAGTGTAAGCCTGTAGAAGGAATATGTTTCAGGTTACATATTTTAATTCAACTTTATGGATAGGCTCAAACAGAATTCACATCAACTGAGATAGAACTGGGTTCAATTGCCATGTGACCGCTAGCTTTTTTAACAGAGGAAAAACTCTGAAGAGTCCTCTCACAAATTATTTTATTTATCTTGTACACCAGGGAGAAATCTATTTCCTTGTTCTACGAAATCTTGAGATTGCCTCCAGGTGAACTTTATGTGAAAGACCTGTTGCGCCAGGTGCAGCAAGTAAGGTAGAATCTGCTCTGGAGAGGATCTCAAAGGGTGAAGATCTTTACCTACACACTAACAATAAAATCTAGTCCATTTAGCTATGTAGGATTTGTTTGTCGGGTCTGCCCTGGACTGCTCTAGAATTGCTCTGCATTCTCAAGATGTTAAAAGAGCCAAATTCTGTTAGGACTGGAGGATCAGATTATGCTCATCTCTTTCATATTTTATTGCTCAGCAGCCTTAACAACACTTTATAATAAAATATTACATATCCTTTGAGTCTTTGTAAAATCCAGAAAACAACCACAGAGACAGTCCCATATAAACATCAAGGAACAGCATTCCTCTTTTTTTACTGCTCAGCAGCCAGATACGCGTTTTTCCTTAATCTTGTTTATATGGTACTATTGCAAAGTCGCTAAACTACTGGCTTGACTTGTTTAAGATGCTTTATTCACAGGTTCTTGTCTGCGACTATCGCGGTACGCATGCAGTTCTGACCTGGTATTGTTGGGTAGTCCATGCAGCTACCGCTGCCTTCATGGCTGGAAGCTACCGTTCAGGGGTCATTTGCAGCCGGGCAGGATTAACTAGCTTGTGGCTTTGAACACTCATTCAGGGAGTCAACTGCAGCCACACAAAGAATTTTGTATTGTCCCTGGACGGCGTGCGGGTGTTAGCGCGGTCGGAGACACTGCCAATCTGACCTAGGGGCAGGGTTTCTCTTGAGGCGCTCCACCCATCCTCATCAGCGCTGCTAAAAGGGACGCGTGGTGCGCCCTAGTTCACTGATAGAGGACGTGGTGCACGCTTCTGAGGATAGAGGAGGTCTTCCCCTCTTTATTCGTTGCATTCCTCGGTCTGCAATACGGGACTATGACAATTTCCCTTCGGGAGGAAGCGGGCTGCCATCCAGCGGGCGCCTGAAGCAAGACCGAGACATGTGAGGCTCCCAGTGCTAGTCAGGGTTCTCTGCTTTGTTCTGTGGCTCCAGAGGAGCGGTTCACCCGCGGAGCAGTTGTTAGATCTTAGGCTGTGTATATCGAGGCTGTTAATCATCAAACAAGGCTTGGCCCATCCAAGCAAGTTGCTGTGTCTTTATACCCAAGATTGTCTGCTCAATTTATCATTCTTTCCAGTGCACCTGTACAACATGGCAAGTGAGTTTGACACTTGGGAGCCCGTGGAGGAGGAGCATTTGCTGCTCCCCATCCACGTAGAACAGGGACCGTATTACAGTAAGGGCCCTGGGGGCACACTGGCATTTGCGCCGCTTTGCGCGCCCTTGGGGCACTTTGGTATTACAATAGGGTGCACAGATGATTGTGAGTCCCCTTCAGTAATACCAATAGCGCTGGTGCACTTAAAGCACCAGAGCTACATTCAGAGGGCGTTCCCTCATTTGCATAGGGATGTGCCCTATGCAAATGAGGGGATTCCTTTGCCTCTGCACCAGCACCCTATCACAGATGCGGGCGCAAAGGCAAAGTGTGTCACCTTCTAGGCAGTGCACTGTGTGTGAGTGCACCACCTCAGAGCAGCTCTCTGGAGAGGGGGAAGTGGGTCCTATGGACCCCCCAGACAACCCCTTGCAGGCGGGTGCAGTCACTGACTGCACCCACCTGCAAGGGAATCTCTAATCTCTTTCAAAAGTGGCACTGTGAAAACACGGACTGGCTGCCTTTTCATATGAATGCGCTGCCCCCAGGGCAGCACGAGTTCGCTGCTGCCTTGGGGCAGCGCATTCAACGTAACAGGGCGCATTTTCATTGTTTGCGCCGGGCACATCTTTTAAAAGGTGCGCCGGGCGCAAACAATGCCCATGTGTAATACGGCCTCAGGTGGATGCGACTGATGCATCTCTGGAGAGGGCGGTATCCTGGGCTCTAGAACCCTTAAGCTGCATAATTGAACTCATTGTCCGGTGTCGTGTCCTCATCTGAAGAAGATTGGAGTGAGCTCCTGTCTGACGCAAATGGGCTCTCCAAGGGCAAAGGCAAAACCAAGGCACCTGCAAACGCTCCTAAGACCGCTGCCTCGACGGAATCCTTTGAGAAGCTGCACCAGTCCTTTAAGAGCCACCTAGATAAGCTTGAGGCGTGAGAGAATACCCAGTCGGAGGTACCCCTGAGGATAATTCCTGCCCCCAAGACTGGGCAGACGACTATACCGGGGGAGACACTGACAACACAGTTTGGGACTCAGACGACGGGACCAGGTTCGAGCAGACCCTGGCGACCCGAAGGTGCGCCAAGAAGCCTCAGCTGGATGCTCCTCAGACCCAGGACTTGGCGAATGTCTCCGGCATGCTTAACCCAGAAGACATACATCATCCCCACTCAGCGGATTAGATGCCTGCGCCCATTGTGGCATCCTACATAGCCAGCCGGATTCAGAAACTAATGGACCAAGCTGTCCGTGGCTGCCTAAAAGCGGAATGCCCCCGTCCATCCTTGCCTAATAAAGTTGAGTACCCCTGAGATCAATGCCAGAATGGCAACGTTCATCTCTAAGTTCATCAAAGACCCTAAGAAGGCTCTGGACCGTTCCTGGCAGTCCTGCCAACACAAGGTCTCGGATATGCTGGGGTCGCTCACCAAAATATTAGACATGGCAGAGGATGCCAAAGAGACAGGCCACATGGCTGATCCTGTTATCTTTCTCGGGATGGACGCAGAAAACCCTATGCTTTCTTGGGAATGCGAACTGCGCATTATCAGCAGAGCGTAGGCGCTCTTTGATGATCAAGATTGAGCCCAGACTTGGGGAGCTGGCCTCCACGGATGCCGGGCCCGTGGCAAATGGTGGGGTCTCTTTGGGGAACCGTTAATAAAACAACTGTCTCGTTTTGTTAATACCTTCTCCTTTTTCGATAAGGCCCAGCAATCAATTAAGAATGTTTTCAGTCAGCAAATGTTCTAGGGGGCCAGAGGAGGTAGGGGGCGCTCCTCCGTTCATCCTTACAATTACAACCCCCACAAGCTCCAGATGAAGCGCAGGACACAGGGGAAAATACAACGTCTGAGGAGCAACACCACAACTGGTGGATCCACTGGTAGGGAGTGTCACTTTTTTCCTACCAGAGGTGGAGGGAAGACTACAATAATTTAGACACACTGGGCAGAAATTACAAAGGATGCATGGGTGCTGCAAACTGTGACAGGTTTGTTTCATATAGAGTTCCATGGGACAAAGCAACCACTCTCGCGACCCAGGCCTCTATGTTTCGCACAAGAGGGAGTGCAGGTGGTAAACAGACAGGTACATGACCTCCGAAGCAAAGGAGGCATCATGCATGTGACCCTGTATCCGAAGGGTTTCCTGAGCAATATCTCCCTCGTTGAAAAGATGGACATGGGGTTCAGGGCAGTGATCAATCTTCGAGATTTCAACCAATGGGTGGTGTAATGCCACTTCAAAATGGAAGGCATTCACCTTCTCAGAGATTACCAAACGACTGGATGGTTCGGCTCGACCTCAAAGACGCCTACCTCACTGTACCGATTTTTCCTCCCCACAGAAGGTTCCTACAGTTTTAGAGGGACAGACTCACATACGAGTTCACCGGTCTGCTGTTCGGTCTGTATTCTGCTCCTAGGTGCGTCACACCAAGAAGTTGAGGCCAGCCATGGAATGGCTCCGGACACGGGGAGTATGCCTCATAGTGTACCTGGACGACCTTCTGATCCACCAGGTAAAGCCGACCTTACTCTCTCAGCTCCGAATGACTCAAACCCAATTGCAAGATATGGGTTTCATCCTGAACCACCAGAAATCGGAATGTATGCCAGCACAACTAATGATCTTCCGGGGTTTAGAGACCGACAAGGTGCAGCAATGCTTCAGGTTGCCCAAACAGAAGATACATCTAATTTGCAGGGAACTGCGGTGTACCCTGGTGAAGGAAACGTTTTCTCTAAGCCACATAGCTCAGATCGTTGGACTGTTATCTTCAATTCAGGCAATCTTTCCTGGTCCACTGCATTACCGGGCTCTACACCACCTGAAAACGCAGTGTCTACACTGCGGGCTGACAGACACGCAGGAGATATCCTTTCCCAGGAAGCGCGTACAGAGCGTCACTGGTGGCTCAAGGCTACGGAACGGGAGAGCCATCTTCGGGTCAGCCCCGGATCAGGTGAACGAATCAGATGCCAGTCGACAGGGTTGAGGCGCCTGTTGTGGAGATTTACTACAGGCAGTCACTGGTCCGAGCACGAAGAACGGCTACACCTCAACTGCCTGGAGCTCCTAGCCGGATCCATCGCGATTCGGAGCCTGGTGGCCAACAAGGTATCCTGCACCATCTTACTGAAGATGGACAATATCTCGGCAGTGAGATATATCAATCGTTTGGGAGACACACGATCAAAACTATTGGCAGGTTTTGCCAAATTGTCATTCATGGAGGAATACCTGCCAGGGAAACTCACTCAGATGGCGGACTGGCATTCCAGACACCTACAGAACTACAGTGCCTGGAAGCTGGATCCTTCTATCTTTCAAAGTCTAATGACTCAGTGGGGTCCATGTCAAGTGGATCTGTGTCACGCCTCAACTACCAGATCCTTCTGTTTTTCAGCTGGCACCCGGATCCTTAGAACAGGCATCAGATGCCTTCCTGCAAGATTGTAGCCTGTTCCGGGGTTATGTGTTTCCCCTGTTCACCATGATACCCAGACTCACAGCACTGGTCCGGAGGCAGAAGGCGGAAGTAATCTGGGTGACACCGCATTGTTAGCCTTAAGTTTGGTATCCATTTCTTCTGGAACTTTCCATGGATTTTCCAATCCAACTTCCACAGACTCCCCGTCTGCTGACGAAATCTCAAGGCAGCTTGCACCCACTGGTTTGGGAGGGGACCCGCAACCTCATAGGTTGGAAGATCACAGGGGAAGCTGGGAATTCCAAGGCCTCTAAGCAAGGGCTTCCTTCCTTATCAGGAGGGCATGAGTAGAATCTACAGTCAAACGATATAGATCTGCATGGAGATAGTGGTCATTCTGGTATGTGCAACGGGGTTTGAATCCTGTGGGGCTAGATGTAGTACACGTAGTCAACTACTTGTCGGAATTGATAGACAAGGGTTTGGCCTAATGCTCAATTAACGCAAGTAGATCTACAATCTCAGCAGGGCACATGCCCATTCAAGAGGTCCCGGTAGGGGAGCATCCATTGGTATGTAGATGGTTGAGGTGCATATGCTTCTTCCGAGGTGTTCGTCCTTGTGAACGGTAATACTGTGCTACGAATTCTGCCCTGATGGCAGGATAAGTCTTACCTTTCCCTTAAGGAGTTGACTGGTAAGCTAGCGATACTACTTTGCTTTGTAAATGAGTGTGTGTGTGATATCCGGGCTTCGGAAGTTACCTCACAGGTGTTTACCCCAGAGGGGGTGTCATTCACTTTTGCTTAACGAAAAAAGTCCAACAGGGTGGTCATCATCCAGCCATTTTGGGTCACCCAAAATTATGTGTGGTGCGCTGTCTCAACGCATATGAATCGATGACAGAAGAATATCTATCGCCAGGGTTGTCACAGCTTTTTCTCTTGCTCAAGAAGCTTTTTAAGTGGGTATCTGCTGCCAAGATTGCCCGTTGGGTGAGATGGGTACTCCAGGAAGCAGGCCTAGATACGGCGGCCTTCAGAGCCCATTCCAACAGGGGAGCCATGGCTTTCAAAGCCTTCTCCCTTCGTGGTCGTCTGGAAGACATCCTCAGAGCAGCAGATTAGTCCTCAGACTCTACCTTTAAGGCTTTCTATTTCAAGACTATGTTGGGCATGGCTTCTCTAGTTGTCAATCAGCTTTGAACTAGCATAATCTGAGCCTCCAGTCCTGACATATAATATAACATTTCCTAGCTATCGTGAAGGAAAGTTTAAAATCTATTAAGGACACAGAGGCGAGCATTATCCCGCCCAGTTGAAAAATATATTCTCACCCTCCCTTGATGTACTGAAGTGTACATGTTGGATAAGTATTGCTGATCACATAGGGTTACAGGGGGAATGCCTATGAGAGATTAATTGCGCTTTTGTAAATTAATGATTGATGGTCATTGGCTAACCTGTTTCTCTAATGACTGGTAGAGGGTTGACGGCTGATGTTGTTGAAACATGATACATGCTTTGTTACTTGGGATTGATGCAGATCTTTCTTGGTTTCTACAGGATCCAATCAAAAACAGGACTATTGATAGAAAAGCAGGATGACGCATTTCCCACGACGAAAGAGCAAGTGCTGTTCCTTGATGTTGGTTATATGGAACTGCCTCTGATTGTTTTCTGGATTTTACAAACACTCATGGGATATGTAGTCTTATTGAACAAATTACTTGCCTTCGGTAACAATGTATCTGTAAGAGATTTATTAGTTATAGATTCCTTACCTTCGAATTAGCCCCAGGCATCAGACCGGATCCGGAGAATTTTTCTCTTAGCAGTACCCATGCACGTCGGAAACTGGCGTCGGTCGACTCCGCGTCTGTCGTCTAGTTAGACGCAGCCCCTGCGCGCTGACGTCAATTCGGACATGACTTTCCATGCAAGAGGCACAGAGCCATGAAAGACACTGACCATTGGTGCGCCACAATAAGGGGCCTGCAAGGGAGTCCCTATCCCTAATAGTCAGTTCGCAGAGCATGGGTGGGGCGGTAAGGAATCTATAACTAATAAATGTATCCTACAGATACATCATTACGGAAGGTAAGTAACTTGTTCATCTGAAAGGGACTATTAGTTATAGATTCCTTACCTTAGAATAGATACCCACAGCAAAACCAACCCCGGAGGAGGGTCTGCAAACCAAGTCCATAAGGAAAGTCCTGGAGGAGAGAACGGGCAAAGTAGCCGTCCCTCCAGACTTGACTATCCAGGCAGTAACATCTGTTGAATGTGTGCATAGATGCCTACGTGGCTGCCTGGCAGATGTCACATTGAGTCCCACTTGTCGACAAAGCAGTAGCTGCTGCCGTAGCTCTAGTGGCATGCGCCCGCAGCCCCACTTGAGGTTCCTTTTTGCTAAAGCGTAACTAATCTTTATACAAAGGACAACCCATCTTGAGATGGTACACTTTTGGACAGCCAGACCTTTCTTAGCAACCACATAGCCAAGAATTTATCATCCACCCGGAAATCATTCGTGCGGTCAAGGTAGAAGGGACAGCACACATTTTGGGTCCAGACAGTGGAGTCGCTCCTCATCCTTGGAAGGGTGGGGAAAAGGTGGGCAGAGTGACAGTTGGGCCTATGTGAAAAGAAGTAACTTCTTTAGGAAAGAACGAGGTTCTCGCCCTAATCATCACTTTGTACAGATGCACATAGAAGAAAGGGGGCTTAGAAGAAAGAGCCTGAAGCTCACTCACTCTGCGAGCAGAGGGGATGGCAAGAAGAAAAGCAGTCTTCAGAGTAAGGAGCCGAAGCGGACAGTTGTGAAGGGGCTCGAAGGGAGCACACATAAGGTAAGTCAAGACCAGATTCAAGTTCCACTGAGGCATTCTGAAAGGAGATGGAGGAACGGATGAATATTGCCCTTAAAGAACCTATTAACAATAGAGGACTTGAACAAAGAGGGCTGATCTGGTAGCCGAAGAAAGCAGAAATGGCTGCCAGATGGGCCTTTAAGAGTGTTCAGAACAGAGCCCTGCTGGACTAAAGAAAGGAGAAACAAAAGAACCTCAGACACAGGGGCCAAAAGGGGATCCACAGCCTTTGCTGTGCACCATGCCATAAAACTTGTTCCATCAACAGGCGTATACAGTCTTAGTGGAGGGACGCCTGGCTGCCAAGATGACATTACAGACTTCGTGTGGAAGGTCAAAAGCGGTCAACTATCGCCGCTCAATCTCCAAGCAAGGAGGTGGAAGCTGGGCAGGTTCTGGTGAATGACCGTCCCCTGCTACGGCGAAAGAAGATCTTCCCGAAGGGACGGTCTGATCGGAGGATCGATGGCCATGCTCAGGAGCTCAGGTACCAAACTCTTCATTCCCAGTCCGGAGCCACAAGAATGACTTGAGCCCGGTCACGCTAGATCTTCAGCACTTGGGACAGAAGTGTTACAGGCGGAAAGGCGTACAGGAGGCTGCAGCTCCACTTGTGAGAAAAGTGTTGCTGAGCGAGTACCGCCTTGGAAACTCCTATGCCCAGAACTGCTGACACTGCACATTCTCTTCGGTGGCGAACTGATCTAACCAAGGCTCTCCCCACTGCTGAAAAAGACCTTGCACCAACGCTGAGTGAAGACGCCATTCATGATCCACCAAGCACCAACGGCTGAGTTTACCCGATCTGGCGTTCAGACAACATTCCAGGTGTTGAACCACCAGAGTCATGCCCTGATGTTCCAGCCATGTCCAAAGGCGAAGAGCCTTCTGACAAAGGGTCCACGACATCACCCCGACCTGTATGTTGCAGTACCACATGGCAGTGGTGCTGTCTGTGAACACCGCACTGCCTTCCCCTTATGGGAGGGAAGGAATGCCTTCAGTGACAAGCGAATCGCCCAGAACTCCAATAAGTTGATATGGAGCCCGGCCTCCGCCGGAGACCAGACTCCTCTAATCTCCACCTCCCCCAAGTGGCCGCCCCATCCCAGGAGTGATGCATCAGTCACCACTGTGAGGTCTGGTTGGGGAAGGGAGAGGGATATGCCTCTGACTTAATCCTGGTTCGTTAACCACCACTTCAGTTGTTGCGCAGTTCCCTCCGAGATCTGGACATAGTCGGAAAGATTACCCTGATGCTGTGCCCACTGGAACTTCAGGTCCCACTGCAGAGCCCACATATGCCACCTGGCATGATCCACCAGCAGGATGCAGGAGGCCATGAGGCCCAACAGCCTCGGGATAATTCTCACCGAAATTCGAAATCCGGGAGAGAGGCTGAAACATCGCTATCATTGCCCGAATATCCCAGACCCGCTATTCAGGAGGATAGGCCCGAAACTGCTCTGTGTCCAGAACAGCCCTGATGAAGAGGAGTGTGAGAAAGTGGCTGTGTATATACTGTTCCTTAATAGGTACAGGGTGTACAGAGTCCACAGTCCCCCAGGGTTGACAGAGGTTAAAGTTAGATATAACCTTACTCTCTAAAGTGGTAGCTTGGTCGAGCAGTAAGGCAGTATCAGAGGACAGTGTAAAGCATTTGTTGTACACATTCAGTCAGCAAATGGTCTCACACACTCAATAACTGAACTCTAGGCCAATGGTTTATGTAGGAGAGTAGGGTCTGCTTCCTATGGTCACCCCCACTTTTTGCTTTTGCTTTACTGGTTTACGACTAAGATGTGGCTGTGGGCCTGCTAATCAGACCAACAGCCCAGCTGTTCTCTCTCTAAATTCATACTATGTACTTTAGGTACATAACCCAATTGGTAAGGATCACCTTATAGGGCCCTGTACAGTGTACCTTAGGTACCCAGGGCATAGGTGTACCCTAGGCCTACCAGAGGCTGCAGCATGTATTATGCCACCCCTGGCTGGCCTCCCATCATGACACAACTGGCTCATCACTCAGCTGGGACAAGGTCGTGTAATCACGACTTGCTTAGGTATAGTATCCCTATACCTACCTCATATATAGACACATGGGTAACCTGTCAGCCACTCCTATAGCAGGCCTTAACAATCCTGGAGGCAGAGTGCTTGGTAACAAGTGAGATGGTGCTCTAGCATGAGCTTAGCCGGTCTACAGCTTTCGGAACCATGTCCTTATAGCTGTTCTATGATATCGCCTACCATATACTCTTAAAGTGCCTTATAATCCTCGCGGTTATGGTAACTATGGTTTGGCTTTATCGAAACATGTCGTGTAAGGTGTCTAATACTGTGGAATACTACCCCCACACCATTTCTGGTGATGAGGATAGTATTCCCCCCTTCTAGAGGGGGAAGACATGTTGAAATCCTACTTACCCGGTTAAAGTTAACCAGAGCCCCAGCATCACAAAATGGATGCTGCTGCCACGGACACAAGTCTGACCTCCTGCTGCTGGGAGTCCTTCCAGCAAGGGAGGCTTGGACAATAGGTTTCCTGCCTTGGGAGGTGCTAGCACCACCCCAGACAGGCCTTAGTGTATTGAGGCAGGGAGGGATGAAAGAAACGAGACACTGCCTGGGGCACACAAGGTGTCCCATGCATAGCCCGGTTCAAACCGGTGCTGGGGCACTCCAGCCCCAGTCCTGGCACGAAACTGGACAAAGGGAAGGGGGTGTAACCACCCCCCTCCCTGGTCCCACCCATAGGAGGGACCTAGCAGGTAACCCAGCCCCCCAGATTAGTATAAGAGTGGGAGCTGAGTCCCTAGGACTTTGGATTATCCTGAACTGAAACAAGACACGAAACTCTGGACCTTTGACATTTGACGACAAGAAGAAGACTGAAGAATCTCCCTTGTGGCCAAGGAGTGGCCACACTGTGCAAACAGGCACCATCAAGCAGCCTGCGGTTTGCTTTGCCCAAAGTTCTACAAGGAACCGATTGCAGAGCCCGACCAGCGCCTTGACTTCCAGACTTCTCCGACCCTGATCCACATCCACAGCCGAGCTGAGATCCGTGGAGGCGACGAGAGACGTGGGACCGGCTACCTGGGAAAATTGGCTAGTAGCTTCCAGCGCAGCTTCTGAGGCATCCTCGAAGTTGTACTCTGGGGATTGAGAAGCCCCAACCCCGAGCACCATCTGCACCGAAGATCAGCCCTCCACGAGTTCTGCGTGGGGCCCTTCTGCATTTTCCTGCTCTACGCGTCTGTCCGGTTGCTGGCTCGTTGGCTAGTAGCCTCTGTGACGACGAACCTTTAACTTTACACCACTGGTTTGGTTCCTCCAGACTGGCCCTTGCTTCCCTGTAAAGGAGAAGCACCTCAGACCTTCCTGGTCTGCACCTGAAGCGAATTCCCCTATCCGCGTGGGTTGCCTTTGCCAAGGCTTGTTGACTCCAATCGGGACGTCGACTCCGCCATCAGCAAGATCCTTCGTGGGACAGCTCGTACCCTGGTTCTGGTCATCCTCGACGCCTCCTGGTCCACGCAGCTGCAGAGACAAGCTTCCCGACATCACCTGTGTTCTGCACGACATCGCCTGGTTCCTTCCTGGTTCCACACGGTCACTGGCTAGTGACCCAGACTTTGTCCCCTCTGCTTGCAGGTGTTCTTCTTTCAAGATCCATCCTTGGATCCCCCGGACATCTTCCTCCTGGCCGCCTGCCAGCATCTGTTCTTCAGGCATCCATAGGATCCAGCGACGACACCCGACACATCTTCACTCCTATGCACCAGTCTCCTGTGGATGAGATAACGCGAGTACTCCGGTGCTCCAGTGGATATTGACTATCCAAGTGTCTAAGTCTTTAGTTGCTTCCTCCTAGTTACTTCGGAAGTGTCCTTATTCTTCCTATGTCTAACTGCTACATTCCCATTGACTTTAATGTAACCCCCGTGTGTGTTTCCACACTGCACACGCTTCCCGTGGGCCTCCCACTTCGTAACTCTTGGTAGGGTAGTGTAGCCCCAGCGATTCCCTAGGCCTACTCCCTGTTCGTGACGTGGTACTTGTATCACTTTCTTAGTACATGGTTTGCGTGGCCCCTGGGCCCAACTGTATTTTCCTGTGTAACTTAACGTATGCTACTTGAGAAATTGTTTGTACTTAGACCTCTGACCTCATAAAGAGTGCTGAGGGTATATGCTAGAATAAATACATTCTAACTTTATATATACTTGGTGTGGTGTCCTTTCATTTGGTATTCAAGGGACTATAATGGTAGAACAGCTGGCTTCACATGCCACACAGAGTTTAGCCTAAGACTGCTCTTGTCCATGCTACCACTAGGATAGCTGGCCTATAAGGTTGACTTTACAACCAATCACCATAAGGGTTGTTTGGACTGATACAGGGTGTACACTAGAACTAGTGACATCATATATCAGGCCAACTTCTCACAGTTTATATATAAAAAATATATGCTGGTTTTATTTTAGAACCAACAATTGGATTTAAAATATACTTTCTCAGAATGAGATGCTTTATATAAATACTTTTGCAATATGCAATTGACTTTTGTAAACAGTTACACGTGGTTGCAATAGGCAACTCTATTTTAAACAACAATGCATTGAGCTCAACGGAAATTTCAAGTTATTTGCAACAGATTACTTTTAGGGTTACTTTTGGAATTCCAGGAATGGATCCTAGATTCAGTCCTGGGTCAGTACTTAGAATCAAGTGATGAAAGTCGACTTAATTACTGTGATGATTTTCAAACAATATTTAGCTATTTTGAAAGTTGACACTTAGAAAATATTTCAAAGAAAACAGTCAATGATTCCCTATGGAAGAAAATTCAAGATGCAGGTACAGTATGTTCTCGTTACTTTTGTAATCCAGTACTGGGTGCCTAGACTCAGTACTGGGACCTTTATCCAAAACAGGTAAGTAATTACGTTTTCAGATATTATACGATTTTTAAAGAATATTTAAAGATTGCAGAAATTGACACTTAGAAGAAATTTCACAGAAAAACAGTAAATGATTTCCTATGGGAGAAAATTGGGTTACTGGCAAGTACAGTTGTAAGTATTTTTCAGAGTCAGTGCTGGGCACCAAGATCCAGCACTGGGAGCTCACCTAAGAGCAGGTTAGTGTTTTCGTTACTCGGTTGATTTTTGGTGAATATTTTAAGATTTGAAAAGTTCACACTTAAAAGAAATTTCAGGAAAAAGCCAGTCAATGTTACCCTATGGTGAAAATAGAGTTATCGGTTTAAAGGAAAGTACTCGACTGGCAGAGTTGAGGTTCTGGGCATAGACTCAGGGGTCCCCCAGGGTCAGGTAGGTACAGTTGGTTCACCCTCAGCGACTCTAGGGCGGCCGGCTGCAGAGAGAGTTAGGCCCAATGTTATCCTATGAGGGATAGGGGGGCCTCGGTTGGTGGCTGCTGACTAGCAAGCCACGCGGCTGTGGGAGCTGGGCTCCTGGTCACTTACTCAGGGCAAGTGGGGAAGTAGGTAGGTGTAGAGGTTGTACTGCCAGGGCCACTCGGGCGGCTGGGTGCAGGGTGCTTTTGAGCCTTCGGGCGCTCAATTGATTTCAATGGGAAATCTCCGGTTTAGCTAAAGACTGCAAGCTCGGGGACGAGGATTCTTCAGGTGCCACCACCACTTCGAGAGGTAAGTTGGGTAGTTGGAGAATAGGAAGGTACCCCGGGATTGGGCACAGGGGGCCGCGGGGTGCCGCGTGCAGGGGTGCCTTTTGGTGTCAGGAAATCTTACCCTCTGTTGATCGCTGTGGGGGGGGGGGGCACCTTGTTCTGAGGCTGCAGGCTTCTTCAGGAGTGTCGAGGGAGGTCCTTGGGTGCCGGACTCGGGGTCACAGTCGCCGTGGGGTCGTCCTCGTGGTCTTTGTTCACTCCGGCACTGGCCAGGCTTGGCTGGTGCAGAGTGTGCTGGGTTCGCGGTTCCGGGCTGCTGCCAGGGATTAGAGGTAGGTTTTGAGTAGAGCCTCTACTCATGGGAGTCCCAGCGGCTTAGAGCCAAAAGGTAGCCAGGGGTTTGTGAGGTTGCTGGCCACAAGAGATGCCGGGTTGGAGCAGGAGCAGGTTCGAGAGTCGACAGGCCGGTAGGGCTGGGGCCAAAGCAGTTGGTGTCTTCCTCTTTTTGGCAGCTGCAGGGCAGGTCTTCTTTCTTCTTGCTCTTCTTTGTATTTTGGAATCTGGAATCTGGGGAAGGAAGGTTCAGGGTGCCCCTCAATACTAGATTTAGGGGCGTTACATAGGTGAAGGGCCGGGACCAATGGGTCCCTGTCCTGGGTGGGTACACCCCCTATCCTGCCTCTCTCCTGTGGGAGGGGGCAGTAGCCTAGTCCTGATAGGGTAGGGCTTCCCATCTTCAAGATGGCGAGAGCCCGGAGATGTGCTTCACCTCGCCTCCCCCACCTGAGGGGTGGGGTTAGCAGGCTGGCACATCCCCTGTCCTTATTTGGGGTTTTCGGCCAAAGTTTCCCGCCAGAGTGGGGGGTTGCCGTGGCCTGGGGAAGCTCACAGAGGCGGCATGCCTTCGAAGCTTCCCCCTGCCCATCCTTGAGGAGGAGTTTTAGCACCTCGCCCAGGATGTTCATTGTTGCAGGCCCAGGAGAGCAGGGGTCTCCTACCCAGGGGTCCAGCAACATGTCTGCTGTGTGGCAGCCTAGGCAGCCTCAGAGCAGACGTGGATTGTAGGTTAGGTTTAAGGGGACATCTCTAAGATGCCCTCTGGGGTGCTTGGTACATTAAATCCCACTTTGGCATCAGTGTGGGTTTAATGTGCTGAGAAGTTTGATACCAAACTTCTCAGTCTTCAGTGTTTGGCATTATGGTGCTGTGGAGTTCGTGTTTGACGAGCTCTCAGCACCATGTACTCTTAAATGGCAGCACTGCACTTACAGTGCTCAGGAATGGACCTGGGTAATGTAGGGGCACAGGGCTTCTGCTCCTGTGCCCACACCACTGGCATAGAGCACCCAGCTAGAGGGGTGGCTGATGTATGCCAGGGCAGTGTAGGTGATGGGCATGGCACACAGGGATGTGTGTCATGTCGACTTTGTTTTGTCTTGCACCCAGACACCCAGCCTGCAAAGGCAGTGTGTGTGTGTAAGGGCACAGGACCTCTAAGGGTGGCACAATGAGTGCTGAAGCCCTTAGAGGCCTTCCTGGTCACAAGGCCCTGGATACCTAGGGTACCATTTACCAGGGGCTGACATGTGGCCAGGGTTTGCCAATTTGGGTTTTGTGTGTTTTAGGGAAGGAACATAGGCCCTGGGCACCTGATTGGCAGGAGCCCAGGGCACACTCAGTCAAAGTACATTCAGCAATTCAACAAAAAGTGGGGGCATACCATGCAAGAAAGATGGCACTTTCTCACAAGGAGCAACTGAGAGGGAGTCAGGTGTGACTTGGGCACGTTGATAGTGAACACCAGAGAATGCAGGTGGTCTGCCGTAGTCTGGAGGTGGGAGACGAAAGCCTGGGGAGAGCCCACCATTAACAGCCAGTCGTTCATATAGGGGAAGACTGCAACCACTGGTCTGCGGAGATGAGCTGCGACCACCGCCCTCACTTTCGTGAACACCAGAGGAGCACTGGTAAGGCCAAACGGGAGCACGTTGAACTGGAAATGCTCGTGGCCTACCGTGAACTGCAAGTAGCGTCTGTGGGCTGGCAATACTGGAATATGGAAATAGGTGCCCTGGAAGTCCAACGCCACCATCCAGTTTCCAGGGTCGAGGGCAGACAGGACCTGAACCAAAGTAGAAAGTAGCGGGAATAGCAACCATGACCTACTTCTGGCGCACAGACCCTTTTGATAGCTCCCTTGGCCAAAAGCAGAAACTTCCTGGCGGAGGAGCACCAAATGATCCTCCGACATGCGATTGTAAGTCGCTGGCATGGAGTAAGGGGTATTCTCGAAGGGGAGGGAGTAGCCCCTTCGAACTATCTACAAAACCTACCTGTCTGACATGATGGTTTGGGGGAGGTGATGGCGAATCCTGCCACCCACTGGCAGCTGATGGGCCTGAAAGGTCAGACTAGGAGGGTTTGGAGGCTGCTGCCAGGGGTGTTGGGAGTGTGGACTGGCCCACCCTGCTGGCTCCCAGACCTGCGAGGTCGCCAAGTCCCACATCCGCAGCCACGCAGAGGGGCTGGGCAACTTCAGTGGGGTGACCCTTCCATAGCCACGAAACGCAGACTGTGGTGGACGGGAGGACGCTGCGAGGCCTAAGGATCCGACCATAGCTCGAGAACCCTTAAACGCTCCAGCGTAGAGTCTGCCTTGTCACCAAAAAGGCAATGGCCATTAAAGGGCATGTCCAGCAGGGTGGCTTGGACATCCCCCGAAAAGCCAGAAGTCATCAACCGGGCATAGCGCGGAAAGGTTACCAACGTGGCAATCGTTCTGTCCAGTGAGTCGGGGGTATCCAGTCCACAGCGAATTGTGAATTTTGCTGCGTCTCTTCCATCTACTACAGCCTGTGAGAGAACAGCCCAGGCCTCCTCCGGGCACTGAGGCAGCACGTGGGTAACCATATCGCAGACTGTATGGGTATATCGGCACAAGAGGCACGCTGTATTCACGAATCGCAGTGCCAAGCTGGAGGAAGAGAACATGCGCTTCCCAAGATGATCCAGCTTCTTGGATGCAGTCTGTGGCAGCAGAAGGAATGCGCCCTTGGAAGAAGAAGCTTGGACCACAAACATCTTGGGGGAAGGGTGTTGGGTGAGGAAAATGGGATTGCCGGGGGTGGTGGCGGGCAATCGTCCGTTCCACAGGAGCCCCTGCGCTGGGCTTGGACCAAGTGCCCAGAAGGACATCCATGAGGGCTTGGTGTAAGGGCAAGAGGGGTCCTGAGGAAGTTGCCGCAGGTTGAAGCAGCTCCGTCAGGAGATTAGTCCTGACTGCCACTGTAGGGAGCTCCAGGCTCAAAGCCTCGGCTGCCCTATGCACCACCACTGCATAGGACGCTCCCTACTCCGTAGCCGCGGTAGGGGTAGAAAGCATGCTACGGTCTGGTGAAGAGTCCAGATCACTGGCGTCAACCAAGTCCTCTCTCCAGTCCGGTTCTTCCAACTGGTCTGCCAAAGAATCCAACGACCTCTCCCAGTCCTCATCACCACCTTCAGGGCGATATGGAACACCTGGGATGAACAAGGGAACAAAAGAACCCTTCGGCGTCAGATTCAACGTCTGCCAATGTCGGTCCGTCTCCATCTTGGGGATGAGGATGGGGCCGGCGTCGCTGGGATCAGTGCAGGAGAAGGTTGAGTAAGGTCGACCGGCGTCGATCTGGATCCAGGCCTGGATCCACAGGGGACCTACGGCGTTGGGCCCGGAGCCACCAGCATCGAGGGCCCGGAGCCACCGGTATTGAAGGCCCAGGATCCCCTACTGACTCCGTGGGGCCCGAAGGGGCACCAGCATAGTCGGGCTGCCCAAAGATGGTTTAAAGGGCTTCGTAGAATGTACATAGCTGGGCAGGGGGAGGCGTGGAGTCGTTCCTGAATCAGGCACCGGAAACAGAGCCTTAGAGCAACGACGCCCTGGATCCCGCGTTGCATCAACCGACCGACAGGGAGAAGACGAAGAGCGAAGGAGCTTCTTCACCTTTTTCTTGTGCTTCGACTTACCCAAGGAGTGCGAAGACTTGGACGAGGTGTGATGGCTCCGCGACTGGTCTCGAGACCTTTTCCTTGAGCGAGACCAGGAGTGATGCAGCCTGCCGGGCATCCAACACGTTTTGGGACCGCTCCCGCAAAGACTTCGGGTTCATGGCCCGGCAATCTGAGCACGCATTCGGGCCGTGGTCGTGCTCCAGACACCAAAGGCACACGAGGTGCAGGTCTATCACAGACATCAGTTTGTGACAGACCTCACAGGGCTTGAAGCTGGTCCGACGATGGGACATCCCTCGCAAACCAGGAGTCGATGTCTCGAAAAAGAAGTCTTCATAAAAAGCTTAGTCAAAAAATTACTAAAGGGGTAAGCTCTCTACGGATCTGAGCTAGGCTGGCGTGGAAAAAGAAAGAACTGACATCAGCGCACAGGGGCGGCGTCTAAGTAGGCACGGCAACGTTCTCCCGGCAACCACGAAGCAGACAACGCAGGGGTACTGTTACAAGAAAAAAATCTCCGGATTCAGTCTGAAGCCTGGGGGTAATTCTAAGGTAAGGAATCTATAACTAATATTCTTTTTCAGAAATAATGTGTTAAAGCTGCTGAGCAATAAAATATGGAAGAGATCAGCATAATCCTTGCCTCCGCATCCTTAATGGAATTGAAACTTTCCTTCACAATAGCTAGGAAATTTTATATTCAGTGTCGTGAGGAGCAGGCTTCTAGATTATCTTTGGATGAACTACTTCACTCTTGTTAATTGGTATGAGATTGAATACTGGCTTAAAGGGAATATGTGGACGTTCCGCTAGGCGAAGCAGCTCCGTGAACCAATATTGCCTTGGCCATGCCGGAGCTATTAGCATTACACGGCACAGTTCTCGTTTAATTTTGTGAAGGACTCCGTAACAAATCAGTCAGCTTAAGAGTTGAGCTTCAACAGAAGTGCCACACTAAAAAATCTGAAGAGTTATCTTCCCTGTTGTATGTTCTTTTGGACACAAAGCACAGTGATGAATCATGCTGATGCCACACCGCCATCGTATTACAAGACCACACCCTCTCAGTAGCTACTGCCCACAGGGTAGGGATTGGGGGTTAGGCAGAAAAGTCTTGACCATAAAAGTATGCAATCTATATTTTTTTTAAAAACACAAACCAGGCAAGCTGTTTACATAGAATGTCCTGAAGGAGTGACTTACTTTAACTTTCTCGCCCTCAAAAGAAATTACTTGAGCACGCAGCCATGCATTTTCCTCTGCACTTACTGCAACCAGCTGCCCAATGCTTACAGACTGTATCACAGTTGTTGCAGCATTCTTAGCATAGTATTCCTTCATGTCATCTTCAATACTTTCTTGGGCAGCAGAATAGTCTTTCCCAATAAACCTGAATATTTCCAAAGAAATAAACGGAATTACATTTTTGGCTTACTACTGCACTGTGGTAAATATTTGAAAAATCAGACAATAAGCAAGCCCATTCTCACTCTGCAAAAGATACATTTTCTATAAGGGAAGTTTTTTTTCCTTTTCTTAAATCAAAAGAAACTTTTTTCCAATCAATTTTTGGTAAATAAAGGCAACTTTAATTACACAGAAT